>NW_026294669.1:16782830-17245330 GCF_026119805.1 Tympanuchus pallidicinctus | reverse complement strand
CACTGTTTGATAGAAGAAATTCTCAGCTACAAAACTCTATTTTTCAACGTAGTCATTATCATTAATTGTGTATTTTTGCCAGTAATAAACGTGAGCCTGCATGCCGTGTACTTAAAAATCTGCACCAGTGGAGGTATTCCACTGTTGCTGTCGCTACTGCTGAAACACACCCACCACCATCATCCATCTCACTGTGCTCACATCCACTCTGGGTCTACATAAACGTTCACTAAGTGTTGATGAATGTCAATGGGTGCCATTTTTTCCACATGGAAAAATTCAGTGACACTGCTTTGCTTCATGTACACTTCCATGGCAGACTCCATTTTGTCAGATTGCCCCTCTGCTGCCATCCATCACACAGCACAAAATGTAATGCAATATTGGTGGGAAGGCTCAACTTCTGCTGCCATACCAAAATTGTCCTCTAACGCCATGGGCCAACACAATAAAATAGGCATTATTTCTGGAGCTATATAGAATTATACTATACATACTACTGAGGAAAATAAAAGTTATGAATAAATACCTCCTGTTTGATTTTCATGTAGGCAGTGTCCAGAGGGATATATATGTGTGAAAGCTGGTAGAAATCCCAACTATGGTTACACAAGTTTTGACACTTTCAGTTGGGCTTTTCTGTCACTCTTTCGGCTAATGACTCAGGACTTCTGGGAAAACCTGTATCAACTGGTAAGCAAATTTTATGGCATAAAATCTAGGCTAAGTTGAAATGTTCAGCTAACAGCAAAGCATTATGGTGTTGAAATAACACCATGGAGGTGGACTAATATCGGTAAGAGATGGACTAATATGCAGATATGCTTTCTACCTCCTAGACACTACGTGCTGCTGGGAAAACATACATGATATTTTTTGTTCTGGTGATTTTTCTGGGCTCGTTCTACCTGATCAACTTGATCCTGGCTGTGGTTGCCATGGCCTATGAGGAGCAGAACCAAGCAACTATGGAAGAAGCAGAGCAGAAAGAGGCAGAATTTCAGCAGATGCTGGAACAGCTAAAGAAGCAGCAAGAAGAAGCACAGGTAATCATGGATATTGTACTTTCTAAACAGGCTTACTCTAAGAAATGGATAGTAAAATCTTATGAATCAGAAGAAAAATCTTCTCTGCCATGCAAGTTTCATAAGTTGAAATAGCCAATGAAAAATCAGGAATTAACCAAGTGACAAATAAAGGCAAGTAATGATATAGAAAAAGAAGTTCTCAAAAAATAAAATAAAATAAAATAAAATAAATAAAAAAAATAAAAGCAAAATATTTGAGATAACAATGTCCTACTAACCTGAATAAGTACTCAGAGTTCATAACATTTTTATGTTACAGATGTAGTATTTCTCATCTGTGATCTGAGTGAGAATTTCCAGGCTTGCTTTAGTTAACAGTTCCCCTCTAATACTCATAAAACAGAGAGATGGATAGTAGACAGTGTTCTCTTAGGTTCCTATCCAGCAAACTCTTTAGCAGATCCCTAATTAAAGCACACTGAAGTTAATCAGAAGTTTACATAACCTTAGAATAGACCAGCAGTATTTATAATAAAGATATTACTTCTATTAATAAATTTTTATTTTCTTTGAAAAAAGAATTATTTCATACATTCATGAAAATAAGAAATGCTGATAGAAACTTCTGTGTTAAGTTTTAGTTGTCTTAAAGTAAAGTATGCAGGAATCAAGTTCTGTAAGTCAGGTATCTGCCCAATTTCTGGCCTGATTGTCAATTTCTTTTTCCCTAGTAATTATTTTTAACAGGACAGTGCTCATAAAAAGCTATCAATTAGGATTTTCAATGAATCTACAGTTTTGGTAGTATTTTCATGCAGCTCTTACACTAGATTAGAATGATTCTGTAATGAGAGTGCTAATAGGAAAAGAAACTGAATCTTTTACTTAAGAAGTTATGTACATCACCTGTGAAATCTGATAAGCATATGTCTATTTTTGTCAAATCCTATCACTTCCAAATCTCTAAGAAAAAAGAATCCTGCAAAATGCAAATTAACAAAAAAGTTAAATATCAGTAGGGAGCACATTTCTTAAAAAATACGATACTTTCATACCTGAAAGTCACTAAGCCACTTTTAATTACATTGAGAGCTATCTAGATGTTTGTGTGATTCATTGTGGAGACAGAGAAGATGATCCAGACTTAAAAAGAGAAGAACTGGAAGAAATAGACTATGAGAAAGGTTGGATAAAGGCCAAGTTGTTGTTACTTCTTTAGATGAATGACTACTCAATTAATTAGAAGTAAAGCAGTATTACAGTCAAGATCTCTTTTATGTGTGAAGATGTTAATGGAAAGTACTAATTTCAAGGTAGATCCCTGAGCTGCTGAATTGTTTCACGAAGCAGTAACCTATCTTTTCACTCCTTTGACATGGGATCTATTCATCCACAAATCTAAGTTACACTGTGCTTCAGTTTACACCATTATTTTGAAATTTGCTGTCAGTACTAAATAGATACGCAATGACTCAGCATCTGGTCCCTTATCTATGCTAGAACATTAGAAGGACAATATTCTGAAGGCAGTATGACATAATTTTGAGTATCTCTTTTAATTGATATACACTTCATAATCCTCTTAATATCTTATTCTCTGATTGGCAGAAAAGTTCTGTATCAAGTCAACTTGTATAGCATAGGTTGCTCATTGTGATGCAGAAAGTCATTAATTTGTACTGTGAATGAACTAATTTTGGGCTATCTTTTTCATCTATAAAGACAAATCCAATCCCTTTTTAAATACTTGACATCAAGTATGATACGTTTTGCTGGATAATTACAAGTCATCTTTGCTATGTAGTGCTAGTCTCTTGCCATTTCTCACACCATCCTTTTCTGGAAGCTCACTGGAGCTTACTGGCTTTCCAGATATACTTTACACAGCGGGATTTCACAGCTAGTTCCCCAGACGTTTCTTTATAGGGAGCGTATTGGTTATGCTCTCATTTCGTCCTTTATTTCATGACTGCATGTACCAATTTTCCCAATGAGCCAAATCAGATAGCCTGACCACTGCAGTTGATGACAGAGGTTCTGAATTTTGGGACTGTTCTTTGCTCCATCTCATCCGTTTTAATCACAGAAGAAACTGAACCTTTTTCTGCTCCCTAGCAGCAGTAGCAACAGGAGTTAAATGTACCTCTTGTTTTTATAACAAAGCCCTAGACTGCTGCAACAGTGGGAATGTGGGAAAAGAAACATGAAGAGGAATATGGTGCTCAAAGACATATTAAGGTCTTTAAGCAAGGTGTCTGCTCTTAGGCAGAAATCAAGACGGTGTCCTTGCTGTGATGACACCAAGGAAAAGGCTGGATTCAATTACCTGCTACTTGGATTATGATGCGTTAACTCACATGGTGGATGTCAAGGATTAGCTTTCTCTGTAAAGACTTAGAGGGGATCAGCTGAATTAGAACATAACCATGACCTTATTGCTCTCTACAACTACCAGAAGGGAGGTTGCAGGAAGGTGGGAGTCATCCTCTTCTCCCATGGAGCTAGCCATAGAACTAGAGAGAATGGCCTCAAATTGTGCCAGGGGAGATTCAGATTGAATGTTAGGAATTCTTCACTGAGAGAGTGGTCAGGCACTGCAATGGGCTGCCCAGGGAAGTGGTGGAGTCACTGTCCCTGGAGGTGTTCAATAAACATCTGGATGTTGTACTGAGGGACATGGTTTGGTGGGAAATACTGATGACGGGTGGATGGATGGACTGGATGATGTTAGAGGTCTTTTCTAAGCTTGGTGATTCTGTGATTCTATAATGTGAGGCAAGAGGAAATCTGGAAAAAGGTCTGAAGTAGATGAAAATGCCTCATGCTTACACTTTCCTGACTACCTTCATTTTAGACCAGTGTCTTGTGAAGTCTTTAAGGAATAATGATGCTCTTGTACTGCTAAATCTGGTGTTTAAGTAAACCATGGTGTTAAATAATGAGGAGCTATACATCTCAGTAGTTTGTTTTGACTGTGTACAGCACTACCAGAGGGATAATAAAAGCAATTGATAAAAAACAATAAAATTGTTCATTTTTGGCTCAATAAGAATACTATGTTTTGTAACCCGACAGGCTACGGCAGCAGTGGCAGCAGCATCAGTTGCATCAAGGGATTTCAGTGGGGTAGGGGGATTAGGAGAACTCTTGGAAAGTTCTTCAGAAGCATCAAAGTTGAGCTCAAAGAGCGCTAAAGAAAGAAGAAACAGAAGGAAGAGAAGAAGACAAAAAGAAATGTCTGAAGCAGAGGACAAGGGAGATATTGACAAGTTTCCTAAGTCTGAGTCAGAAGATAGCATCAGAAGAAAAAGTTTCCGCTTCTCCACAGAAGGAAGTCAACTGACATATGAAAAAAGGTTCACATCTCCCCATCAGGTACAGCACACTTTTTCTATTCTATCATGTACATCTGTTCTAGTTTGGTTTTTATTTTGAACTTTACATATTGAAAATTATTTAAAAGATGAGCAAACAAATAAGCAGTTAATAGTTTTAACAGCGTTAAAGTTTAACCCATTCTATTAGCGAAGGGATAAAAAGACCAAGGATAACTGTTTATGTTAACTATTAATATCTTAACTGTTAGTTAAAACATTTCTGAAAACCTATTTCCGAAGATGTATTTGGTAGATTAGAGAGAAATCAAAGACACTGACTAGTATTCATATATTTGTATTGTGGTTCCTCAATTGCAGTTCTCTGTTGTGCATCCATTTCAAAACATTACAAATATGTAAGTACTTTAGCAGACTATACCTTCAAAATGCTCTGAATAGGAAATTCTACCATTAGTTTCTATTGGCTTTCATTATCTTCTTTAAACAATAGATAAAGGTAGTTCTAGTTTTCCATAGTAAAGACAAAATATATAGTGATTGTTTAGGCTTGTATTTACAAAATTTAGCCATACTGTTCTTTCCCAATGGAAGCTCATTTTGCAAGATGGAGAATCTTACAGAAAAGGAAAGTGAATGATTTGACTCCACTCAGGAGTCACTGACAAAGTCTGAGAAGAAAGGAATTTCTGGTTGCTGTTCTTGTGCTTTAACTACTCAGCAATAGGCTTCTCCATTGTTTAGCCTAAGTTCTCTGATGCTATTTTATATAATTCTGGTGAAGGATAAGATTAAATAATATATTACATTTATGTTAAATATATTTATTTTTGCATGCACAGATTGATGCAGAATTAAATTATCAATAGAAAAAAATAACTAGTCTGGGAACACATATAATAGGAAGAGGAGAATTTGAGACAAAATTTGAATAGGGTATATAAATTTTATGTAGCTTTATTAACATACAGTAAAGTATTGTTGCATGTATTTATTCATACTCTGAAACTGTCAGAAAGCTTTCATCCTATCAGCTGTCATAAAAAATTATGAAATGTTCATCTAAATTGAACAAGTTTAGGAAGGCAAGGCATGTGAAATGACTTTCAATAATATTAAAATCACATGTGAATTCATGCTGCACATTGAATAAAAATCCATGGAGATCAACTGAAAAAAAAAATTGTATATGTTCCAGATTTGAAATAAAGCAAAGAAATAGTAAAATTGACTGGGACATCATGAATTGTAGAGCAGAAAGGAAATAAGTGACCACCTGAAATAAATTTTAAAGGGCATTTAAGATTTTGAAATACAAAGAGATTTCCATCAAGCAAATAATCAAATTGAAGATAATTAATAGAATTAAAAATTGCCTTAGTAATTGTATATATGCAAAAAGACTCTGGGACAAATATTGCCTGCACATAAACAAAGTAAGACTGAGCTGTCATGTAAACTGAAAAAAGAAGGTCTGGTTTGTCTTGTTATCTATGCAGTAAGCTCCTGAGTGAAATAGGATGGCTGAGCATGAAACAACACAGTAGAATGGTAAGGGGAGATAATCTGCCCAGCCAGCCCCTATAGAGGTTTTGTCCTTTGACACAGTATTCTGTTTGCGAATGAATGATGCACCCTCTGTGAAAAGCTTGGCTTTCCTTTCACATCTTACTTGCCAGCAGCTTGAAGGCAAATATATTTCTGCCTCTACATGTGTTAAAATTGCTGTCATTTTGGCTTATAGCTTTTGTCCAAACCTAGTAGGGATATTCAAAGCAGGCATACTGCTCCTAAGTCCCTGAGGGGCCTGATCCATTTAGCTGTGCTCAGAGCTTGATAGCATGTATTGGAAAGACTGGATAACATATAAAACAGCAGCACGGGAAGCTTTCTCTATAAAGCAAGGATAGCAGTGCTAGTCAGCTGAATCCTAGTAGATGTGTGATTATTTGAATCCAAATAGTTGGGCCAAATAGTAGTATGACAAGATTGCAAGAGCTGCAGTAATTATTTTAACATTTTGTCAGGTTTCACTGACATCTCCCATAGATGCTACAGCTATTTATATGGGGAAAAAAACAAAACAAAACAAACAAACGAACATAAAACAGCACTTTTTTTCTAGTCAACTTTACATATTGATAGCAAAACCATTTGGCTGATATTCGGTAAGTAACTCAGCCTGAAGTTGACAGCCAGCATAAAAAATGTCATCCCAATTTATTAAGATTTGGTATAGCTTTAAGAGCAGAAAACTACCTATCATAATGGGAAACACCTGCAAACTGCTATAAGGCGTTACTAGTTCAGCACACATATAATGTGTATATATATGTAGAAGTCTGAATATTTGGTTCTCAACATTAATATGGATTTTTATATGCTTTAATTTAATTATAATTATTCTGAGATAAAGGCATTGCTCTTGCATGAAAGCACTTTTCACCTGTAAGCAAATTGAGAATCATCAGAAACCAGTTTTACCATAAAAAAAGACAAGAAGATTTGCACAAAGACAAGGATGAAGAAAGCTTAATGCAAGGTGTCTTTTTTCCACAGTTAGCACTCATTTTATTTATTCATGAATGCTGTTAATAAAATATGTAGCATGGGAGAAGAGCATTCCATTAAGCTTCTATTGTAATTAAAAGATTAATTGCCAGCAACCGCTGATTTATTTTTCTCATCTGTAAGAGGATATCTTTGGGTAGCTGTGTCCCTGGTGAATGTTTGCTGTGCGTTGTCTGATGGACACATGGTAGGTAGATGTTCAGCCTACTGCAGCACTGAGTGCTATGTTCAAAGAATGCTACTAGGCATATTCACACTGTCCCTCCAGAGTTTCTCCAAGCCCCTGTCTGCTAGTTTTTGAGTACTGCTTATATTGTTTCATCATTATTGAGACTACTGTCAAGAGGACAGACAAGTTCTGATAAGTTGGAATCCTTAGGAGTCCAAGGGATGAAGAAGGGAAGAAAACTAAAAAGACTTTCAGCTCTGCTGTAAGTAGAAGATACAATAAAATATAAATCTGCAAGCCTTGATACACTCTCTAATATACTCATGAGTCCATACAAACTCAAACTGCATTTTTTGCTCAAACTGCTCAGCCTTGTTATGCCTCCTACACAACTTTTCTTCAGTCCTTCTATATTAAACTAAAATTTTGTATCTACTTCAATCCCATTAATGAGCACATTCTCCACATAGTCACTGGTACTATTGAAGAAAAACCTAAAAATTCTTTGAAAAGTCAAGAACTTCTGTATCTTGGAACATCTCTTATAGAGCTGTCTTTTTTGTTTATGTTTTGTCTATTTAAATCTTTTGCAGTCTTTGCTAAGCATCCGTGGTTCCCTGTTCTCACCAAGGCGCAACAGCAAAACAAGCATTTTCAGTTTCAGAGGTCGCACAAGGGATATAGGATCTGAAAATGACTTTGCTGATGATGAGCACAGCACTCTTGAGGACAACGAAAGCAGAAGAGACTCTCTCTTTGTTCCCAATCGACATGGAGAAAGGCGTAACAGTAATATCAGTCAGGCCAGTATGTCATCCAGAATGGTGCCAGCCCTTCCAGCCAATGGGAAGATGCACAGCGCTGTAGATTGCAATGGAGTAGTCTCCTTAGTTGGAGGACCTTCAACTCTAACTTCTCCTACTGGACAGCTTCTACCAGAGGTAATTATAAGCAAACAAGCAATTCCTGCAGTTTTCTTTGGGCACAGAATTTTTTCTTACTGTTCACTTCGGCATGCTTTACCATTTCTTATAGCTGTGAGAAATAACTTGCAATGGTTTCTAAACTACAGAAGATAAGGGAAAAAAAAGTCCTCAAGCTTGTATGTCTGAGCCTTACAATAGTATTATATTCCATTTACCTTTAGCAAGAGATCTGCACAGAGAAAAATAATATGTATATATAAACTAAATCTGCCATTTTGTACACAGTTTTGCCTCAAAAAACAAAGCTAGGCATTTGATATAAAACTAAGGATATAGGAATAGGAAACTACCTTCAAAATATGAAAAAAAGTTACTATTCTCATAGTAGTTTTCTATTACCATACATTTCAGTTGATTTCCATACGCTGTTTCTTCAAACTTCAGAAAAAGCAAGCTTTTTAATACAAAATATTTTGATGTGGTATTTTGATAGCTATAATACTTTGACAAAATGTTTTCATTATAAATAAATATTGAGATTTCATTATACCATACATTTTATTTTCTGTCCTATCTTGATACAGAGCTTCATACAAAAAATTAGATAAAATTATGTTACATATTATGCATATGTAATTCTATTTCAGAAAAATACTCACTTGAAAAAAAAAAGATTTAGCCATTTAAGTCAAGACCCCTTGCAAAGGAAACAGAACTATTAATACTCAAAAATATTTTTTCTTCTTCATACTAATATAACCTTGAAATCCTCTGAAAGCTTTATTCTTTTTTTGGATAGGGACAAAATAACGAAAAAAGAATGAGAGGTTTGCATGAATGATAGAATTAGTGAAAAGCAAGAACCAAGATTTAGGAACATTTTAGTACTACTCTTGTGGTCAGATTCCTGGGCCATGCTCCAAAAGAAGAGAAAAGCATCTGTAAGGACACCTGCATACTACTGAATAGTGCCATGTCCGTGACATTTAAATCAGAGTTGGATATTGTTTTGAAAAGATAACTAGAAGGTATAGAAAACAGAAAGGAAAATGTAAAAGGACTTGCATACTCTTTATAAGAATATATAATGACTTCTGTATGAGCATTATGGTGGACAAGAATTAGGCAGATGAAACATTAACATGTTGTGATTTCTTCCTCATATAAAATTTTCCAACCATGCTTGTCAGGCTAAGAATGCAGTATATAGAATAATAATTAATTCCTAGAATTATACTAATATAGTCATTAACAAGACTAGTCACTGAAAATTAAGGTGACAGGTTTCAACTTAGATAATTTTTTTCCTGAAAAAAAAAAATAGTCACTATCAAAAAGACACCTAGCGAAAGTATTGCTCACTCTGCCACTTAAATGAAAGCCACCTTTGCTCCCATGTTGCTTGTTCCTACTGTTGTCTATTTGTTGCATTTCCACTGAGTTGCTCAAAAGCAGAAAGGGTCCTACAGGAAGAGAAATCTTCAGCAAGATTAGTTAGAAAGATCAGTTAGAAAGATCTGCAAGTCTGATTTTGATTGTCACTATACATTTGTGCAGTAAATGTAATTAATTGGCTGTTGAAGAGAATGGTTTAATTCCTGAGTACTTCATTTACAGGGCACCACTACTGAAACAGAAATAAGAAAAAGAAGACTGAGTTCTTATCAGATTTCCATGGAAATGCTGGAAGATTCTGCTGCAAGACAAAGAGCAATGAGTATAGCCAGCATACTTACAAACACAATGGAAGGTATTTGATACATTCAGATAAACTGTTTATTAAATCCTTGCTATCTACACACATACGGTTTTTGCTTATTTAAAGGAAACTGAGTACATTCATAATTTATATATACATGACAACCAATACGGTCCACAGGTTTTAGGGAAGATTAGACAGTTGCGAGCTGTTTATTTGAATAATTTAATTTTTTAACATGTTTTAAACAAGTGTTCACAGAGATTATAATTGAACTACTGATTATTTGTTATTTTTTTCTTGTTCTTTTCTTTATTTTTTTTATTATTTTTTTTTTCAGAGCTTGAAGAATCCAGACAGAAATGTCCCCCATGCTGGTACAGATTTGCAAATACTTTCTTAATCTGGGATTGCTGGAGTCCATGGTTAAAAGTAAAACATGTTGTCAATTTAGTAGTGATGGATCCATTTGTTGATCTTGCTATAACTATTTGCATTGTTTTGAACACCTTGTTTATGGCCATGGAACATTACCCAATGACAGAACAATTTAGCAGTGTCCTTTCTGTGGGAAACCTGGTGAGTGCTTTATCATACAGTTTGATCTAAAAGTACTATTTTTTCTAAAAGAAGAAATGTGTAAATGCACTGCACTGGCTTTAAATCTTTTCTAATTATTATCATTATTATTATTATTAATAATCCATTTAGAAACTGTATTTATTATTTTCCTAAACAAACAGTTTCCCGGAGCCTTTAACTTTCATGAATCTGGTAACTATTGAAATGAAATAACTAGATATGTTTGGAAATGTAGTCTTCACTTGTCAGATTTGATTTCTTGAGGTCTACCTTGGGGTTTTATCTTTAAAAGGTTAAAGGAGATTATCTAGCTTTTACTACAATGTTGATATTCTCTCACAGAAAGTATTTTTCCTGTGTGAGAAGTTGAAGAAACATTTATATGTCAGAATTTCACTTTGAATTTTTTTCAGTTAAATTACAGTGAAAGTATGTTTCCAAGAAAGGCATATTTCTTGCTAGCAGTATATACTTGCCACTTTATATGACTGAAAAAAAGTTTTACAAACTTTTTTTGGCAAGAAAGATTATTATTTATTCTCTAGTAAAAAGTACTTTTTATTTGTAAGTCTATTAGTGATGCCATTCTTGGTTTTCATCTGGTCTGGAGATTTAAAGTGACATTCAATTCTTTTTCTGAGCAGATATGTAAATGTGGCATCACACATAAGTACTTGCTTCTGATGATCAGGAAACAAGAGGAATGAACTTTGCAAGTGTTTGTTTCAGGGAAGGACTCATACATTTTTTAAATTGTTGCCACCTCTAGTAACTACTGGTAGTTTACACAGGAGAATGTGGATTGATTCCCACATCATGCAGTCCTGAAAAACCAAACCTATTGAGTCTTTTGAACTAATAACACAAGAAGATTAGTTTTGAATATTCTGCTAATATTTGAATGGAGCAGTAATACATTTCTCAGCCACAGTGCATTTTAAAGTCTAAACATTTTCCTTATATGTACTGCTAATATAAATGTCTATGACTTTTCAAAAAAAAAAAAAAAAAAAAAGTAAGTAAAAATAAACATACTGCCAAAAGATATTGTGTGAACTAAAGTTTTCTTTCTCCTGGACAAAGGCTTAGTCTCTAGCATGTTCTTGTTCATTACAAATTACAGAACATTGTATTTTAATACATTAGTCTGACATATTAATGTTAGAATGATCTTCTCTCACCATTTACACTTTCAAGATCTTCAGGCTTTTCCCACCTCATACATTTTTTACTCAATGCTAGCAACAGTGATATTTTAACTACCTTTCTAACAATTCAGTATCCTTAATCAGGACTATATACAAGCAATTAATATTATTCCTGCTGCTTCCAATTAAGTTTCTTGTACTAATCTATTAACCTTAGTTATACAGTTTGCATACAAAATATGTTAATCTACTGCTCACTTGTGACATCATAGGCTGTTTGAGGATAAATTAAACAAAGCAAATATGAACAAGCCTTTGTGTAGTATTTAAATGAAATGGAAGAAATAGTTATAAAGTGCAATTATTAATTTTCATACTACTGAAATTCAGTGTGCAAGATTTTTAATTATAAGAAAGCTTGAGTTTCAGTCTGCTAAAAATGTACTACTTTTGTATATTTTTGGATGCTGATATGCTCAAAAAATGTAGTCAGTGGATGGCATGGGTGTGGAGGAAATACTTTTAAAATAAATGCTTTAAAAATTTTTTTTCAATTATTTTGACAAATATTATGACTGTTTTGTCAATAGTTATCGTTACCTTTTTCTTTACAGTTTATTATATTTTCTTTCTTTATACTTATATTTTCTTTATACTTATACTTTCTTTAAAGAAATACCTATTACATTCTTCTGAATATATGGTAACACCTTTCATATCTCAGTTTAATAGTGTATTATTTCTAGCTATGTTTTCAGTTTCTCGAAAGTATAAAATTTAAAAAATATTAGCATTTCTAGTTTGAAAATGCTGAATATTTCCACATTATATCCATCTCCTAATTTTCTTAAATTACAAGCTGTTTATAATTGTCATGTTTATGTACACACAATGTATGTAAAATTAAGCTTTCCTTCCATGCAACTTGCTGGGAGGACTAAGAACAATCTGGATGAAGAACTATCAGAATGCAATTGCAGAGCACATCAGTTTATATCAGTAGATTTTTGGATCATGTGGGATAGCTTTTAAGTGTTATGCACATATTCATATGGTTTCAGTGGCTTTTACATTATGTTCTAAAACTTCTTTATTATACTGTACTTAACACTGATCACTACTCACTGCAAAAATGTCATGCTGGCATTAATTCTGTAGTTTCAAAAAACAAAGAGCACTGATCATTTCACAATTAACACCTTCAGATATTTCAAGTAACATTTTCACCATGTAATCCTTTTCATGCAAGGAAATAGGTATCACACGGAAAAATAGCTGTTCCTGAATGCTCTATATCCTTACAAAAAGTCTAACGAAGAAATTTCAGCTTCCACCCATACACTTTGAGCTAGAACAGACACCTTAGGAAGCCTGACCCCAGGAGTCCATCGTAACACTTCTGTTGAGACTGTGGGAAAGGATAGAAATTACTGTCATTTTGTTTTATTTTAGTGGGAGAATCCTTCAGAAGCAAGGCTAAAAACACTAGATCATATAGATCAGGTGGTGGTGAAATCTTTTAGTTAGTGAACTGGATCTGAGCTGTTCACTGGTAAATATATTTTTTTAGAAGCTTATCAATTTTGTGCCCTCCTATATGTATCTTGATTTAGTAATTTGCTTTTAACTATAGTCTTTACTGTGCAAAGATACTTAAATGCTGTTTGGAGATAACAGTCATCTATTTTACAGAAACAGGTACAAATAATAGGTAACAGAAATGAAGCTGGAATAGAAAAAATTGCTGATATATATATTTGTGTCAGAACAACTCAAGTAATTGATTTTGTTTTAGGTATTCACTGGAATATTCACAGCAGAAATGGTACTAAAGATAATTGCTATGGACCCTTATTATTATTTCCAAGAAGGCTGGAATATTTTTGATGGTATCATCGTTAGCCTTAGTTTAATGGAGCTTGGTCTCGCAAATGTTGAAGGATTATCAGTTCTTCGGTCATTCAGATTGGTAAATACCTTGATAATTGTATATATACATACGTATATTATATACATAAATGTGCAATTGTATCACTTCAGAATTGTCCTGATTTATGTAATAATTACCAGTAGTGTAAGGACATATTAGACAATTAAATGTCTCACATATTTTTTCATATATGGCTAAGTTACAAGTTGTAACTGATATGTACAAGTTTCAGGTGTTAGTCAAATGTTATCTTTTCATATCAAATTGTCCTACTGATATCCTATTGTACTGATATCCTTTCCAATCATAAGACTAACCGCTATCTTTTGAAAGTTTTGAATGTTTTCATTACACTGATTTCATTAAGATCCATCAAAGCTGAGTATCTGTAAGAACATATCTATTGCCACTAGAATAAAGAATCATAAGTTTTTTAGTCTTTTTATTTGAACATTACTTTGTGTTCCCTGTAAAATCCTTAAGTATGTCCTCTCTTTACAACAATTATTTTAATGTGCACTGAGAATAAGCTGTTTTTAGGATAAGAATACTTAAATTGAGATACTGTTGAGCTTGTACTAAAAATAACGTATTTACAACAATTAGTATTCTACAGAATCTAATCTATAGGTAAAGCAATAGAGGCACAAGTGTCATGATGTAAAAGTCTGTCTTATTAGTATTTCTTACGTTACCTGAAACTATGTTATTCCTGAATATATAGAGCAGACAGTAGTTTCGTAGTTTATTAGCACCAGCTGCCATGGTACCCAACTTCATATACCATTATTAACTGACTATAATTTTTAAGTTAGTAAGTACAGTGTCCTGAAAGGACATCTCAAGATCAACATGAAATTGTTGCTTTAAAATTTCCCTTGAAGTAAGCCTATAAAACCCAGTGTGGTGCTGAGAGAAACACGGGACTAAGCCAGCAAAGAAGGAGTTGTGAGTAAGGAGAAGAGTACCAACTTCTGTCTGTCTTTAGGAACAGAAGCAGTAATTATCTGTGAGTGGATGTTCAAAAATATTAAAGCTAAATCTAGTATAAACACAAAATATGTTCTTTTTCTCTGTGTGCTGCTAAGATGAAATGCTGGAGTTTAGGGAAATAGAAAACTCCATGCTTTCTTTTCCCATTAAGATAATATTATTTGTTGTGAAGAAAAAGTTAGTTTATATAAACTCAATTCTGCTATACACCTTGGTCCTAGCTTCTCTGATCACATGTGATTAGAACACATTTGTACACAAGTTAGAATAAGCTGCCAACCACAAAAGATTTTGTAGGAAGATTTATAGCCTTATTTATTTCTATTACGTTTTTATAAGCAGTGAAATTATTAATATTGAAATTTAATTGTTTAAAGTTGACTTCTGATATGTAAAATGGTATGTAAAATGAAGAATGTAATCTATATTTCATTACAGCACAGTATGGACACCACTAAGTAGAAGCCCTTCTCTGGAAAAAGCTCACGAATTAAAACTAGTGTATGTGTAAACAGTCTTAGTTGTTTGCTTTAAAATGTCAGGAACAGCAGGGAAAACAGCTGGCTTTCCTGTGTGGCATCTCAGATAAGTGAATCTGAGTTGATTAATAGATTTTGCTAAATTCTCAGGGAAAACTTCTCAATGCTAAGTAGTAATGCAAGTATTTTCAAATAAATTCAGATAGACAGTCTACAGCATTTCATGCCATAAAATTCCTTTTAGAAGATGCCATAAATATGTTACAATGCAGGAAAATAAGGGAATGCATAAGTTATCCATTTAGCATATACTATATTATATCTTTCTCAAGGATTACACAACTATTAGAATTTCCTAAAATGTAGTCTCTTAAAAAAGTTAAAATGTTATGAACTTAAAATGTTTTGGTTTTTTTTCTGCCTCTTGAGTACGTTTTGATCACACATCTTGCTCTTACTTTTCCTTTCTTACTAAATTCTGAACCTTAAATTGTGAACTGTCTCCATAGGTTCCAAATTCACAGAACACAAATAGACAACAGCCAAAGAGATTATATAAAACAGACATCATAACAGATGGCATTTACAAATCAGAACTCTTCATGAATAATGGCACAAGATACCTCTAGAACTATGGTATAACTAATGGTTCCTCTGCATTTTTGTTTTTCAGCTTCGTGTTTTTAAACTGGCAAAATCCTGGCCAACTCTAAATATGCTGATTAAGATTATTGGCAACTCAGTGGGAGCTCTGGGCAATTTGACCCTGGTGCTGGCCATCATTGTGTTCATTTTTGCTGTGGTTGGGATGCAGCTTTTTGGGAAAAGCTACAAGGAATGTGTCTGCAAGATCTCCAGTGACTGTGTGCTTCCACGCTGGCACATGCATGACTTTTTCCACTCTTTCTTGATTGTATTCCGAGTGCTGTGTGGAGAATGGATAGAAACAATGTGGGACTGCATGGAGGTTGCAGGCCAAACCATGTGCCTTATTGTTTTCATGCTGGTCATGGTGATAGGAAACCTAGTGGTATGTGATGAACACTTTTAAATTGTGATGCAAAAATATATATTATGTACAGCTAGGCAATAAGAATGTTTGTCATGCTTCTATTTTGAAGAAACACATAACTGCTTGAGCTAGATTTTGGGTAACAAAAAAAATTATTCTCTTTTTCACTTGTATTGCCATTCAGTAAAGTAATGTTACTATGACTTTAGGAATGTAGGAATGCACCAAAATGACCCACTGAGCATCCTACCACGGAGTGATGGAACTAATTCATAGACATTATTTAAATCCAAATGTTATCTCAACTCATCTTGAAATAATAGAGACTATGCTGCACCAGCTCATGGGCAGCATCTTGTTTGGAAATTTTTCTTTTTAAAAAAGGACTACCTTATGCTCATTGCAGATAATTCTGACACTAAAACTTCTGACTTAATTAAAATAAAGTATAATGTAGTTTTGTCATAGTAGCATATCTTGAATTAAAGTACTTTTTGCCCTGCCTAGATGTAGAAAGAAACCTCAAATATTTTCAGAGTGATTAGTCTTGCCTCCTAAAAATGCATTTGAGAGTTTCTACTTCAAAATTGTAGAATAAATTTTTATAGAAAAAGTTTAATTCATGCTGACAATTAATGATGAAAGGTTCGCATATTTCTTTGTGAAAACTTCTTAGAAATCAGGATTATAATTGGAAGGCACAATTCATGTTTACACTTTAAAATTTTTTTTAACATTCACAGTAAATTCTGAAATGCCTAGAATTTATATTTCATTATCTGTCAAAATTATCTTCCTTTAGTGACCGATTTTAATGATTTATTTTTATGACATAGAATTCACAATGTTTATGTCTTAGTTGTTCAGACAACTTTGCAGTCTTGACATTAGATTTGCAGAAATGTGCAAGCCTGAGAAAATTATTTATGATTGGTAAACTACTCCTTATTTTTTCTGCATTAACTTCTGGATATAAATACTGTTTCCAATACATATTACTTCATCTTTCCTTCAAATATTTACTTATTCAGATCTGTTGTTGTTTTTCGAGGAACTGTGAAAGTATTATATTTTGAATAGAGTTAAAATGAGAGGTCTAACACATTTAAATAAGGGGAAATTTATTTCGGATAGGATATGAGGTTTTTTTGGTAGATCAGAGGGGGTTTTTTTTGTATCTTGAAATTACATAAATATGATAGAGAACAAAGCATTTTTCTCAAATTCAGTGGAAGGAAGTTGATGTAGGTTGTCATTTTGCAATGTCATGACAGCTTTTGATGCCTTGTGGCCTCCACTTAATCCAAATACATGGAAGACCACGTTGAAGTCTTTTCAGCTGTTTACCAATCCATTCCTTTAATAATGTGATTTTATACAAAGCTGTCATATATAGAACTGAAGGTATGAAATGATTTTTTGCTTGTAGGATTTAGGGAAATAACTGTACTTTATTGGAGGTGACATTAAAATAACAGTAACAATATTTGAATTCTGAAGTAACAAACCACAGTTCCCAGGCAATATTGATGCTAGGATTGTTATCTGCTGATGAGGAAAGTCTGTTTTACTTTGAATTCCTATCAATAAGATCAAATAAATTTTTCTTTGTTGCCAAGTGAAAAAGGAAAAAAAACAATTATAAATAATGTAATTATTAGTAACAGAGATTAAAGTAAAAATTTCATTTTAAAATATTCTTTTTACGACAAGCTTTATAGAACTTAAGATACAAGAATTAACAGAATATTACAATTTTATGGTATAATCCTTCAAACACTATGTAGAAAATGTAAGTAGGTTATTATAGCATTAACTGATGTATGTTTCTAAAATAAATGCACCATAGAAAAATCTATCTAATTTTATAGGATGATACTTTTAAAATTCTACTTAACTTCCAGGCGATTCCACTAAGAGATTTAGAAAGAAGCATTTCAGACCTCTGATGGATGTGTACAGCTACAGTTTTGTAATTTTTTTTTTTTCATTGTACACTTAAACAACCCTGCTATATCAAGAAAAAAAAAGTAAAATCAGGAAGTAAAAATGCTTAGATGTTAGCTTGTCTGTTTTCAGCTTCTGGATATTGACCAAGACCAGTAAGGAGAGGTTTTGTAATGGGTATTACAAATTGGTGTCTAAAATTAGCAAGTGTGAATGTTCTTTAAAACAATCTGTGCTTTTTTACATTATCCTGTAAAAATATGAACTTCTTATATGTGTGTATTTATTACATAGCTGTATTCTCTCATCTTTTAGGTTCTGAACCTGTTTCTGGCCTTGCTGCTGAGCTCGTTTAGCTCAGACAACCTTGCTGCTACAGATGATGATAATGAAATGAACAATCTCCAGATTGCTGTGGCAAGAATTCAGAAGGGAATAGATTATATTAAAAAAAAGATACAGGAATTCATACAGAAAGCCTTCATTAGAAAACAGAAAGCTTTAGAAGAAATCAAAGCACTTGAAGAGCTAAACAACAAGAAAGACAGCTGCATTTCCAATCATACTGCTGTTGAAATAAATAAAGATATGAATTATCTTAAAGATGGGAATGGAACTACCAGTGGTGTAGGCACAGGCAGCAGTGTGGAAAAATATGTTGTTGATGAAAGTGATTATATGTCCTTCATAAACAACCCAGGCCTCACCGTGACAGTACCAATTGCTGTTGGAGAATCTGACTTTGAGAATTTAAACACAGAAGAATTTAGCAGTGAATCTGATATGGAGGAAAGCAAACAGGTAGGAGCTTTTGTGTCTTAACTATTACACTGTAGTCACACATTTACATATTTGTCTATTTCGTACTCAGAGTTCTTCACAATAGTGTCTCATTGTTTGTAACTATATTTTACTTTTTATTATTTTAAGTAAATACAATTCAAAGAAAAAATCCTCAGAATCCTTAAGAATCCTTAGACTTTACATTTTTAATACTCTGTTTATTAGCATTTGGAAGATGTATCATATGGTTATTCATTTTACAATTTCTTAATGAAGTTTTGGGGCTAGCACACATTTCATAAAACATCCTTTGTGTACCTAAATGTGGTTAGGATTTGTGGAATAAGATTATTGTAGAAGACTAATGTACAAGTGTATAGTTTTGCATATCTAATCAAATACAAATTTAAAAGAAAATGCATTTTTTTTCTGTAGTTAGAGTAGTTTTAAAAATGAACCCTGAGGAATGATGAATAAATTATGCATTTTGAATTATCTAAATTTTTTTGTGAGTAACATTCATACTGATTTTGGGTTAAGAGAATATTGCCTGAACTGAAACAATTCAGACATAGATCAATGCCACAGTACAGCAATATCTCAAGCTGTCCTGGAGGGCACACTGACGTTGTAGTATTTATGCATATAGAAGCAATTTACGTGAAAGTCTTATGCTATTCTTACTGGGCAAAGAAACAGAAGTTGTTCTAAAATACAGAAGCCAAGTAGCTCACATCCCAGCAAACATGGTCAGGTGATCAAAATATTAATAGAAAAGTTACTATACTGGAGTGATGAGCAATAACAAACTATTAAATGCATTGACTAAAAAAAAAAAAAAAAAAAAAAAAATTGAAAAATTATTTTCAGTGCTTTTAAAAATATAGGAACTGTAAGGCTTAAGAGATCAGGAACCTTGGATAAATATGTTTTCAATTGGATCAGTTGCTGTTATGTTCTTAGGTAGGTTATTAATACAAAAGCATCTGTTTACTATAAAGCAAGCTCTTCTATAAAGAAATCCTGCATTCATGACTGTATCAGTGGCAAAGCTGCTCTATTTTCAAATAATGCTGTATTCCACAGCAATACCAAACTATATCACATAGGTTTAGCAGATTACCATGACCCAGTTAATTATACTATGCTTTTTTTCTTCAACAAAAATGAGTAACATAAGGAGTGTGTGCTTATCTGCAACAGTGAAGGTTACTGTGCATAAGAAGTGTAAGTTTAAAAGCCAGATATTCCATCGAATTGCTCAGTTACAGGACAAATATTAATTTATACTGTGGTGTAGCATGTAAATTGTCATAACAATTTCCGAATATAAGAGAATCGAGAAGTGCAAATTATACAAATCATGAGCTCATATAGTATCAGAAAACAAGCTTTCTCTGAGTCTGAGAGCTAAGTGTTTTTCATGTAAGCTAATCTAGTGAAAGTGTTTTCTTTCAGTGAACCTTTAGCAGTGTCTTTTAAGACTTCTGATACGTTCTGATTCTTTTTCTTTAAAATGAATCTTCAATCTAAATGTTCAGCTTTCCTTGTGGTTAGTTTTGAGAAATACAGTGATAAGTGCCTTCCTAATAAATCTGCCTTACAAATATATATGCTTAAAAATTTTCTGAATACATAATTTTTTCAAAACTTTTTATTGTGCATTAGGAAGTTCAGAAGGTAATAAGCTGTGGTTACAGGACAAGTTAACCTCAGCAGCAGAGCTCAGAGGTTGCCATCCTCATCTGTTTCCAGATTCCCTAACAGTCTTTACTACCTTCTCTGCCACAGTGCATGTACAAGGCATGTCATTGAAGCAATATAAATTAAACAGCTGTCCCATAGGTATTATTTCATAGTTTCTTCTTTAAGATTGATTATATGGATCAGTTTAACAGTGCACCACTATGTATTTTATTGGAATAGCTGAGGAGAGAACTAATTGCAACATTAATGCAGAAATTCCTCTGCTTTCAAACTGAAGGGTGTAAGTACATCCTACGAAAATGAATTAAGGTAGCAATTTTAAGGTATTTTCACAAGTCAGTTGCTCTGTTCATTCCCATCTCTTCTTGTTTCAGGCATCATACTTTTTCCTTTTTCTAAGGTTACTCTGAATTTTCAGTGCTATGCTAAATCAAAAGCGATTTTGCCTTTTTAAATGAACTTTAAAAGCACCATTATGGCTGCAGGCTGCAGAAATAAAATCCAGATGTCTGTAAAAACAATATGAAAGTGAAAATTACAAGTGCCTGTGGAAAATCAACCAGTGAATCATGAAATACATACATGTTAAGATGTTGTGGATAAATTTTCAATGGGGATAAAATAAATGTAGGGCATCAGTAGAGCCTTGAGATTTCCATACAGTGTCATGGTCACTACCATTGCAAAGCTGGAACAATAGTGCTTCCCTCAAGTTCTGCTCACCGAGAACTGTTTACCATGTCACATTTATCTGTACAGCAAAAGAGTACATCTTGTGAATGCTACCTAAAAAAAAGTGCTCTGAAAAATGTGAATTCTGTAGTGATTTTCATTTTTGCTCTGTATTCTTTATCCCACTCTTTCTGGATTATTTTTAGAGAAAAGATTAAGTACTTCTATTTTATTGTGTTCATAAAAATGCACCCGCTTTGGTAATATATGAACAGTTGTTCTGATGTGTGACAGGAGTTTACCAGAATTCCTAATCTTATTCTGCCAAGTCAACAGTAATGTCTCCTGGTACCCTCTGATTTTCTTCTAAGGGAAATTAAGGACATATTGGTTCAGTGTTGAAGTTACCTCTTTAGAAAAGTACACCATTATTTGCTTTATCTTGCTTCTCAAGGGATATCACTGAGACAACATTCCTGACTGGAGAAGGGCTGGTCCTCAAAAGGAGGGTAAGAGATGGGGCGAAATCCCCTGCCTTAACAGCAGCAGTGCTTAATGCTTAAAATTCCCTCAGGAGATATCCCCCTTAATAATTGGTTTATTCATTTATTTATATTTTTAGCAACAGAGTTCTGGGAAGCTTGAACTGTAAAATGAGCTTTATCTTTTTTTGAGTTTTCTTGATTGGTGCTGATGTTAAGAGCAGAATGATTATTTTATGCTTGTCACCAACAAGAGGTCACGATAGAAGCAGGGGGTGGGAAGATGCCCATGATAAAATGCCACAGAATATATGACTGTGGGTTTCTGAGAAGTAAATGCTATTTTTTTCTTATTTTTGTTATCTGTTATGTTGTGCTACAAAACAACTCTAGCCACTTTTGGAAGGTTTTGGAAGGTTGATTCCTTTATTTTTTTCCTTGTTTGTAAAAACACCTGCTAATTAATTTCCCAGTTAATAAATAAGTAACTTCTCAATTTTTCCAGAAGGTATTCTGGAACCCAGTTGTAAGTTCCAGGTCTAAACAAGATCTTTCTCATAGATATCAATAGAAATTTAGGGAAGCCTGTTTGGATGTAATGCCAGGTTTAAAAAAAAAAAAAAAGACTGTATGTACTCAGAAGAATTTGACTGCAATGTCATGTTCATCAGGATAGCCTGGCCAGAAGTCAAACCCACACAATTCTACTATTGCTAATTCCCAAATAAGGTGGTAGTTTATTCATTATTTGGAGGAAAGCTTTTCCCCAGCCTTCAGGGGACTTCAGACTTCTTTTCACTGTACTTATTTTGTCATCAAGATGTACTTGAGATATGATTTGTTAAAGAACTCAGAACTGTATCACAAGAGTCAGGTTGAAGGGTTCAGGACAAGCAAAAAACAGATAGTGTCTTCAAGAACCCAATTCTGTGTTAAAGTCTCTCCAAATCTACTTTGGCTTTCAAATTACAGTTGACTTCTCCCAAGACACATCTTAACCTATACATCTTCTAGTTTTTATGTCTACAGCTTCAGAAAAGGCCTTTTCTTTGCTTATTTTGCAATGACTTGACATCATGTACTTGAAGTTACCCAAGTAGCTGTCTGACATGGTGAAAGCTCAAGTTCTATTGTCTCAACACCTGACACATAAACCTGCAGTCTTAATTGAATATTATACTTAACGTTATTGAAGTTAATGAAAAGTGTCTTTCTTTTTACATATACTATGCTAGAATATTTCTTTTGTAGCTTCCTTTTTGCATGTGATTGATTACCTTACACAGATGATAAAACACTCTAAAATCAGAGCAAGTAAGTTAAGATTTCATGAAAAACTGTACAATGAAGTATAAGTGGATAATGAAAAACTAAATATGCAAAACTTGAGATCTGGATGAGAAAGAGGATTTATTGTAAAGACATTAAAAGTTACCATTTATTTTAGCATAATAGTTGCCTGAAAGTAATTGAAAGAAGTGAAGATTTGATTGAAAGAGGATTTTATCAGTACCTACTACAGGAAAACAGAGGTGCAGTAGCCAGTGAGATAAATAACAAATTTCTGTGCTGAAAATATGATATTCAAGATAATTAACTTAAAAAGTAATAACTTTAAAAGTAATTTTTAAAAAAGAGAAGTAACTAATAATAGTTCTGCCAATGATTTGGCAGATAATTTGCTGTTTTTTAAAGTTAACTTGTGGATGATGTTTCTATTACAAAATATACTTGCTAATGATGTATACTATACTTGCTAGTGATGTAAATGGAATATGTTAATCTTACCAGAAATCAGACTGCTAACTAGTTGTGTTTTTATACTACTTAATAACTGCACGTTACCTCTGAATCACAACTTTGTGAATAAAGTTTTGGATTTCAACATAGAAAAGTAATTTCAAAGATGTTATTCAGCTATGTAAAGCTGGTTTCACTACTAAAGAAATATCTGCAGGCGTCTATCATGCAGAATTCCAGAAGTCTTTATATCTAAAGTAAATTTACAGTCAGTATAAATTTGCATTGAGAAGTAAGGCTGCTCAATTCTGAAGTCATACCATATGGTTTTAATAAAAGGGAAGATATCCTACAACATCTAATCTACTGAGCTTTCAAACCCAGGAATAAGTTCAGTTGTCTGATCAGGGTCGCTTGTGTTTTGTGAGTAGTTAAGTGAAAAAGAAACAGAGTTACTGTGTGCCAGAAGTTAAGCATTGCTGAGAAGCTTGAATGAGTTTCTTAGCCAAAACTTACCCAGTAGTTATTTGATCTGTGAATCTTTTGGAAGATCCTTTTTTAATCACATTTCCTTTAAAATATTCAACCACCTAAATTCCCAACTGATCAAATCAGTGATGGTAACTTCTTAAGTTACATATTTTTACTTTCATTGCCATCTGTAACTTTCACCACTATTACGAGAAGTATGAAGAAAGAATGGGAAAACATATATCTTCAAAATATGTTGCTTACTTTATGTACATTTTTTTCAAATAAAAATATAGTCACATAGCCAGTTAAATGAAGATGAGAATGTTAAACCAAAACCTTTAAACCTTTAAATTTTCATTAAAACACATAAAGCACTCTATAAACACTGGAATGATTTCCAAATCTGCTAATCGTGACTTTATGAATTTAATCATTGCATTTTTATTTCTGATTCACAATTTCAGAGTGCAGAGTACTAGGTCTAGTTACTGCATTTCTTATTTTAGTAAAATAAACTTACAAGCTCTGTAGAAAGGTTTGTAGAGCATTCCAGGTGGTATGTATTTCCCTTTTTGCCAGCTGATCATAAACTATTTAATAACTATGTTTTAATTGTGTTAAAGACATATTTGAATTAGAAATTCCAAAAAGAAGAAAACTAGAGATCCTGTGTCTTGAACTTCACTACCTACCATTCTTACTTCTCACAGGGGTAAAACCAAGCTGGAGCAATCAAGAATGCAGCTCTGGTGCTTTTTAACCAGGTAGAGCAACGTGTCACCACTTTCACACAGGTTACCTAAGCAAGTTATACATATATATGTATATATATATATAATCACTTTTTAATGGATTTTGATTGGCCTGCATGCTATTCAGCTATGTTCCTTCCCTATCCATTGCAAGATAGTAGAAACATGCACAGCTGCTCTCTGCTGAGTCATGGGACTCACATCACAGCATGGTCAGGTGGGATTGGCAGCCCCAACATACATTTTTTAACTCTGCTAATGATTTTTCTGGATATTATAATAAAGTCTTTAGCAATAACTGCATGTTCTGCAGGTTATGAAGTATGGATCATAAAAGTACTGGAATGTTATACTTCAACGAGGCCAAAGAAAAAAGGGAGCATGCACAGTTTTTAAAAAATAAAAACAGCCCTTTTTGATTCAGCCCTTATAAATGTATATATTAATGAAATATGCTAGGTCATTTATGTAGTGATTATTGCCACACTTCAGTTCCTTAATGAATGAAATTAATAAATACAATTTAACTAATTACAGTAGCTTGTATAAAAATTACATTGGTATATTTTTAAATCTGCAATGCACTGTAATGCAAGTCCTCAAGATGCTACGAACTACATTCTGTATTCATTTGGGCAGTGCATATCTTGAGTTTTATAAACTGCAGGAAGAACAGTTTCATAATTGCTGAAATTATACTTAGCAAAAAAAAAAACCTCTAAAAAAATTCTCAGAGTGCCATTCAATAAAAAAATCCTTTCTTAAATGTTAAACTCCAACATAAACAGTGATATTTTTGAATGTGTTTCACAATAACCAAGTCTGTGACTGAGTTGGCAGATTTTACTCAGAGTAAACGAGAATAACTGTAGAGTAGTCAGCACTGTTTTTATAAAATGTATAAATTTTATAAAAGTGTGTAGATTTACCCTAGTTGTTTTTTTTTTCACTGTGAGTGAATATAATGTCCATCATAGCTTCATTGGCAGAGCTTTGGGAATAGGACAGGAAATATTACACAGAAACTGAAGTTATATGAAACTATGAAGTTCCGATTATCCCAGTAAAAATTGAAATCAAAATTTTATTGAGATTGAGATTTCAGTCCTACAGCTAGATTCAAAGTTGTTATTTGTATATGCACATTCAGGCAGTCTCAGCAGCTTCAAAAGAACAACCATACTGCTCCACTTGTACCACTGTGCAGTGTAATCTTTGACATTATACTGTAGTACAAATTGTTCAGTGACACCAACAGAAATTTATATTGCTGCGTGTTCTGAAAAGTCTCTAATTTAAATGATAAATTTTTAAACCAAGATATGCCTCAAACTCAAATAAAGCTCTACGGAAGAAGTTTTTTTAAAGTTGTTTTCCTAATATAAACATCAAATATAAGATTTGAGACTTAAAATAAGTTTAGAATCTCTTTGGAATCATCAAACTCCATTACTTGATACTTTGTCACTTAATTACAGTGCAGCTTTAAAGATTCAAAGGATAATACAACATGGCTAAATTACTAAAGGCAATTTGTAATGGCTGAATCCCTTTATTTTTACTGTCACTTGAATCATGAAGCAGTTTGTAAAGCTTAAAGTTTTTGTTGCCTGCTCTTGCTCTTATTGAAATATAGAACAAAATCACATGAGAGCAAGACTGGGTGTTAAGTGAATGCATTTTCTCGTAAATGGGCACATTAACATGCTGTTGGTCAAAGCTTGTTTTAATGATCTAAGCTGTTGAAAATAGATGCACTGCTCTGAAAGGATGATATGGAGGCTGATTATATGTATGTTTAGCCAAGTGTTTGGGTTGGTGATGAAGCTTTTTTTATTACGTATTTAAACAATAAGATTTATGACAGTATTTTCTGAAAAATATAATCCCATTGATGTAGTCTTTTTTTGGGATTTTATTTCTGTGTGTGATTTCCACAGCATTGCTCAGGCTTCTGCACTAGAAAAGCATGTTGTTTTGCTGACCTAGGACTTGAGAATGCTGCATCATAAGCAATTGCTTTCAAATGTATCCTTGTAAAGAAAAATGTGGTATTGTATCACTGAAGACATAAACAAGTATTTCCAGGGCATGGCATATTCCAGAGGCTGATAAGCACATGTATGAGCTGAAAGGAATGTCTCTTGAGTTTTCTTAGTTTCGTTAGCGTTATTGCTAGAAAAAAGGTATACTATTCAAGTCACCTTATTTAAAATTTAATGGTTCTTTCCTAATGTAGGGACTTGGAGCAAAGAAGAGCAGTTTTAGTAACTTCATGGTTTTTTCAGTAATTCAATTGCTGAGATTATTTGAAAAATAATGAAGAGAATGCTTTATTTGAAGAATAATTAAGAAAATCATAGTTTTTTTACTGTATATAAATTGCAATTCAGTCACTTGTTTTTAGCAGCTATGCTGACAGGACTATCTGAAACAGATATCTGATTGCATGGGATGAAGCCATTAAAGAATTGACTACTTTTAATTGGCACTCATAAAGATTAATTATTTATGCTCACTATGAACTTTTCTCTTTCTACTATTAAGTCAGTAATTGATTTAATGATGATGGATCAAGCCATAAAGGACTTTTAGTTTTTCTAACTTAAATGTGGCAGATGATTGTTCTCACATGATTTAGGTTTTATTTAATGAAGAAACTGCCTATAATTTCTGTGACAATTTTCCTAATCTTTATTTCTTTTATTACCATGATATGTAAGAGAATTGACTTATAAATTGTTTCCTTTTTTTAAAAAAAAAACAATCTTATATGTGAATAATTAGGTGCTGTGTTAATGATTTTTAATATAGTCTACAGTAGAGTGCATTTTGGTCTGTAAATGTAATACAGAAAGCAAAGTTTAAAATATTTCCGCTATGCAAAGCACAGAACATTTTGGTTCAGTTACTGCATGACCAGCAGTAAAATCATTCAGTTACAGGCAATGCAGCAATAAATGTTTTATGTATGTAAATTTTTGCAATCACAGTAGCAAGCGCAGCATGAAAGGAGAGACATTGACGCTTATATGCTTATATCCAAATATTTTCACATTTGTCAGTGTGATTTTCCAGGTATGACAGATCATGGTATTTGGAAAGGGAAAGAATGGTTTTCAAACTAATACCAGTGTGCTTGTCAGAAACCTCTCCATTGTGCAACACATCCTTTATTTTTGGTCACAATTCAGTTACAGCTGTGTAAGCTGAGGTCTGATTGACTCCATATTGACAATGGATGCATGTGAGAGCAAAAGGGCTTCTTGAAACAGCCCTGAAATTACATATTACCCAGCATAAATTATTTTTAAATATAAATCATCTCATGTGAGTTGAATATGAGAGAGGAATTACTTACCAAATTATATAAAGAAATGCATGCCTTTGCTTCAAAAAATCTCTCAGCTCCCATTGCCTTTTTCTGAAAGGACTTGGTTTGAACTGAAGAACTGAATAGCTTCTTTTAATTTGCATCAATTCTCTGAAAGAGAAAATAAATAGCATTTACTTTCTAAAAAGTTTTCATCTGTTATTTAAAATAAAATAATTCAAATCATCTGAACAAGTAGTTTTTTAATACATATTCTAAAAATGTCACTATTTTGAAAGCTAAATGAGAAAAATGCTTGGTATTGAGAATTCTCTCTCAAACTGTACAGAAAACTCTAACAGAGGTCAAACTTCACAGCCAGACCTGCTTAGCTGAAAACTGTAAAAATTTCTGTTATGTCATCTCATAAACAACGTCAGTGTTTAAGTTAGAAATGCAAGTTAGAAATGAATGATTGCTACGCAGTATAAACCAGAAGAATTTCAGTGCCATGCTTTTCTTTTTAATGTTGCTTTCAGTTTACAAACCTTATTTCACAATAAAGAAAATGTATTTTGGATGAAGAAATTTAATACATAAACAATACTGACAAATGAAAACAAGTTGTATGTTCTGTGCTCAGTTTTTGCATTAATTGTATTCAACTGTAATAGGTTTGTCCATTCTAACTATGCTTTCTTAAAAGAAGAAAATTATGGGCAGTCTTACATGACTGATACACAGTTTTTCCTGATCCAAATTTTATTTGATGAGAAGATTTATGTAATGTGAGCTGCTTTGTTGGAGTTTTTGCATCTATGAGTGCTTTTACCATAGTGAGGACTATAGTATTTGACTACATACAAATAGTAGAATGACAGAAAAATTCAGATGGAAGGGACCTCAGGAAGTCTCTAAATCTTCTCAGGAAATTAGAATTCAAAGAGATTTCAGAGATGGTAATTTGTACTTTCCAGGGCAGAAATGTAGTATTAAATTTACAACTCTTTCATCCAGATATGCTTTAGGTTTGTGAGAACACCATCTGCAGTGGATGTGTAGATAATTGTAGGGATTAATTCCTTTAGTACACTTAGTTCATTCTGTTAGATCATTTTCCTGGGAAGTCTGAGGCACTTCTGCAGTGTAATCTAGTATAGTAAAAAAAAAAAAAAAAAGAAAATAGCTTGAGTGTGGTATATGTAAGATCTGCAGTTGTAGCTCCACTGAGCCTCGAATTCTGAAGACATTACATGGATCAGGTCAGTAGCTAAATCATATTTGTTTCCTATGAGAAGGTAAACTCAGAAATAGAAATATACAACATACACCTCATTACTGTGGTTTTACTTATGCATATTTATCAGTGTAAACATAGTGTTTTTCAAAACTCAGAGACTGGCAGTTTTTTTCAGTATAATTTTTACAGAATATGTATCTAATGAGAAAAAATTCTTCTGTGGAACTTTACTTGCAGAAACTAAATGCATCCAGTTCATCTGAAGGCAGCACAGTTGATATTGCCCCTCCTGGAGAGGGAGAGCAAGCAGAAATTGAACCTGAAGAAGCTCTTGAACCAGAAGCCTGTTTTACAGAAGGTTGTACAATAACTGTTGACTTGAGATGTGTTAGAGTTCTACTAGTGTAAAATGCACTATTATTAGACATATTTAAGTTCTGGACTCTTTAAAATCTGTTGGAACTTCGTGTCCCCTACAGTGAAAAAGAAAATGCTCAAAGCCTAGAACGCTGGAAATCAGACACCAGAAAAAGGTTTCCCTGGGCTTTGAGTAACATTGCCTGACCACTGCCTATATCTTGTAACTAAGGAACTTAATTAACTTTTCCATTCTTAAAATGCATTTTCATTACACGAATGAGCCCTTAAAATTTGGAGCTTCATTTCTGTGAGACTACCAGCAAGAAGAATGATTAAATATCAATGGTCAAAAATATGAATGTATAGTTTACTCTTAATTACATCTAGTATTGTCTGATTTCAATCCAAATTACTAATTATCTAAATTCACATGGAATAGGATCACGATATTTATTTTAATTTTTAAAAAATATTATAAAATTAATTACAGCTACTAACAATTTTGATACTTTTTTTACATGAGAATAATTTGCTTTTAAATCCTAACATTTCTTAATTTAATGCAGGTTGTGTGAAGAAATTTCCATGTTGCCAAGTAAGTATAGAGGATGGCAAAGGAAAAATCTGGTGGAATCTTAGAAAAACCTGCTACAGCATAGTTGAGCACAACTGGTTTGAGACTTTCATTGTCTTCATGATTCTCCTCAGCAGTGGAGCACTAGTAAGTTAAAAGTAAAAAATTGCAGATGCTGAAATGTTTAGATATCTTCTCACAAGTAACAGCAAAATTCAAATTGCATCGGAAAGGCCTGTTTTGACTGGATCTGTACTACTCTTATTCCACAATTTCATGATTTATTTACTAAAACTGGCTCAAACTTGAAAATGTTTGTTTTACATGCAGTTCTTCAGTGAAACTTTTGTTTTACCCCTGCAAAGCTAGAGCAGTGTTATTTTAGCCAGTGACTTTAGATTCAAACTGTCTACCAATTTTCAGCATGTTTGTTAAAACTTTTTATTACAAAGAAAATCTGTTTCTAGGGAGTATACAGCTAAAGGTATGATTTCAAGCCCTTAATTCATTCTGGGCTCTGCCATTCCTTGGATGATGCTTACAAAAAATCATTGACAAACATTTCTTCATTTTGTTGCTGTTTTGAAGGCAGAAGATAAAGAAGAATGTGATAGCAAATAAAACCAAAAAACTGTTTTCCAGTAGGATTCACATTACCCACTTTCCCATCTTTAATGAAGGTGATCATCTTCTGCACTGTGAATAGTATAAACTGGAGCAAATCACTCTTCGACTTTTAGACAGGAGTTTGATGGAGGATAAAACTGCTCAGATTAGATTTTTGTTTAAGAGAGGGTTTCGTTGTTTGGGGTTGTTTTTTTTGTGTGTGTGCATGTGTGTGCAAACAGTTTTTGGTACAAAAGCAGGAAAGAAAATCATGCTTCGAGTTTGTCTCCTCTTCCTACAGTAAAATAGGATATCTATGTCATTAAATACGCTGTACTGGAGAAATCCCAGACAAGGCTGAATAATGCTCCAATTTGCAGCATGGTTATGGGTGATAAGTAGGTAAAAATGATGATGCAGAAAACAAGGGGAAAGATTACATCTCACCTGCTTGTTTTAATCATTTACACTGTGAAACATTAGTAATAGCTGAATTTTTATTTATCCATTTTCCCACAGGCTTTTGAAGATATATATATTGAACAGCGTAAAACTATCAAGACCATGCTGGAATATGCTGATAAAGTTTTCACATACATTTTCATTTTGGAAATGCTTTTAAAATGGGTAGCATATGGTTTTCAAATATATTTTACTAATGCCTGGTGCTGGCTGGACTTTCTGATTGTTGATGTAAGTACGTAAGTCTCCAATACTATAAACCTCACAGTAGTATTCTTTATGTTGTAAAGCTTGCTACTAATAAGTATTCCTTTTACTAGCATGCAAAAAAAAAAAAAATTCCAATTGTATTTTGATGTTGTGCAACCAGAAAGCGTACAGAGGTTAAGCTAAGTAGGATTATTGTGGTGGAAAGATAATAAATGGAAATGCTCACTGGTGTTGTAGGCTCACAATAAACTCCACAAGGAGCGATCTCCAAAAAGACATCCTTCCTCCGTGGCAGTCAGCACTTAAACGGGATCTAGGAGAGGTGCAGCCAGGCTCCACCCCTTCCAGCAGCACAGCTGAATTGCCTTCACCTGTGCTCCTACAGCTGACTCATTGCTTGCCTTAGGTGGTCAATCAGAAGTTCAGGCCGTGATCAACAGTTCCCATACCGATGTGATGTTTAAAGTAGGTTTATATACCTAGAAGACTGGTCATCAAACAAACTGGTCATCAGTTTGCTAATTCTTAATTGGATGTATCAAATTTAAGATTTTATGAAAAAATAAACAACTAAAAACTAATTTTGAACCTTTCATGCTATATTTTTAATGGCCATTTCTTTACACTTAGCAAATAAGACACTTTGCGCCAATTTCTTCTAGAAGTATTGCTGTTTTCCAACTGAAATGATACATTTGGTCTAGATTTCACCTGAATTCTCAGAACTTCATCCCCCAAAATTATCCTGTTATCACTTCTAGTAAAATAAAAAAAAAATTAAATATATATATACATATATATATATAAAAGATTTTAAAAAGTTTTAATTGGTTGACAATCTGGAATAGTTAAATCAACTGTGTCTTGGCACGGTTTATGATAGAAGAGAATACAGACTTTCTTGGCTGACTTCCCAGCTCTGATATCCTTCTGTGCAAAGGCCTTGCTTATGTTGTCAGAAGGGATCAAAGCTGGTTTTACTCCCAGTATATTTTGGTCCCTTGCCTCACACATTATCTGACCCAGTTCACTGGCTATACATATCCTCAGTGTTTTAACTCAGAGATGGCATCTTAGGGCAAACATCCATTTCTGGACGTGTATATAGTTTATGCTCAAATGTAGTTTCTACACAAGCTACCGTATTTTTTGAGAAATTTGAATAAAATCTGGATCCATAAATAGTTATTACTTGTGAACATGTAGTGAAAACATGTCAGACTTTTTAAAACCAGAGACACACACAAAAAAAACAACCCAACCCTACCTAAACTGGCCTGTAACTCAAAACAGATGTGTTGTTTTTGTTTTTTTTTTACCTGCCCACATTAATTTTGTTATATTGTTGAGCTCTTTGCTGAATACAGACACTAGTATTGAGCAGTGTAAATAGTTTTCCTAAGAAGATCTTAAAGAAGTAGACAGGTACTTCTTTCCAGGATTACCTTAAGAATGGAATTTATTTTAGATAAACTAGAACTCATGTTTTGATTATTCTTTGTAACATAAACGTGAACTGATTATTCTAAGCCATACTCCATGGTTTCTTAATAACAGTTTAGCCTCAGAAATGCTGTTATCTGAGCAGGCTCTCAGTTATAAGCATCATCTTCACAAGTAAAGCAGCTTATTTTGCCAACTTTTTCCATTAATTCTTAATTTTATAACCAAAAACATAAATGACATCAGAACCTTCTACTTTTGAATACCTACATTCAGTGTTCCAGAAGGTGTCAAAAAAATGTCTTACTGTGCCAAAGGCTAATTCAGCAATTATTTTAGCGTGACTGGACAATATTTGAAAGAAAAATATGAACTCATGTTACCTACTTGTAGAAGAGGATCTACAATACTTCAGTGGAGAGATTTAACAGTGATTCAGTAGCATTCTCCAAATGAGAAGTAGTGAGCCCTTCTTCATTATACGTGACTAAAAATAATTGAATTGTTTAACTTCATCCTTTAAAATTATTCAAGGGTAAACACTGATAGTTCCTCAGGGTTTCGACATTTAATATCTTACATACCTAGCTCTCAGTGCAAGAAATAGCCACAGCTACTTTCAGTTATTGTGACCAAATGGATTTTAAAAATTACATGAAGAAAGTGTGATTCAGCTCTGTCAGTTAACAGCAAAGGCAGATGACCCTGGGCACATCTGGCTACCTCCATTTAAGACCTTGTTATGCCATATCTCTACCCAACTCTTCTACTGGATGCAACATCTGTAGCAAGGGGCAGAAGGGAAAATTCCTGTGACTTACTGACCCCAAATCAGAACCTGTTAAATTAGTTTAAATTCACTCACTGGTGATTTAAACTGAGATACTGAATTTTGTACGCAGTTAAATGAGAAGCAGGGACATATTCTCTTAGGCCAGGGACTCTAACTGGCAGAGGTGTACAGTTAAGGCTTCAAACAGTCATATCTTAAATCAGTTCAACCAAATGCTCTAGAGCATCTGTCACCATGTACCTTGATTCTTTTACTCACATCTTTGTTCAGAAGCCATCTTTCATGAGATTATTATGTCCAAGATTTAAAGCACACCTGTAAGGACTGCAAGTTCTGTTTTTCAAATACAATGCTAGGAGATAGGATATCTGGGAAGACGATGGGGCATTTGGGAATATCCAGTGTGTTTGCTGGTTATTAAAGTTGTGTCATTTTCTGCTAAAATATGTAACTGTAGGTGGATATTTTATGCTATATGTACTTTAGAAGGTAGTCCTACTATTTGTTATAGACATTTTATTTCTAAATTATTGTGTTCATAAATTTTATTTGATGTGGAAGTAAGTATAAGAAATGAAAATAAGTTACATTTTAAATAAATCATGTATTTGCCAACTACTGCAGGGCAGTAATGTATCTATCTGAAATTAGAATGAAATCTGTAATCTTCATGTATCTCAACACTGAAATTGCTCATGCGTGCTAGAATTCAAAATACAATTTTTGAATAATTTAAGGGAGAAAAAAAATCTCTCAACTGGGATTGCTGTGGAGTAGATAATTAAAAGTTGATAATATTGATGATTTATATATTACTTCTGCTTGGAAATATGACCGAAAATAGTTCATGCTTATTTGTTATAACAGATGAAGTAATTTAATTAAAGTGCTCTCTCAATCTTTTGGTTAGCTTTTGAAAATAAATAATTCAGCAGCAACGTTATGAAAATGATCGGGGTCACATTATACTAATATACTAAATACTGTAAGCACAGTGTAAAAGACAGCTGCTGCCCTGAAGGCCTCATAAGAAGAAAAAAAGGTGCGCATACCCATGTTGGGATACTAGATCCAAGGAGAGATTTCAGTTCATCTTCCTTGACAGTCTAGTATGTCTTATGCATATCCCAATATGATAATATTGGATAATCCAGAAATTAATAAATTTCTGGAATTACCAATTTTACAGTTCAAAGAGAATTCCATATGATATATATGCATGAAACCAAAGCCTTCCAGTCAGGAAGTAAGGGAACAGAATCTTCTTGCTTCTATGCACCTAAACAAAATAAACTTTGCATAGTTGTATGTAAAATATCAGAAACTAAGAATTTTTAACCAAGTACATTTTAAGAAAGTTATCTTAGTATAGGATCATAATAGAAAAGCATAAGAAAGGCTGTATTTCGTCCAACGCCCTACCTCAGAGAATGTCAGAAATGCCTTCTTGGGAAACTATTAACGTAATACCTATATGAGAAAAATCATCAACTAATCAACTGAAAGAATTTTTTTAGTAACACAGGAAACCATCTTTCCATATAGTGGTCAAAATCTTATTGGCATACCACCTATTTCTGTACAGCCATTTATTTGAAGAACTTGAGGTTGAAGTACAGGAATGAGCGTTTGGGGTATTTTTTTAAGGACTGAAATATGCCTATGTTCATTTATACGTTTTGTGTGCTTTTGGTGGTTAAACTGAAATAAAACATGTGTAAAGTACAATATTTCCTCACTCATGTCTCTAAAACTGCCAAAAGTAAGTGAATGTACTTTTTTTCATATTAATACTGCTTAAAATCTGTTCTATTTGAGAAGCACAAATTAATTGCTCCTTCTTGGCATGAATTGACTTGTAATAGAAAATTCATTGAAACATGAATCAGGAACTCACTATGGCTGTAGATCATCAAACAGTTACTTTTATAATGCTAGCATCTGTTAGCATCTATCAGACAGATTGCATGTTTCCTATGCTTAGAAGAGTTCTTGAGAGAATTGACCAGCAAAGGAGAATGTAATACCTCAGTCAGTATATATTTCATAAAAATCCTGGCTGTTGGTTCTATTATATGCTTCTGATTTACAAATAATTCACTATTAAGGATATTCTTAGTGAATTATAGAACAAATAGTGTCAGTATTTAATAAAGTATCTTGATATATGCAGAAATTTAAAGTTCTAGGAAGGTTAATTCTTAATGAAATTTAATGAAAGTATTGCCCTTTTATCTTCATGTACTTCTGAGGACTTTATCTTTCACCAGGACTGTGCTTTCATCTCACTGTTCAACTATAACAGATATGTCATAGCACATATTCTTTTTCCAAACACGACTCCGTATAACATACCAGGAGTATGAAAATCATAGGATTCATCCTCAAATGTTACTAATCTAGAGCTTTCTTCCATTGATCTTTCTGTATATTCAATTTGTATTCTTTTTAAATAAACTGTAGAATGACTTTTAATTTATTTATTTTTTTTTTATAGGTCTCATTGGTTAGTTTAATAGCCAATGCTTTGGGCTATTCTGAACTTGGTGCCATTAAATCGCTTCGGACATTAAGAGCTTTAAGACCTTTAAGAGCCTTGTCACGGTTTGAAGGAATGAGGGTGAGAAAAAATGAATGAGCCCACGTTAAACTGTGAATACAAAAGCTAATGTAGAATTATGAGACTCATGCCTCCTACTAAGAACACCAGAGGGAGAATTCATGGAAAAGTGTAGGAAAATAGATTTCAGTGTGTCCTTAAGTGCAAGATATGCATGCAGTTAACTTTTCGATATTGGATCTTAATCTCTTCAAATTTGCCTGCCTCACTGCTGCAGAGTTGTGTTATCTCAGCCCCATGGCTGTTAAAATTTCCATTTATTTGTAGATCTCCACGGAAGAGGAAAAGAACAGAGATGGTTTTTTTTTTTCTTCAGTTTAGTAAGGGACTTTTCTCAAGAGTTTCTGAAGTTAATTTCTGTTCTCTTTCAGTTTGTCAGATGAAACAGGATTAGCCAGGGGAAAAAAAAAAAAAAGAAAGAAAGAAAGAAAGAAAAAGGTGAAGAAACTGACAAAAGTGAGAAAAAGGCAGCTGAAACCTCCCTGTGGCTCTCCATCTAGCTGTCTGGGAAAAAGATCCCACAACACATGCTATATTATTAAGCGAAGGTTCTCTGAACAAACACCTGAAATACAGATAGGGCTGGAAATAGAGAAATAGAGAAGAGGGGAGTTGAAAAACCATTTCCTCAAGTGTCCTTTACTTCATATAAATACATCTGCTGCCATCTGACCCCTCTTCCTCCACAGCTAAATCCTTCCTGTTGAGGAAATAATTATTTTCAAATTCTGTCAATCTGACAAAAAAGATTGTTGCCATCTGTCTGCTGTAAACACAGACTATGCTATTTCCTGGCGAAATCGATACGTAAAAAATTTACAATGCAATGTTATTAAGAAATCTCTCCTTAGTCTTCACCTAAAAATACTGAATGCTGTGATATGGTTTTAGTTTATTCACAAGTCTTAAGACTCAAAATAGCGTAGTTTCTGTCTGGATAGAGGCTGATGATACCCTAGCTGGCCTCACCAGCCAGAATAGTGGACTGTGTCTTGTGACACATCACCGTTATGTTTTGTACAATTTGCATTACAGACAGTATGTAAACTCCTATCTAATAAATGGGATCTTAGACATTTTCAGTCGTTATAGATTTGAAAAATACTATTATTTTGAAAACCGTACATAGTTATTCACTATACATAAAGCTACTGCAGTCTTATATGTAAACATGGTCTAGTAAAAAGAAATTACTTGTATATCATTTTTGTTCAATCACAATAAGTAATTAAATTACATTTTTGTCAAGGGATTTAATCTGATTTTTTCTGTCGCTTATTCACATCTATTAGCACAATTGTATTAAGTGCTCCAATTGAAAAAAATGTGCATATGTGGAAGAGCAACTACAGTGAGATAGGCAATTTAAAACTAAGATTTATAACAGATGCTGTTATTAAATTAAAGGTACTTAATTATGTTACATTGTTCCAATTTATATAAATAAAATACATTGGTTCCAATTTATATGTATGTTCTGCGAATAAAATAATTTGTAATGGTTTCAAATGCAGACATTTTTATTCAGTCTTTCACATCATCATTCTTTATCTTATTCTTTTTTATTTCTTATTTATACATTTTGATTTGTATTGCTGGAATTTAACATTTCTTTCTTTTTCTCTAGAGCACACAAATTCTAAGAATCCATCTTGCTACTAACAGGTTTTCTTTTGTTTCCCCTTTTTTTCATCGTCTATGTTTTCATATCTTTTTTTTTTTTTTATTGCTTTTGGTAATCTCAGTGGTGATTTTTATTGAACCTCAAATAATGCTTCTCCCTTTACTTTTACATTCACTATCCGTTCCATATTAAAGCAGCTCCATCATTTTAAAAGTATTTTAATTTTTCTGTTCATAAATTGACTGTGTTGTCTAATTTCTCTAATAGGTGGTTGTAAATGCCCTTGTAGGAGCAATTCCATCTATCATGAATGTATTGCTGGTTTGTCTGATATTCTGGCTCATCTTCAGCATCATGGGAGTAAATCTGTTTGCTGGAAAATTCTATCACTGTGTCAACACCACAACAGGCGAGATGTTTGATGTCAGTGATGTCAACAATTATACTCAGTGTGAAGAACTCATAAAAAACAATCAAAGTGCCCGCTGGAAAAATGTGAAAGTAAACTTTGATAATGTAGGAGCTGGGTATCTTGCTCTGCTTCAAGTAGTAAGTAAATTCATATTTTTTTCTTTTTGCTCTCTTTAAAGAAGTCCCAGGTAAATGGGCAACATAAGTCTGCTAAGCAGTGAAATAATTTCTTTATAGCAATGATGTATGGCTTACACAACAGAAACTTGAAAAAGCCTCTATTGCACTTGTAATTTTTGAATGAATAGTAGTAGAGTAACTTTTCAGACTAGACAATACAGCCTCATCATCATGATAAAAATGTCTTTTTAAGTGGAATGATGTACAAGAATCTGTACCAGTGCTGTACAATATAAACTTCAGAAATGGATTTAATTTCTTGTTCCAGTAAAAAAGTTTCAGAGGTCCCTCTAATTATTAAAAAGGTCTCTCTTCTCCTTTACAAACTTAGTTATCTTCTAAGACAGGAAGGCAAAGAGCAGTTTAAAAGGCAGACATCCTAGCTGAGCGTCTGATCTGATGTGAACAACTACTGCCAAGGCCTCCCATATAATCTGTTCCTGGATATCATTACAAATCCACAGCAACATCTTCGACATTTAAAATCCATTAATCTCAGCACATTTAGGCACTAGGAAATTATTTTTCCTGTCAACAGCCAGGTCAAGATAGAGTGCATTTTTCTTTATGTCTGTGCTCATCTAAGGAACCAGTTTATCATTAGGTAAGAACATAATAACCCAGAGGATCTCCAGTGCAGGTTTAAGAGGGGATTGATTTTTCAGAACCTTGAAGTGGGTTAGGGAAAGGAATCATAAGTAATACAATATCTGAGATTGGGGTACCCAGCATTTCGTGTAGCATGGAGACAATTCTTCCTGTAGTACAATGCTTGTACAAGGGTCTGAGTTTGGATAGTTACTGACAAACAGATCCTGACTATTAAGATCATTTCATAACACTTTTTCCTGGTACTCATGGACAAACAGCATTTGCTCCTGAAATACATGCATTATTACATTATTATACATTCATTAAAAAGTACATGAAACTATGAAGACATTAAAGTGTGGTTAAATGGGAAAACGTAAAATACTTTCATTACAAAAATTATATTCATGATTCATAAACTTCTTATTCTGTTAATGAATGTCTTTTTATGAAGACATTGTAATAAACTAAATATATATTATGCTACATATAGCGTACTAGTAGATGTTTTTGTATACTATGGCATATTTATTCTAAAAATTATCATAACTAACACAAAGTCTGCAAATTATATTTCCCCTTCGAGTCCTTTTCTTATACTCTCTGGTACAGAGCTGTTTTTGAACTAAGTACTGAGTGTTCCTATTATTTATGCCAGAGGCTCCTAATTCTGATAGCTGATATCTGACCCCAAACACAAGCAAGCAAGCAAGCAATTATGCTTAAATGATTGAGCTGTGTTGAATCACTTGTCTGCAATTTGACATACAGCTTTAGTGTATGAAGAGATGTCAGAAATATCACGGGATTTTTACTACTCCCAAGTTTTCTGAGGAAGATGTATGTGCTTGCCTCTTCTATTCAGAGTCGGTCAGTATCCCTAGATGACCTTGATTCCCAGTTTAACTACCTTGCTTGAAGAATTTTGTTTCTGAAGACAATGCAACTCTTAAGTTATGAGGTGTAGTACTGAATGATAACACAAAATCTATAACTTCAGATGTCACTGCCACTCTTGTACTAGGAATTGAAGTGAACAATTATCACCAATACTAACCTCTGAAAAAGTGTAAGATATACTTCTAAGTCTCTTGAAGCGGCATCTGAACGTTATCTGTATCACCCATCCAGTCAGCATTAGTCTTTAATTACTATATTACTACTGTGAAGCTTTCATTCTTCTTTACTTCTTTTTGTTCAGATTTTTCATTATTTTCCTTTTTAAATATTCTCTTCTTTTTCTTTTCTACTGAGATTAAGAGATCTTTGGGCATGTATCATGTATCATGTCACTTCTTCAGCTGAACATCTCCACTTAGCATTCTCCCTGCCCCTCTCCTGTAGTTATAGCTGTTATCAAACTCTGATACTTTTCTAACAATATGCAAAGTACACCAAAAGGTGTTAGTTGTCAACTGAGGCAGAACGATCTATGATGCTTGACTCCAAGCATACCTTCTGTATAATCAATGGATCTCAAGATGTTACAATCACAATATAAACAAGAGAGTTAGGCAAATTGGACTATGAAAACAAAAGAGAATAAGTGGAAGGCTTACCCTTATGTTGGGCTCACCACAAAACACCAGAAGGAGGGATCTCCAGAAGAGATCCTTCCCCACTGGTAGCCAGCTCTTAAATAGGTCTAGGATTGCCTTCACCTGTGCTCCTCTGGCTGACTCATGGCTCACCTCAGGTGATCAATCAGAGGTTCAGGCCGTGACTCAGTAGTTCCCATACACCTTCCTAGTAAATATGTAGTACATTGCAAGTTGTGGAATGTTGCAATTGTAGTTCATTGCATCTGAACGCTCCCAGAGTGGAAATCTTCTGCTGTGGAAGCTGGCAGTTGTACCGAAGTATGAGAGCTCAGTTTTAGCAGACACAGATGCAAATGCACTCCTTGGAATGGTTCCTCAGAAGATATGCTCTTTACCGGCTCATTTCAGACTTTTTTTCCTTTATTATGAATACTCGTGGAAGCCATGCCTGACAGGCAGGCACTTACACTTTCAGCTACCATCTCTCTGATGTTCTTCAGCAAGCAGACATTCAATCTCCATGAAAATTGCTCCTTAAAGCAATTAGGACAAATGTTTTTTACTACCTAGATAAAGTTTCTACTTGAAATCAGTTTTTATAAATTTAAGCACAGCTCTTTCACAGCTCCTCGGGTCTCCTGTAAATCATACATCTCAAGAACCAACACATATTTTAATTATAGAGTCTATTCCTTTTACTTATATGAGATTAAAACATTTCTAAAAATACCATGGAATGGTGAACATGGGCAAAACATTCAGATGCATGTTAATATCTGCCCAGAAGCTATGTTGCAGACTCCATCAGTTCATGTTGTAAGCCTGTTAAAATGGCTGTCAGCAGAAATGATTGTAGAGCGTGCCTAAATATCTACAGTATTGATGTTTAAGTCTATCACTGGTCATCTGCAAGGTAGAAACCTGCATCTGCACACACTCTGTGTCCATGCTAAGATGTTCATAGCCCAGAGTTAATATTTTTGAAATACCTAAAAATAATTTATCAAAGTATCAGTAATACTCTGAAAAATCTTTTAATATTCCTGTTTGTTCAATATGGTTTATAATTTTTGTGTGATTTAATTAAAAGTAAACCTTCAAATTCTGAAACCTAGTTATTTTTTACACTGAATTTTACTTCTAGGCTACTTTCAAGGGATGGATGGACATTATGTATGCTGCAGTTGATTCAAGAGATGTAAGTGTAAGACTTTCAATCATCTACTGATTATATTCTGATGTATTTAATTTAGTACAGAGTTAAAAATTACACATACAGTAACATGAAGAATTAACATTTTTTTCCAAGTATCTTAAGGCTTGAAAGAAACTTTCGTATACCTTCAGGAATCTTAGAAATGGTAGTTGAAAAAATTAATTCCACTTCTTCCTAGTCAAACATTATGAATTAAATTCATTTAACTTGATCTTTTTTGGAAAATGTAACATAAATGAAAAGAAACAAGCAAGATGACATTTTAATAACTTCCTTCAACTACCATGATTATATAACGTAACACTATATAACATAATTCTTATAGATTAAATTTATGTGTCTTTCATTAAAATTTAAAGCCATGCATTTCATTGTTTATTTAGGCTGACCACTTTTGTTATCCAGCTATTAAGTGCGATTAGGTTTTAAGGTTGAAGATGATAGGAATTAAAATTTTATTTTTGGCTAGAAAACTTCAACTGTCTTTGCCTAGTACAAGAAAGTGCAACACAGATACCTGAACTAGTTCTACACAGCTTAGCTTATAGTCACACTAGTGATAATCAGTCATCAAACAGTGATATTCATCTGTCAGAATATATATCCTATTTAATTAACTTCAACTTCAACTTCAGCTGTGCAGCTGAAATGCGGACATTGTCAGAGATGTGAAACCTGGAAGAACTGAGACCACAGCAAAATCCTCCTTAGAAATTTGGCACAATTTAATAAAATTCACAGAAAAGACACTCACTGGAAGTTTATAGAAAGCATGTCCTATGCTGGGAGCTTTGTATGTACATACATAAACACATATCTATGTGCATTTACATTAAAGTTCCATAGAAATAATCATTCTGTCAGCTTCCAATTCTCCAAATACTGATGGGAAAGGATACATAGAGTCTTTTTAATAATTGAATGCTGAAATAACATATACCTATTTATAATCTGTATACACTTTCTTTTTACAGTTACTATTCTTTTGATTAATAAAATTTATAATATTTTGTAGGTAGAAGATCAACCTAAGTATGAGGACAATCTGTACATGTATCTTTATTTTGTCATCTTTATCATATTTGGATCATTCTTTACATTGAACCTTTTCATTGGTGTCATTATAGACAACTTCAACCAACAAAAAAAGAAGATAAGTATTGAAAATGTTTCTATATTGCTATAAATCATTAATTACAAAGAATTAACAATTTATTTTTATAAGAAAAAAAAGTTATTTTGCTTCTTTGGATAAAAAATTCTTTTTTAACACAATCTCTGTGATGTGATTATGACATTTGTATTTCAGCATTTTGAAACACAAATCATTAGTCTGTTGATGGTAATTTAGAAATTGTGCAAGAGCTAAAGTGAAGATTTAAGAAGGGAATTTGTGTTATTCTCTTGATTAGATTAGCACTATTTGCCATAGAAGAATTTCCTTTCTAATTAAGAAATTAGTTTTATAAACTCTTATAAACTGTTGACACCTACTAAAGCTACAATATGACAATGTGTTGATATAATAGATACTAGTTCTGCAAACTGATTAAACAGTGGCTTAAAAATCCAATAGATCTCATAAATAGGCTTAAAGATACAAGTAAAAAATTTGTATGAAAGAATTCTGTTATTCTAACACCTGAGCTCTGAAAAATGAGATGGGCTTCTTAGACATAAAGAAATTAATTTATAATACTAGAAATAATGAAGTATAAGTATAGAAGGAAGGATATTTTTCCACATACCTTTGACATTCAAGAATATTTAAAATATTTAAAATATTTATTATGTATATAATTTTATTTATGGTAATCTTTAAAATATAAAATTACAATTGCATTTAAAATATTTTAAAGTCTCATTATTTCTGGTCTTCAATTTCTGAACAGAACTATCACATGAGAATAAGTGTAAACCTTTGCGTGATGTTTAAAAGCAACTTCATCTGATTTGGTTTTATTTGATTACTAAATAAAAAGCAGCAGTACAAAATAGAATCTATGGTAAAACTCAGTTGTGAATGATAGAAATTTTTTTGTGTGAAAATATTTTTCAATTTCCTAGGAACTGGATTTAATGATCCGTATGTGTGCCTTCCAACTCAGCATATTCTATTATTCTAAAAGAGCCACAAGGGCATCTGGGGCTACATTTACCAATAAGAATGGGCTTTTGGCTTCAATATCAACTTGAGTCAACAGTGACTTTCACGCTGTTTCCATCTGACTTAGTTCAGATTCATTAATAAGTACAAATTACTTTACACTAAAATTCAGTCAGTTGCACATCTGGCAGCATTAGCATTTCCAAACACAGTCTAATTTGAACTTGACAATTTCCAGCAATTTTAAAATTGTTAATTCGCTATGTCATGACTTGGGTTACTTTTCTGAAGTTCCCATCAACAGAGCTTTTGCCCTCAGTTTAGACTCAAACAGTCTTTTCCTTCACACATTAAACCCCAAACTTTCCCCACTTTTAGACCTGTCTAGCCTAACTGTCAATCTAGAATTTAGGACATCTCAGGCATCAGAGAGGCTTCTATGCACTAAAATCCTAATTAGCAAGTTCTTTAACAGCATTGTTATAATAAGAACCATTTTAGCCATGTCAGCAAAAGTGAACAAAAGGGCATTGGAAAAAGTCAACTGTCAGCCTCAGAAGGCACTAGGAAGGGTTTTGGCGTGTGCATGTGCTTACTCCCTATGTGAAAAATAAATACAAAAAAAAGATCACTTTTGTTGGATAAAACAAATATAAATGTAATATAAAATGGCACACAGGAATATTGTAGTTAAATGCTGAACACATTAGTAATTAGTTTTGGTATTATTTCTTTACTTTGGAGGTCAGGATATATTTATGACAGAAGAACAGAAAAAATATTACAATGCAATGAAAAAACTGGGATCCAAAAAACCACAGAAACCTATACCAAGGCCAGTGGTAAGAACAATTTGACTTTAACAGCACTAATATTAAATATACATTTGGGAATATGATTTTACCCAACAAGAAAAAGTTATATGTCTGGAAGGAAAAAATATTTTTTTTTTCTTGTAAGGTATAATTTCTCTTTTTTTCACTGAGTGAATAGATCTTTTGTATTTATTTTAAAAACACAGACTCTGATATATGAAGTTGGATTTAATAAAGTTAATGTGATAAGTTTCATAATTCCCTGACTGAGCCGGAGAAAAATAGGGTTAATTGGCTCATTTACTGGTCCTTGTTCACATTGGATAAACTTAGTGTCTTAGTGTCTTAGAAAATTTGTAGGAAGAGGGGATGTACTGCCTATTGTTGTTTTAGACAGAAGGGGGCACTGGGCAAGAGAAGTGTAATCCCATGGAATAAAAGAATGCCCTGGAGAGTACAGGATGAACTGGAATATGTTCACCTCTAAGTTAAGAAAGCACTCTGCTATTTCCTGAAATTCTACTGAATTTGGAAAGGAAAACACTTGTTGCACTTTGTTCACTGGGTGGTGAACTCTCTAAGGAGAAGCATATAGCCATAAATAATTAGCTAAGTAATAAAGGAAAATGAGGATATTGCAGTCATGGAGTGTTTGAGACATGCAACTTCATCTGTCCAGCAACCTCACCAAGCACAGCTAATCTAACATAGATCTCCAGAGTTTGGTATTCTAAAGCCAGCTATGGATAAGAATCAGAAAATGAGTTTCTATTTGGTGGGTGCTTATCCGGTATCAAGTCATGCCACCTTTTTTATACTAATATTATCAATTTCGGTATTATCATTTCACAATTAAAACCAATCACAAATTGTTATTATCATTTCAATGCTTCTCTTTCTATTCCAGCAGTCAACAGTGGTACATTTCTTCATCCACTATATAAGGCCTAGACAAAATCCAACAAGGACTAGGTGTAAATTTAACAGATATATTATGAATGGGTCTTGCGCTCCCAAGATCTTGCAGGAACTCGTTTCCCATTTGACATTTCTGAAAGCAAATATTTTCAGAGTATAAGGAGTATTCTGTCTTTGTTTTTGCAGAACAAATTCCAAGGCATGGTCTTTGATTTTGTCACCAAACAAGTATTTGACATCAGCATCATGATACTTATCTGCCTTAATATGGTCACGATGATGGTAGAAACAGATGACCAGAGTAAGGAAATGGAAACAATTTTGTCCCGGATTAACCTTGTGTTCATTATCCTTTTCACTGGAGAATTTGTCCTCAAATTGATTTCACTTCGCCATTACTATTTCACTATAGGCTGGAATATTTTTGATTTCGTGGTTGTGATTCTCTCCATAGTAGGTAAGAGCAATTCCCTTTCAATAAAGAACTAGTGGACAGAAAAGAGAGCAGCTGTTTCAAGAATATGAATTTTTCTGTTTTCTATACAATTTGATTGATCTCTATACTTTATAGCATAAAATATGTTAAATGTTGAAATTTCCTGCATACAGTGCAGATCCTCAGTTGCATAAGTTAAGCCAATATATTCTTTAATAAAAGAAAGCACTAGGCTCATCATCAAGAACTAATCGTATCTAAGAAAAACTTCTCTTTCTGGCCTTTTTAGAACAAAGTGGAACTCAGACACTAAACTGCCTTGTCATAAAATAACTTCTGCTTATAAAAGTTATAAAATAACTTTTGCTTATTTCCCTTCTTAGATATCATATCAATATAAGGAGAACACAGTACTATTATAATTCTTTTAAATAAAAAGTAAAAAACTTGTATGATATTCTGCAATAATTAACTTTTCTAGGAATTCTGACATCACCTTACATTTCTAAAAATAAGAATGCAGAGACTTCCTATACTGATTGTTTTCAAGACAGCAAGAAACAAATGTTTCCTTAATTAATGAATGAATAAATTGTTATTTTATGCATTCTTTTTTTTCTTCTCTAGGTATGTTCTTAGCTGAGATGATTGAAAAGTATTTTGTGTCCCCTACTTTGTTCCGAGTCATCCGACTTGCCAGAATAGGTCGCATCCTGCGTCTCATTAAAGGCGCAAAGGGAATCCGCACTCTGCTTTTTGCTCTGATGATGTCTCTTCCTGCTTTGTTCAACATTGGCCTGCTGCTCTTCTTGGTCATGTTTATCTATGCCATATTTGGCATGTCCAACTTTGCCTACGTTAAGAGGGAAGTTGGAATTGATGACATGTTCAACTTTGAAACATTTGGCAACAGCATGATCTGCCTATTTCAAATTACCACATCTGCTGGCTGGGATGGCTTGTTAGCCCCAATTCTTAACAGCGGGGAGCCGGACTGTGACCCTCATAAAGATCACCCAGGGAGCTCTGTTAAAGGCGACTGTGGCAACCCTTCGGTTGGGATTTTCTTCTTTGTCAGCTACATCATCATATCCTTTCTGGTGGTGGTGAACATGTACATTGCTGTCATTCTGGAGAACTTCAGTGTTGCAACTGAAGAAAGTGCTGAGCCCTTGAGCGAGGATGACTTTGAGATGTTCTATGAAGTCTGGGAGAAGTTTGATCCAGATGCAACACAATTCATAGAATACAGTAAACTATCAGATTTTGCAGCTTCGTTAGATCCTCCTCTTCTCATAGCAAAACCAAACAAGGTCCAGCTGATTGCAATGGATCTGCCCATGGTAAGCGGTGACAGAATTCACTGCCTCGACATCTTGTTTGCTTTCACAAAGCGTGTGTTAGGGGAAAGTGGGGAGATGGATGCCCTCAGAATACAGATGGAAGACCGATTTATGGCAGCCAATCCTTCCAAAGTCTCCTATGAACCAATCACAACTACATTAAAAAGGAAACAGGAGGAGGTATCTGCTCTCATTATTCAGCGTGCTTATAGGCGTTACCTTCTAAAGCTGAAGGTTAAAAAAGTATCCAGTATATATAACAAAAATAAAAACAAAGAAGGAGATGGACTTGTTATAAAAGAGACAATTATTGATAAACTAAATGGGAACTCCACTCCAGAGAAAACAGATGAGAGTTCCTCTACAACTTCTCCACCATCGTATGACAGTGTAACAAAGCCAGATAAAGAAAAATACGAGAAAGACAAAGCAGAAAAGAACTACAAAGGTAAAGATGTCAGGGAAAATAAAAAGTGAAAATGTAAGAATTCTGCTTGTGGGACAGCTTGTTTACAGTCTTTGAGAATGAAGCGTCAACTGGACTCCTGCAGGAGGTTTATGCCAAACTGACGGTTTTTACATATATGTGTGTGTGCGCGTGTGTGTGTGCATATATATACATTATATATATAAGGTCAGTGCCTATAACAAAACAGTAAACCTTCATCATCAAACTGTGACTCTGTGAACCAGAGTAACAAACCTGACAAGAGGTTACTGTTTTCACTACAGCTGACACTGCTAAGAATGAGGGATAAAGTGGCTCCACAGAGAACAGGGAGCTTGAAATACGTGCAAAGCTATAGTTTTTTGTGTTTCACATATTGCAGAACATGTAGAACAGTACTTCTATTCACTGTTTGTAATTCAATGGCTACATCTGTCATATTTTTACAAAAATGGTATTAGTGTATCATTTTTTAATTCACAGGTTGTTTACTATTATATGTGACTATTTTTGTAAAAGGGTTTTATGTTGGGGAAAGAGGTATGAGGACCAAGTGTTCTACTCTCAGATTCTCTATAACATATAGATGCAAGTGATTTGCATAGGCATGTTACGATTACCAGTCATGCCCAAATAAAAATATGACATTGCACAAAGCTAAAGGTTTTAAGAACTTCCATGTTTTAGGCTTGCTTTTTAATTTGAGGCATCCTGACTATGTGTATGGATGCATCTAGACTATGTACATCCAGATTAATGTGCCTAGAAAGTCTCCTCTAATTTAGAGGAATTTGCAATGACTTATTTTTATGCGAATCATTAAGCACGAAAAAGTTACTGTGTGAAAATATTCACAGCTAAAAAAAATATTGTACGGTTTCTACACTAGAAAAAATAGCTTCACCAAAATATACTTGGGAGTCTTTTTTCTTTTTTTTTTTAAGCAGTTTTTAAGCTTTTTTCCTGGATTATTATTTAGTTACTCTGTTCTCTCATTAAGGCCAACATCCAATAAATATCTTTTGCTATGTAAATACTAACGGCATATTGCCATGCACATTTGAGCACAGAACTAAATGGCTTTGCCACACTGAATTGCATCAGATATGTACCACAGTGTGGGTAATTTGCAAAAGCTCAACAGAACATTTTGTATTCTGTGTCATTATAGATAGCTTGGAGAGCATCACTGATGCATGTCAATGCTTTTGCTGCTGTATCTTGCTCCTTCCACTGCCTCCAATGTAGGAAGCCATATGTCAGTGGTGAGTTGAATAAAGTTGTCCAACCAGACCTCGTTCTTTCAAATCATTAAGCAATAGTTTGCAGCTATTGATGAGCTTTTTTAGTTTTGCATTCTAAATTTGAACTCGCTACTATGCTGTGTAGAATCAGACTGTACAGGTCATATTTCAAACTGTTTAACCTGTTGAAAATGTGGTTAGCATATATAAATATTGTAAAGAAATACCATTTGGCAACAGTTTTGTATATAAGAAGAGTGTCTTCAAGTTTAGATCACTGTTTCTTATATTTCTTTCCTCATTCACTCAGTTTACTTTCTAGCCACAGTAATTTCAAACTGAAATCATACCATAAGATGCATTTGTAGACTATCATGTTTTAATATTATATTTGCATATATTTCAATGTGAAGTAAATTGTGTAAATCTGGAACCCAGCTTATTGTTTCCAAATAGTTTATCTGGTAACTGGACATAGCAAGGAAAGTACTAGGGAAATGTGTGAATTACCAGTGCTGATCACATCAGAAGTTCCAAGATAGTCTCATTGTTCATGAAATCCTTGCTATTTTGCAGTATCTGTTTACATAGACTATTCTTATTCTTTTTGAATCACACTGCACTAGACCTCTACAAATAGGACCCACAATATTTCTCAAGAATAAAATGGCACATTTGTATAATCAAGGACAGCAGGACACTTTGCATTTCATACACAAGCTAACATTAAATGTATGATATTTCTTTTACTAATGCTTCTGACTTGTAATGTGTTGGTGAAATGCATGCAGGAATCTGTTATCATCATAAACAACATAAAAATATAACAAATGAGCCAAAAAATAAAGATTTCATTTTTTATTGTATTTGTCTCTGTTCTTTTGTTGAGTAACAAAAGATAAAAGCTGGCTATATAACTAATAATAATATATTCCTTATCACTAGATCTAAATACCTTATTTTTCAAATACTAACTTTTTTCACATAAAGCAATTTAGGGAAAAAAAAACTAAACAAATTTAACTACACTCCATTATGTCTACTTCTTTGCCACTGACATTGCTTGAGGATAACACAGGACATCTACACATCCTGCCAAGAGCCTTTCAGTAAAGCCTCAAGAATTCTTCCCAACAATGAAGGCATACCTCAGTATCTGAGATATTGTTTCAATAAGCCATACTGCAGTTACCAAAGTTGCCTGCTATTTTTGAGGTACGGATATGTACATATTGCTTTCCACCAAAGCTCTTTTGTGAGTCTTGCCTAACATTTAGCCAAAGAGCATAACTGAAACAGGTAAAAGTTGTTTTAATTGTGCAGTGATTCCTTTTATTCCAGTAATACTAGAAAGCTATAAACACCATAATACATGGTCACACAAGGAGACAGCGTAAAAAGATCACATAAAAAAAATGTTAATAGCAATTATGTAGGATCTTAAACAGTAACATTGGAATGAAATGAATGAAATGGATGCTTTGATGTTTTTCAAGGGCAAAACAATATAGTACATGAGAAACAATATTACAAATTTGAAATTAAAAATTAACAGTAAGAACATTCATAAACTTGGAATCTCTTACAGAACTCTGCAAGACTGCTTGCTCTGCTTCGTTAGTACACAATTAATGCAGGAGACCACTGACAGTGCTTTCAGCTCGCAGCAATGCCTTAAAGACTTGCTTTAACCTGGACTGGAAGACAGCTTGCTTTGCTTTGAGGGCAGGTATATCCTCCTAATTACCCTGCACTTCTTCTGTGACCACTTTCTGTCCCTTCTTTCTTTTTCCACAGAAATCAATAGACAGTTTGTATATTTTATATCTCACATCACACACACACACACACACCCCCCTATGCTTTCAGAGCATTTGAACAGAAAAAATACTGGAAAGAACCACCTACATGCTACTAGGCCAAACAGTAGCAAAGGTCATTCCAATCAAATATGACTTAATGTTCCTACCACTTTGAGATTATGGTTTTCTCCACAGTTTCCAGTTAGCAAGTAAGGATTCCTTTTGGCTAGCAAAATCCTTACTGTATGACTGTACTAGCCCTTGTCCATGAACAGCTGAATTTTAAGGTATACAACTGCAGACATAATGCTTTCCACTATGTATTAAACCTCTTATCCATCACAATGAAAGTATTAGTAATATAGACAGTAGAGCCTGGTCATTCCTGTAGTGTATGCTGATTACTTGCTCTTTTCTTTAATGAGTTTTTAGATTAAAAAATTTCCACATGGATGCCCAGAAAAGAGACATATCTTTATTCAGTACAATTCAAATTAATTCACAGGACAGCATAGCTTATTGCTATTCCCAAGCTAACGTTCTCAGAAGTCTTACTACTGCATTAGCTTGTGTGAGGCACTACTAACGTGTGCACTGTCATAAAAGAGTAATGAGCTTGCAGAATTAACTGAAGCTAATTCAGCACTGAAGTATTATCAAAGGATGAAAGCTGAAGGTGCAGTCGCAAAAGAAGTATTGTGAAACTAACTCATCAATTAATGGAAGCTGTGAATACGCAGTATTTCTTAGAACTCATGAGCTGCATATGGTATTGTATTTGCTTAAGATATGTATCTTAACCAATCATTCAGAAGGTAAAATTATGTTGGGCGGTAATAAAATCAATAAAGCCCTTGCTCAGAGGGCTTATCTCCAGCATGGTACGTTATGCCATTATATGAATCACTACAATTCTGTGAATATATTTCAACTGAAGTCCTCAGATCTCTTTAAAGGGCCATTTATTGCAATTACTATGTTTATCTCTATAGTTCTCCGAGAGAGATACCTTTGAAAAACTATAAGGAAATACAAGCGGGAAGAAAAATCACTTAACTAACAGGAAAAATCCATAATTAAAATGTTTTCATTGTTTGCTACTCGCTGCTTGTTTGAAGAATGTTACCCACTTGGAAAACAGAAATAACACCATGTGACCAAGGCAGAAAACCACAGAAATAATTTATTATAAACAGACAAAGCAAATAGTAACCACAGTTCATCAGTCAGATTACTAAGTCGGTTATAATGGATGTTTTCTAAAAGACTATGATTAGCTCATGTACAATTTAACAAGGAAAGATAAGGAGATAGTCAAGTACTTTGATCTATTTACACTAAATACCACAGAGCAGAGATGCTCTGTGTAACGCAGTGCACACTCTCCATCGCTTTACAAATTAAATAATTCACTCTCAAAGAAAAAATATGCTGCAATATGAACCTCAGCTATGCTAGGAAAATAAATTGTGCTGCAGTAGCCTAAGTAAACTGAAGCCAATTACCATTTCTCAGGAGAGAAGACAAGTCACATGCATCTCTGTAGCAAGTGCTATGTTTGATGCATATAAGAAAAGACGTATCATGAACAATTTATAGCAGTAAAGCAGGCATCCACTCCCAAGCATTCTTTGCTTCAAGTACATTTCCTGGATAATAAAAGCCATGTAATGTTTTTCTCATAATCTACATTCAGAAAGAAGGGAAAAAATGGTATTATCCCTGAAAGGCATTCTTTGTTCTTATCAGAAATACATATTTCAAAAAAAATACAAAAAGAATTTTCTAGTCCTTACATGGACTTGGCATTCCTGCTTTAATTGTTTTTTAACTAAACTATAAACATCAAGAACTTCAATATCATGTTATTTACTCTTCATTCTAAAACTCTTATTACAATCTGTACATGGCCTGTAAACATCCTACCCACCAGTCTCCTAATGTAAAAACATTGGGGTTTGCTATCAGAAAGTATACCCCAGGTATGTGCTTAGAGCAAAATAAAAGCAAAGTACAGCCATAATGAGTAAAACTGGCCATCTTAAGTCAAAGTGGGTCATGCTGGCTTTTCCCTTAGTCTAGTGTAGTCTAGTGCTGTGATACCCATCTCAGCAAACCAAAAAAAAAAGCATTTTAGCAACATGCCACATACGGGTAGCAATATTCAAAGCTAACACACACATTTACTAATTATTTCATACAAAAACTCTAAGTGGTTGCATTATTAGGTATTTTTCCCCCCAGAAAAACTAGAACTGACAGTCACAAAAATTTACACTTATTACCATTTTTCTCATTTCTGTTTCAGGGGAATGACAGTGGCAGATCCAGTTTTATGACTGCAGGAAGCTCAGTTTGGTATACACTTCAGAGATCCCAGCTCAGATCTAAGGAAAGAAATTGACTGACCTAGAAAAAAATAACAGCATCTTGTCTCTATGAACACTGAAGGCCTCATCCTACCTCTTCAAGCAAATAAGAGGAAGATAAGAAGCATGTGAAAGCATGCAATGAGAAAGCTAAATAAATTCCCTTTTAACTAATATTAAATGAAACGCAAGCACAGAAAGATACAGAAGAAAAAAGGATGGTAACTTTAATTAGCAGTCAGATCTTAACATGTGGGATGCATATCATTGGTTACATTTATTCTTTGGATGGAATTTTGCTGTCTGCAACTCGAGGGAACAGCACATTCTTTTAAAACTCTGAAAGTGACAAGGGACAGAACTGGCATAGCATATGCTACTTCCATGAATGTGTGCTGTGTAAAAAGGATGTTACTAACATCTCCCATCTGCACCAGTCACATCCTTAATTCATGTGCTGCAGAGTTTGTGCAGAAACAAGGACAAGCAATAATTTTTACATTTCTGTTAACATCATCACATCATAGTGCAACATTTTAACCCCTAGTCTGTATTTTTAAATACTGAATTTACACATATTTTCAGTTACATATTTTAGATGTAAGAATCTGTAACTGCTCCATTTAGCATGCCATCTCCCTTCTTGAATGACAAATAATTACCTGGTTCATCCAATTTACGTAGTAGCAAAAAAGGAAAACAACAGTGGTATTTCAGTTCCCTGCCCAGTTACTCCCACCTAGGCCCCTCTGTGTTTCTAATATACCCAGTGAAAATTTTCAAGTTGCAAAGGTAAACAAATTGTATGAGTTTTTATAGGGCCAAGTGTCAGGTCCTGCATTTTAGTCACAACCACCCCAGGCAACCCTACAGGCTTGAGGAGGAGTGGCTGGAAAGATGCCTGACACACAAAGTGACATTGGTGTACTGATGGACAGTCAGCTGAACATGAGCCAGCAGTGTGCCCAGGTGGCCAAGAAGGCCAAGGGCATCCTGGCTTGTATCAGGAATGCTATGGTGAGCAGGACTAGGGAAGTGATCCTGCCCCTGTACTCAGTATTGATGAGGCTCACCTCAAGCATTGTGTTCACTTTTGGGCACCTGAGTACAGAAAGTACATGAATGTGCCAGACCAGGGCAGCAAGGCTGGTGAAAGGCTTGGAGAATATGCACCTTGAGGAGCAACTGAAGGAACTGGGGCTGTTTAGTCCAAGGAAAAAGAGGCAGAGGGGAGACCTTATTGCTCTCTTCCAATATCTAAAAGGTACTCACAGCAAGAACAGGGTTGATCTCTTCTCACTGTGACAGGACAAATGGAAATGGGCTCAAGTTGTGCCAGGGTAAGTTTAGGTTGGATATCAGGAACAATTTCCTTATAGAAAGGGTTGTTAAGAACTGGAATAGGCTCCCCAAGGAGGTGGTTGAGTGCCCATCGCTGGATGTGTTTAAAAAAACATTTGGATGTGGTGCTCAGGGACATGATTTAGCAGTGGGCTGTTAGAGTTAGGGTAGTATGGTTATGTTGCGGTTGGACTTGATGATCTTTAAAGTCCTTCCCAACCTGAGCAATTCTGTGATTCTAACTTCCAACTGAAGACACCAAGCAATACCCAACTTGCCATATACATGGGAATGTACAGGGTGCAAAGAGCCTTAAGAGGCACTTCAGTGGACAGCTCTATAGAGGATTTCTCAGTTTCCAGACCCAGCATCATTGTAGATATTTACATACTGTGAACTAAGTTCAGCAGAACTCTGATGCTGACACCTTACATTTCTTAATGATTGATATACAAGAAAAAGTCCTAAAATGTAGCAGGTACCTAAAAATCTAAATCTTCCCATTGTTTTAGCAGTCTTAGAATATACTGAGAAGTAGTAATGTTTTCTAGTTAGACAATTCAAGGTATTTAATTGTAAATAAAGCACGCAAGGCAGTCTGGTAACTGAGCAAGTAGCTTTCCAAAGTGATTTTTCAAACTTGTATTTCCTGTTCTAGCAGTTCTTTTAATACACACAATGTACATATACACAAGAACGCTGTATGTTGCACTTCAGTTAGAATATGTAAATGACAACTTCAGAAGTAAAAGAAGGTTGCCAGCATGGCTGCCCCCAGTTCATTATTCTGCAGAATTTGCCTAGCAGAAGCTAAAGATTGTAAATATTTTACACTAAAATGATATTTCTGTATTTTCTAGGTCACTGCTGCTTTCAGTTTCTAAATCATGAAGAGCAAGCTGCAGACTGAAGGAACAGCTGCATGTGAAGTACAAAGATGAACAACTGTCTGCAACTTTCTGTTGCTGCACTCTGCAGTGCTGGAACTACATGCATAGTCCTTTAGGAAGCTGAGATCCAGGTGGTAACACTCATTCACTCACTACAGGGACTTAATGAAAAAATTCAGGCAATACTAACTAGATGCTTTTCTTCCATTTAGCCAGAACTCTCCAATTAATTCTCTATTGAAAAGTCACAATTTCTTCCCATCCTTACTCTCCTCCTCCTCTCCTCCTGACACTCATCTGCCTTCGTTAAGAAATATGAATCAGGACAACCTTCCTACTACCTATGAACATACAGCATCCCTGGATGTACTGCAGTCTCAGTCCTCTAACAGTCAATCTTAGTAACATCACAAATCACAAACTTCTTCAACTTCATGTCTTCAAGTTTTAAATATAGAATCACAGAATGGCCTGGGTTGGAAGGGACTGCAAGGATCTTGAATCTCCAACCCCCCTGCCACATGCAGGGCCACCAACCTCCGCATTTAATACTAGACCAGGCTGCCCAGGGCCCCATCCAATCTAGCCTTGAACACGTCCAGGGATGGGGCATTCACATCCTCCCCAAGCATCATGTTCCAGCACCTCACCACTCTCTGTAAAGAGCTTCCCCCTGAGATCCAACCTAAATCTTCCCTCCCTCAATTTAAAACCATTTCTCCTTGTCCTGCTGTTATCTACCTTTGAAAGAGTTGATTCCCCTCCTGTTTATAGGCTCCCTTTAGGTACTGAAGGGCTACAATGAGATCATCCCTCAGTCTTCTTTTCTCCAGGCTGAACAAGCCCAGTTCCCTCAGCCTGTCTCCATAGGGGAGGTGCTCTGGCCCCCTGATCATCTTCATGGCTTTCCTCTGGACCCTCTCCAATTGTTTTGTCTTGTACTCCAGTCCTGAACACAGTACTCCAAGAGCAGAATAAAAGGGACAATCACCTTCCTGTCCCTGCTGGCCACCTCTGTAGACACAAAGCAATAGCTGCATAATCCTTAAAATTTCAATCACATGAACAGCAACAAACAATAACCAACATCTCTTTGAATCACATGGCTAGCTTTCATTTTGTTTGCCCTGTCTCTTCAGGGCTGACAGTTCTTAATCAGTTTTTAGTCTGTATTATTTAGCTCTTTTTAACCATGCATTAAATTGTTCCAGCAACAGAGACTCTTATCTGTTCTACTGCAAAGGTTGCAGTGCTAGCAGTGGGCAGAGCAACACTGAAGAGACAAGAAGCATGTAACAGCGCCAGCTCCTGCTGCCTTCTCAGCCCATCTCAGAAGTTCAGACAGGAGATGCCACAGAAGAGGAGCCTAAAATCATTAAAAAAAAATAATCACAGGACACTTGAGTTGGAAGGAGCTTAAAGATCATCTAGTTCCAACACTCTGTCACGGGCAGGTCTGCCATCCACTAGTCAGGCTGCTGAGGGTCCTACCCAACCTAGCTGTGAACTCCTCCAGGAATGGGGCACATTCACAACCTTCCTGAGCAAGCTGATCCTGTGCTTCACCATCCTCTGAATAAAATAAAATAAATAAATAAATAAATAAATAAATAAATAATAAAAAATCCCTCCTAATATCTAAGCCTTTCTGGTTGTAATTTAAAACTATTTCTACCTGTCCTACTACTATCAGACCACTTTAAATTGTCTTATGATGCTTATAAGCTTCCAGGAGGTACTGGGAGAGCTGCAATGTCATCTCCCTAGAGCCTTCTCTTCTCCAAGATAAACAAGCCCAACTTCCTCAATCTTTCTTCATAAGAGAAGTGCTCCAGCATTCTAATCATCTCCATGGCCCTTCTCAGGACCACTCCAACAGCTCAACATTCTTCTTGCATTGGGGGTACTGGATGCAGTACTCTAGGTGGGGTCTCATGAGAGCAGGGAGAGAAAAATTACTTCCCTCATCCTGCTGGCCCCACTCCTCTTATGATGCAACCCAGGGTATTACTGGCCTTCTAGGCTGCAAGTGCACACCACTTGCTCATGCCCAGTTTTCCATACATCAGGATGGATCCCAGAAGTCCTTCTCTTCAAGCGTGCTCTCAATGAGTTCTTCTTCCAGTCTGTATACATATCTGGGGTTACCCCAACCTAAGTACACCACCTTGAACCTGACCTTGTTGAAAGTCAAGTTTACATGGGCCTAGTCCTCAAATGCATCCAGGGCCCATTGGATGGCATCGCATCCTTCCTACTGCATGTAGAGTGAAAACACTGGGAAGTCACAAGGCTGTACTTCCTGAGCCACTCTTGAAACCAAAGACAATCCCATTTTTCAGATAGGACAAAGTCAAACCATGTGTAACCACTGAGAATTCTATTGGAATCTACTCTTTTCACAGTAGAAAGTTGGCAGTTCATATGTGCTAAGTACCTTCTGCCTTCTTAATTCTACCTACCTAAGGTCCTGGGACATACGAAAGGAAGTCACAGAGCTGAAGGATTTTACCTGTTTATTCCCATTAACATTTCCCACCTTAACATGTCTACTCTTTGTCCAAAGACATGCTTACAGCCACAGAACCTTTCCATCCCGCTTGAACCGCTGCACTAGCTGCTGCCCATTCACCTGCTCTCCCCTCAATACATGTATATCTACATTTCTGAAGTGCCTCACAGGGAAGTTCTGTGATAACCACGATGCAGAAGCTCATGCTGTGTGAAAAATAGCCCTTTCATCTTTCTGATCCATGCAATGACTTTAAATGCTAAATGTGAGCAGTCACTGCATGCTGTCTGCAGTGATGTATTCTGACTGTTGCATTTAAGCAGCACGTGCTCATGTGACTGGGTAGGCATGTATTCTAGTGCAACCCATACAAAAGATCCCCCAGCCTGGAGTCCATCTCAGTGCCCTTCCCCACTATCATTTTCAGAGCCCCCTGAGGACTGTGTGTCGGCATGGTGACAGGACATCACCACCTGCCTGCCTGCAGTGAGACAAGCAGCCAGAATGCAGAGCTTTGTTCTGCTGCTGCTGAGCAAGGCCACACATTGTCAGCCTGATCCTAGTGGAAACCAAAGAAAACAGTTTTCAAAGTATAAAATCCGAAGTTCCAGATTATATTAATACTTATAAAAATGAATCAACAAACAGTGGCTTGGAAATTTAAAAGAATGACATTTTCAAGTTGTTCAAAATGCATTTTTGAGTACAAAATCATAAAATAGATGCTGTATGTCTAAATAGCCTAAAATGCAGGCATTATAGACACAGATTTCACAGAGAGCTGCAATTGTTGTTATACATTGCTTTTATTCCAGTACAAATGCATGCAGCTTACTGAATGCTGTTTGTCTGCATTTAAACCAATCCAGACTGCAGTAATTTGGCAGCTTAGGTTCCAAAGAGCAGCTGACCAAAAATCACAAAGAAACTGACTGAACTATTGTCATGGTGCCACTTAAGAAAGGAAAGAAGTAAACAGTATAAATAATGTAAATTGGTAGGCCAAATGCTTACCAACACAGACAGGAGACAGTCTTAACAGAACAGGAGCAGAGAAACTCCTCCTTCTTATCCCAGATATCTAGGACACGTCTCATGTTGTGTGCACACTCTGAAAGGTAGCAACACCTTACACCTATCAGATGTGGGTCCACATTCCTACCTTAGCCTGACCTTAAACTGGCAAGACTGCAATTATTCCCTTCCTCTTCTCATCCCAGCACACCAGGTTTCCCTAGGAAAAAGCAGCAGGCTGGTAGGGATTCCCACTGTTCAATTGGCCACCTGAAATCTGTGTGAAGGGTAAGGACAACTGAATTCTCACTGCCTTTAAAGAAAGAGAATGGTTTAGAGTTATCTCCATGTGCAGATTTTACAGAGATTGTTCTGATGAATTGGGTTGGCTCTGCAGTTCCCTAAATGAGAATGAGTTACTGAACTAGGGATCTTAAAAATTTATTTTTAATGTTTGCTGGCTTTTCCATCAGCCTGGGATGCTTTCTTCAGCACAAAAGACAATGTGAAAGTTGTTCTTCTATCTTTACAACACCTTTTGTAAAAAGTAAAAAAAAAAAAAAAAAAAAAAAAAAAAAACTTGATTTGTCATCAAAGCTTTGTCTACTATACTATTTGGAAGACACTAGGAAGAATGAAAAGGGTGGTTCAGTGCACAGGTACATTGTTAGCTCAGTTCTGACTAGACCTTACCATTACACAGTAGTGAGATGCCTATGTACTCTGTTTATGGGAACTCTTTCCAACACATGCCATTCAAAAGCCAGACAGAGGCTTTCTAGCATAAATATTCAGATTTCATGTCTGAAAACAGAATTCAGCAAATGCCGAAGGTCACATATGTTAATCTGCCATCTTGTGGACATATACCACAGTACACCACTTTTTTAGTACCTACTACACAATTTACAACTAGTAAAGTAGCATCTCATTTTTGCATACTGTCTCTGTAATAAGACCAGACAATAAAAGATTTCTTAATGAAAGATGTGCAACACACTGAACTTGGACAGTCTGCAAGAATATAATAAAGAACAGTAGAAAATTGTCACATATGTAGAATCAGAAGTAAAAGACATTAACTGTTCAGAAAACATAACAGCAGATCAGACAATCCATTTTGTTTTCCACTGAACTATCAGATCTACAGGCCAAGTACCACAATGTATTCTCAATCAAGCAAACACAAGTTAAACTGATTCCATATGAAAATAGCATGATTATGGGCTAATCAGCTTTACATACTAATAAATCTTACACAAACTTTAAGTGTTAGTGTAGTAAACTATGACATATTTGTAATGCACTACAAACTGAATATCTTTGTCTCTACCTAGAAGCCAAGTCACTAAAAAAAAAAAAAAAAAACAACAGAAAAGGCAGCAAACATACGGCAACTGCAGCTGGTTAGTCTACCCTTACCACCACTTCTGCTATGCATTGTTTTGTCCTCAAGCTATCAATACCAATATCAGATAGGAGTCTCTTATCAAACCATACCATGTAAGATGCTGGTTTCATACATCAGTCAAAATATTTAGCTACTATTTAGGTAGTTTTAAAACTGAAATAAAAAGTGCTTTTAAGCAAAGCAAAGCCCAGAACATCTACGGTCTTTTTCAGGATCAGCATAACCACTTTGTCTAAACTCTGTTCATCTGTCACCCTCTTGAAAGGATTAATTTATTTTTCAAGTAACAACAGAGCAACATTTCATAGAATCGCAGAATGCTTTGAGTTGAAAGAAACCTTTAAGATCATCATCTAGTTCCAACCCCTCTGCCATAGGCAGGGACACATTCCACTAGACCAGGTTGCTCAAAGCTCCATCCAGTCTAGCCTTGAACACCTCAAGGAAAGGAGCATCCAGTCCCTCCTCAGGCAGCCTCCTCCAGTGTCTCACCATCCTCACAATAATGAATTTTTTCCTAATATCTAGTCTAAACTCTTCCAGTTTAAAGCCATCTCCCCTCGCCCAGTTGCTACATGCTCTTATAAAACATCTCTCCTCAGCTTTCCTGAGGAACTCCTTCAGTACTGAAAGGCCACTATCAGGTCTCTTTGAGGTCTAATTACTAGAGTTAAATGGGTATTTCCCAATGGTCAATTACATCCAAACCTATAGCCTGATCCCTGCCTCCTCCACATGAGCACATCTTGTACCTACCATCAGAAACTATGGGCATAGTTCCACGGTGTTTAGGGACAGGGCAGACTGCACCTGTCAAGAGTGACTTCTACAGACAAGGCAACACATTTAGCAAAAGAGATGTCATGAGAAGCAGGTAGAAAGTTGAGTATCATAAGAGTTCAAAGGCAGGAAATAACCTCCCAAGTAACAATGCACTACCTTCAGTATATATATTTTTTTCTTCAGATATTATTGAGCCAGTGCACAAGTTACACTGTACACCTCAAAAATGCACTTTGATCAGTAGGTACTAATGAGCTACAACAGTATCAGATTTCTCTTCTAAACACTTACATTAAGTATTGGAGAGATATTCCAGAGACAGTGATGTAGAATCTGGCACATGAAATTAGTAATTTATTTTAAAAATCTGCTAGGAGAAAAATGGATGAAAGTAATAGATAATACCGTTACAAAAATTACTTTCTATGAAAAAGCTTCCGAAACCAATAAAATCTGAGAAGCAGCATCAAAACAATACCACTTCAGCTGGAAATTAAAAACCAAGATGGTTCACATGGTTAGCTAGCCCCAACTGCTGCAAATGGAAGCAGCAGTTGAAATTACTGTACTATGCATAATACAGTATGTCTTAATAATTAAGTACTTTGATTTCAAGCTACTTCAAGAGTCTGTGTGACACACATGCAAAATACATATTCACTAAACCAAGTCAACTGCATTAAAAGATGCTATCAAGAACATGTCTACCAGAACAGTAAAATAAAACTAAATCCACAAGACTAATGTTGAACAAGCTACCTGCAAAACAAACAAACAAAAAAAAACACACAAGGTTGGAAAAGATGCTTCAGATAAATGAACTGTAAGTCTCAACTCACATTTACTTAGTTACAAATTGAGTAAACTTAAGTACATTTTTCACTAAGGTATGCTCTGCTTTGTTTTCCTTCCAAACTCAAATTCCAGACAGAATTTCAAGGTCAAGCTAAGTTATTTCTGGTTTTTCAATTGACTGTAATTGAAAGATATTCTTTTTCCTCTCAGGCTACAAATTAACTATTGCTCCCCTCAAACAAACGATCACCTTGGAACCTCTCCTCTGCTTAGCTTGCCCCCACATTCACCTTTGCTCCACAGGAACAAACCATCTCCTTTCTCATATAAGCCAATTACTCTCAACTGTACTCAGTTATGAAGTTCGCTGTTTCCATCTGTTGTGTGACTGAGTGCTGCACTGCCAACTGAACTGTTCCAAGGATAGGTATCACCTGTATCTACAAATCCAACCTAGCATCTGGTAGGTAATGCATACATCAATATTACCAAAACTTCTCTATACTTGTTCTAAACATTCAGGAAGAGAAGATAGATGTCATCACCCTGCTTTACATATCCTACCCAGTTTCTTGTTTTGTATTTTTACTGAGCATACTGCAGTTACTGAAGTGATGTAACTGAGATTTGAACATACATGGATAAAGGATACCACAGATTGAAACTTTGATAAAATGCTTGTCAGGATTAAACTCTGCTTTAATCCATGGACAGTTGAGTCACATGACTACTATTGAATGTGCTCACTGTCTCAAACTTTAAACTTTACTTTGTAAAGTGCCTTGATCTGTAAAGAAGTGATGAATAAGATGACTAAGAAATGTCATTTCTTCCCACATGGTGAAACGGGGCAGAGGAGGGAAAGTTTCAGTAACAATGTCAACCATGTAGTAGAATAAAAGAGCCCAGTCTACAAAGAAAAGGGAAAGCAGCAGCATAAAAAAATGCAAATTATTTACCTACACTATTAAATGGAAACATTTCATCTGAGAACAGGAGAATGCACACTGTAAAACTAAACACCTTGAAATTGTAAAGGAGGTGGTTTTTTTGTTTTTGTTAAAAAAAAAAAAAAGAAAAAAGAGGTAGATTTGTTTACCATGAAGAAAACATTGTTAAAAGCTCAGTCACCCAGTGAAAAATAGAAGGTTCTTAATCTTGCCCTACCATCTCTGCAAATCTTTTATAATAATTTTTCAGTGAAGCAATGTTTTAAATAGCTTCAGTAAACGGAACTGAGGGGATATGGCATGACTAACATGAGGCAAGGGAAGGAAACACTTATGTCATCATGATTTGAATGAAACTCATGGTTGAAAAGATGATATCAAGTTAAAGCATGATCTTGTTCTTTTCACAAAATGACCTGCCCTGAGAAAAGTTGCCCTAGAAAGGCAGCTAGATCAATCCTGGTTAAACACCAGTCTTACTTTCAGTCCATTGGTCACATTTACAGTGAAGAATCTCCTTAGAAATTATTCATTCAGTGTCCAAGAGTTCAAGTAAATCCAAGCAAGTCAAAAATAGGATAATAATTGTTGAACAACTAAGAAAAAAATGAGCTGGGTGCAATGAAGATATCCTAGCTTTCTAATTTATTTATTTTAGATGATCACTCTGCAGTATAGCAAGCACAGTTTGTGCATAAACAAGATGACCTAGTTTTCAACATCTGCAAGTCTTAGCTTGAAGCTTGTTTGTTACTTGAAAAAGGCAATTAAAATTTAAACAACTGTGATAGAATAAACTCTTATTTTCCCTGAATTTCTGTGAAGAAAACACTTCTGCACATATTAGCTAATACTCAATACAATGTCACACTAGAATTCAAAATAACAATTGATAATAGTAGCATTCTCTGAGAGCAGAACAAATCACAGATACTAAAATGCATTCAGAAACACACAAGAACAGTAGAGGTAAGCATTTCAGGAGACTTGATTGTGCAATTCCTTTCAAAGCCTAAATCAGGTAAGGGAGGTGTAATTTCACAGAGCATCCTTCAAGCATGAAATTTTTCAAGTCTGAGCTGATTGATACAGGTTGCTTTGTTCCTTAGCATAGAACCTACTAAAAATCCAGACATGTAACTGAGCCACACAACTTGCAACAAAGAAACACTTCACATGAAAGTTGACTTAAAACTCCAATAAGCATTACATTGGCAAACTTTTTCCGATGTTCTATTTTTAATTTATTTCACTTACATTTTTTTCCTTGATGCTGGCATCTGTTATTATTTAACTATGCATTTCAGGATGGATTTGCTATTATTTATTAATGTGGTATTTATTATAACCTGAGAAGTGCTACACATAAGAGACAAGATGTTCACTAAAGAGCTTATAAACCAGGCAAACACAGGGAAACAGGAAAAACTGTCAAAGGACAACACAAATCACAGTACCTGTTCCCAACAGAAACTGAAGTACCACAGTATTTTATACATATCAATGTTCTGAAAGATACTGGAAGACAAAGGAGTCAGAACTTAGTGCACATTACCTTACTATTCTGAGTAAATTCATTGCCATCCCTGTCACTGTTCCAAAGGACAGCTTTTTCATTAAAGCACAGAGGCTGAATTCTGAAGGAATGTATTCTGTTACCAACTGCTCCACAGAACTTCAGACCTTTGGCCAAAACTGATACAAATCCTCTTCATTCCATTCTGCATTAAGAGTCTACATGTCACTGATTACACAAATTTGCATTAACAGCTGCAAAAAGTCTTCTAGATGCATCCCATTAATTTTCTAATTTTTTTTCTGAAGGTGTACAAACTACATTGATGATAAAATCCAGCATCTTACAGGCAAGTGCACAATAGTGTAAATGCTTAAATGTTCTGCATTCATGGAGTACGGCATTCCTAAAATAAATAACTCATACATGAAAAATGAAGGACGCAAAATAGTAGTCACAGGAAATTAAATCTCCATAATTAGGTATGTTGTTATTCTTCGTCAACTTTCACTTAAATTATTCAACATATTAGTAAATTATTTTACTACATGAGTTCCTGATCTGAGGCACATGCTGAGTGTTTCCATATACAGTATTTTTAAGGAGTGGAAGAGAATAGCTGTGTAAATACATACTTGTTCCTTTGAAACTGAGCCTGGGTAAAATCAGAGAGGACGGTAATGAGCACAATCAGTTTAGAAATAGAGATGCTAGAAAAACTAGCAAGCTTTAGGAGAAGTCTTGCAAACACCACATTTTTCATGAACACGTGTTTGATCAAAGAAACCACATTGACATTAAAGGCTCCTTCAAGGCATTAGATTGGGCTTAAAACATTCTGAGATGAAAAATCAGTACTGTAGGAAAAAACCCTGCATATGGTCTGAAACTGATTTTACCTATGTCAATTACAGATACACAAAGATAAATGTAAATGACATGCTACTAATACAAGGGATCAGATCCTGTATCTTTGACTTCAGCCAACAGTAATACAGACATCTTTATGGAAGACTGAAGCATATTCTGTTATATTCATTTACAAGAAAAGAAAAAAGGCTGGCATGCTGAGATTATAAAAAAGAATCAAGGAAGAGTTTCAGATCTTAAACATTGAAGAGTGAAAAATTGTACTTCATGTGCTATTTATTTCATCCAACTGAATACTGAAGCAATGTGATTACCATCTACATTTCCTCATGCAAAAGTATCTTCTGTTTTTTTATATGCAAGTATCATGGGATAAATACGGTTTGTACACTGTTTAAATTCCTCAATCTTAAGATGAGGTATTGCAATTTTATGTAGTATTCTAGTAATAATACTAGAGTCAAAGCTCCTTTGAAATAAAATAACATGAATTAGAAGTCCTAAAACAAAAGTCAGCTTCCCTTCCGTTAAACTGTGCTCTCATACACTTATAATGGAATTCAGTTGAACTGCCTATTCCAGAATCCTTTTCACCATGAGAACAGCATTATTTCTTAATAGATTCTTCTTTACCTTACATGCATCTTTTTATGAAACAATTCTACTTTTCACTTACATTTGGATTTAATCTTTCTAACCTTCCCTGATTTTGTTGTGCAGTTCATTTGCTTATGGTGCCTCCTGAGCAACCATTATAGGTGAACATCCATTACCCTCTTAGTCAGCAGACTTGTAGTCAGCAGACTCTCTCCTCTTGGCCAACACCTCTGGGCAGACGGTCTGGCAAGTCAGTTCACTGATTCTCCCCAGACAGAGAGAAATGATTCATCCCTCCTGGCAGAGAAGCTGCTGACATTTCCATCTCTGTTTGCTGGGTTAGCTGACAGATTGTTAACATGATCCTTTTATTGCTCCCTATTCTCTGTACATAGAATTTTAGCAGGTGAACATTTTTGAGCTATAGTCTAGAACAATCGCATGGAGTCAACTTTGCTAGTAATTTTTAGGGTAAAATAAGTTGAAACATTATAAAAAATACATTGCTAAATTCAGTTTAACCAAAAGAAAAACAGAAGGCTATGAGAAAGAAAGAAATCACGAGTCAAGTGATACAATTTTAGTTTTACATACAGATGTTTATTATTGAAAGCAAAAGATTTTGCAATGATTACTTTAAGGTCCCTTTCAGGTCCTGAAAAAATACTTAGGAGGATATAAACAGATACTGCTCCTTCAGTAAATCAGACCTAATTCTTATAACTTCCACTGACAATTTGTTACATTCAATAAGAATAAGTCAATTGCCAAAAGAAAATGTAACAGTTGTTACAAAGAACTGAATAAAACTTCAGGAACAAATTTCAGACCTAGAAGTTCTATCTAGCTATAAAGAAGGATGTATTATAAATTTTAATGACACTTAGCAGCTCCATAAACTTTAAGCAACTTAATCTTAAGGCTGATCAGCTGTACAAGACAAGACATTATTACACATAATATTGCACAAATAAATCTTCCTGCAGAAGTGGAACCTATCAAGCCCTATAGGACATGGATAGAGGGAGAAGGACAAGACTAGATAAGAGTTAGTAGAATAAAAGTGAGCCACCAGTGATCTAAGGCAGGAATCACCAAGAAATGTACCCTTAAATAGTGTAGTGGTGTTGGGAGTTTGTGATACAAACACACAAGCTCCTCATTCAGTCTCTCCTTTCTAAAATGTCATTAAAATATTCCTACATTTTAATATTCAAGAAAAAACTTTGCACCGTGATTGTACAGTTTCTAGATTAGGACAAACTATAAAGGTTAAAAAAAAAAACAACTGAATATTAAGCTCTGGGTTCTTTTTTTTTTTTTTGTTGGCCCTTGAATTCTGATTGCCATATTTTCTTTTTATCTCTAATCTGAACACTGCTTTTGGGCTTCTCTCAGAAACAGCTCACACTGTTTTAATCTTCTATGTTAATGTGCTGCACAATGTTAAATAGACAAAGCCAGAAAATTTACATGTAGAAATAAACGTTAAGTATCTATAAAGGTGAGTAGCTATTTGGCTGTATTCCTCAACCTCCAGAGTACTTATTCATGTAACATTTTTGCTGAATAAATACAATGAAATCAATGAAAATTCTAGTATTTTGAGTTTCAGTGGTACCAGCAATCAACATGACATAGAAAAAGCTATGTAAGCAGAAACAAAATATTCTGTTTTTCACTGGAGTCCAAATAGACTCTATAAATAGCTTGTTACTGTATCAATATTTGTGCATTTACATGATGCTCTGAACAGAATTTTCTCAGTTCAAAAACCTGAAGTTGCAAAAGAAATATTTAAAATGTGATAGATCTCAAATATCTCCCAATTAGTAATTATTTAAATCATATTAATAAGTTCCAAAGTTTCTAAGAAAAACTTCAGAAATAATTATAGAAATTGGAAATAATTCCTATCAGCAAGTTATTACTGGTGAGAATGATGCTGAATTTGTGCTTTAGGATTAGGGAAAACGTGTGAATTGTGAATAATTCCGATGACTCATATGAATATATTTTCACAGAATTAAATGTTGAAAAGTTCTTATCATTTGTGTTGTTCTGGTATGCCCTTACCTTTCTGGTTTGTTATTCTGTTGCAGCAAATTGAACAAAGCTACGCTGATACCAGAGTTTCATTCCTATTATATTTAAATCCTGTTTCCTGAAGGTTGCTTATGCACTGTAAATAGGTTCACAAGACACTCAATGTATTTAAGTGGGCTCAATTCTAAGATGAGTAACAGTCACTTATGAAACTTTGACTGCTTGTCAGACAGGACTGAGCAGGCTCACAGCACTTTTCCCTCCATTCTACTCACTTGCACATACAACCAACATTTGAACATTTTTTATGCATATCAGTCTCCACAGGAAAAAAAAAAATCTGCAGAAGAAAGTTTTCTATATCCTTTGAAAAGTAAGCAAAACACCTTACTCTGCTGAAGCACTTCACAATCTGCATCTCTTTGAGAGATCCTTGAACTGTCTTTCCCAATCTATTTGTAACTTGACGCCCTTAATGGTAGAAAAATGCATTGTTTGAATCACTGAATCCACCAAAACTTCACTACATACTATGATGCAACATCTAGTAGGACAGATAAAAGATTTGTTCTTGATAATTAAGAAAAAAGTATGGCAGTAGGCAAACTTATCTTGCAAAAGAAATACAAACCTTGAAATTACTGTTGAAGAATCAAAACTGAGTTCATGACTTAAATTTAAGACGCCTGCCATACACAACTTCCACCACTGTCAAGCCTCACAACTGTTGGTCTCCCACAGAGACACGAAACCCCAGCACCCCTCTTCTCTCTCAGATTCTGTTGCTACCTGGACATTTTGATTCCCATCCACTTCTAGGTTTGAGTTATACCATAGGTATCTGAATACGCAGACAATTTTTGGTGAAACTGAAGAATTCATACACTACACATCACAACATTAACTGTGCTGAAATAGGACACAATTATTACTGAAAGGTCAACTAGGTGAATGAAATCTTACTAAGTACAAAATAGTTTCATTTAAAGATGTGAAATTAGGGCAACTCTGTGTTATTCAAAATTACAAGCATGAAATTACAGAATCACAGATTGTAAAGGCTGGAAAGGACCTCCAGGATTAATTCAGGATCTACAGACTACCAAACTCTTAGTCTCTGAAGGATTTGCTAATAACTTCCCACAAACTTAGAAACTAGAATTGAACAGAATGGTAACCCCCATAGAGTAAAGACAAGTCTACACCAAGCTATGCAGGCAACTGGAAACATACAGAACAGGTGGACACGTCTCTGCCCTATAAGTTAGTTTTCAAATGCATCTGAGAACAAGTCAGCTTCTAGACCTGCATGTCGCAGTTTTTACTTTAAAACCAATTTTCTCTCACTCTTCCCTACCACTGTAATCTCCTATTTGACTCTCATATTTCACCTCATTTTTGACAGGAAATCAAAAAGGATTTTCCTAGCTTGCAATGCCTTTCAGCTTACCTCAAGAAAAAGACAAATTTAGAACTCAAAACTAAATTTGGTAAAAAAAACAAGCATCTTTTTGTTTTATAAAATGGAGCGCTGCTAGTAAATTCAATTTGTGGTCAAAGAGACAATGTTTCCTTCGAATGCATGGCAGGGTAGCTCAAAATGCTTGTAAAATGTGCTCAGTGATGCAAATGCTTAAAACATTATCTACTGCCAGTAGCTGTACCACTGGCAGTGGATTACAAGTGCAGAAAATTTCTGTCTACTACAGCAGAAAACTGACACTTCATACATGCTTACAGCTAGGCAGAAAGCCCTGACAAAAAAAGTTTAATAACATAATTATAAAAATCAGGTTCCAGATCTTTTTTCCCCCACATACCATCACATCTCAGTGCATTGGTGCTAGTGAAAAATAAATATTTTTTGAAAATCTTAAGCTTTTAACCTATCTCTATCAGAAAAGGCTTTTAAATTCTGAAAAAGGAATATTCTAGGATCTACAGTTTGGAATTTCAGTGCTGAAAATTGAAAAATCTGATTGTCTGCAAGTGCTTCTATATTAAGTGAAAATTATGTTGTGCTAACATTTTCTTGGGCTACTCAATATTCCTTTTTACAGTTGCATCTCAGTACCAGATGAAGTGTCCCACACATTCCATCAGCTGCTGACAAACAGAACCCATGTAAGGTGACAGTGCAGAAATGCTTTCACAAATCTGTATGGAGCAATGAAGTCACAATAGAAGAATCTATCAGAACCCCCAGATTAAGAAGTTGGTGATGAAATATGAGAATACATCTACTCCAAAGTAAAGAGATTATTTTAGTGATGTATTCAATTGATACTTACTTTCATATTACAGTCTCATTAAGCACAATTGCCGGAGATTTTTGTACACACATCCAGTGGCTTCTCCCTCCCCCCAACTACAGTACCTGAAGAGAAATAGAATTGCAGAATTTCAGGACTGTTTAGATTGGAAAGGTCATCTTGAGGGCACCCAGTCCAACTCCTTAATCAAGCAACATTGCCTAGAGTTCGTTGCAGACCACTCTTCTTTGTATTTGCAAATGGAGACTCCACAACCCCACTGGGAAACCTCTTCCAGAGTTTCAGTTTGTACCTGTAGCCTACTGTCCCAGCGCTATTAACATAGCCACTCTTCTTCATGCTCTCCCTCTAGATATTTATACATATTGATAAGAGCTCTCTTCTTCAAATTGAAAGCTCTCAGCCTCCCCTCCTGCTTCTGTCCCTTGACCACCTTCTCAGTCCTTCTCTAGATTCACTCGCAGTAACTCCATATCTTTCTGGTACGAAGGAGCTCCAACATGGTACTCCAGAAGTGACCTCACTAGTGCCAAGTCTAGGGAAGGTCAACTACCTTGGCCTGTCAGCAGTGCTTTTGTGATGCGGGCCCACATGCTGTGGGCCTTCTTTGCCATGAGAGTGCATTGTCAACTCCTGGTTAGCAGTTACACACCAGAACCCCAATTGCCTTCTCTGGAGATCTGCATTTCAGCTGGCTGGTCCACAGCATACATCAGCAGGATTTGGCATTGGCCCTTGATGAACATCGATAAGTTCCTCCTTTGCCTGACTCTCGAGCTTTTCCTCCTCTCCAGCTGTGCTGCAGCACAGACACTTGGTATGTTTGTTACTCTGCTCATTGCTGTACTGTACGCAATTTCACAGGCAGTGCACTCTATCCCATCACTCAGGAAATAAGCAAAGAGGTTAAATAGTACTGGATGCAGAACTGATCCAAGACATAACTCCTGCTATTTGACTTCAAGTGGATTTTTTTTGCTGTGACAGCAATTAACAGAAAACTTTGGTTTATTTGCTGCAGACACATTTTTTAAAAATATTCCTTGGTTCAGAAATTTTCTAAATATTAATGCATATCCTGTCAATAAAAAAAACTTGAATGTAGTTTTTCTATTTAACCATCCTCAGTCAAAAGATATGTCTGCAGCAAAAGGTAGAGAAGTCTGAGTAGTACAAAGCCTAAGTGTGCATGTAGTTAAAACTGACTGCCTAAAGACAGGTTTAAGTACTGTGTCCTCAATTTGTGGCAGTAAATTTCTATGGATGTTTTTATAGTCTATTATCTTTGTACCATTAACAATACTATGCATATTTTATCACTTCCTTTTTGACAAAACTAGGTCTCCATGAAGACGTACAGTAAAGTGAAGGTGTTTGAAAACAAACATCTCACTAATTGTTAGGCAGTATATAAAGGCTAAAACATTGCTTTTACTATTGTTAGCCTTGTATTATATGAGATTAAACTAGATTTTCTTTCTGGCTTTAGGATCACAACAGGTAGCCAAAATTGTAAGGCCATTTCCTTCTGAAAGCAACACTGTTCTTAAATTTCATCATAAACCACTTTTTTCCACTTAGAACTGGCAGAAAAGCATGTGAGGCAACATGTCTGAATTTTGCCTGAACAGGTTACAGAATGCTTGCTGTGAGACTTCCTATTCATAACCCCACGTTATAGTTAATTTCCAGCACCATCAAGGCCTACATCACTGGAGTTTCAACTCTATCATAGGCCCTTTAGATCGAACAGATAAAAATGTAAGCTCATTTAGGAAAAGAAAAAAATTAAAAACAGTGATCAACAACACCCAACGACCCTTCAAAATGGAGATGTAAGGGAGAAATGTAACAAACCAGGAAACAACTTTGTAAAAGAGATTTTAAATTCCTCCATGCCTCGTAAGCACTGTCTGGCATCTTAGGAAGGATCAGACTCAGAAACTGGATTACATTAGGTCAGCATCTGAGCCAAGTTCTGGCACAAAGGATGAACTACTCACAAGGTCCTTCTTTGCCTTCATCTCGCTCATGGCACAGAGAACTCTGTATAGTTGAATCTAAAGAACACAGTCAGCAGAGTAAGAATAAAAGACACAAATTGTCTACATTGATTCCTTGCCTGAAGCTATTTATAGCAGTTAAGTGATTTGATCAATACTGCGGCATGCATTTTGCACATGTATCTAGCCGGGTGATCTTCACTACCCACTCAGAGTATTTATAGCTGTGTACGTACTAGATGTGTTGCAGTACTTCATTAAATGGATTTAACACCTCTAAAATGCTGTATGTACAAAAGCTGCTGTCATTTTAAATGAAGAGCAATTCTCAGAAAGAGTTATTTAAAACAAAGTCTTCAATAAAGTGTTTTTAGAATTTAGCATGCTAGACATTCCTTTTGTAGATTATGCTCATCTTCAGTAAAATATTTTCTTACGTTATTAAATGTGATACTGTGGAAAGTATTAACACACCCAAACATGATGGGAATGGAAATTTAAGTGAAATATTTTACAATTTGAGAAGAAAAGGGGAAAGGGCATTTTTTTAATATATGCAAATATATACAAATAATCTACAAGTATTATAGACAGATAAAACAACACTATAAAAAACACTGCTCATGTATGATACCTACTGAGATCATTTTTTAGTCTGTCTCATTTGTGAGGAAACAGACAGAACCATTACACCTAAAATTAGACTTACTATATCAGTTATGCTTTAATTCTTGACTGCGACATCCTTTCTGCCTGCCCCTACACTGCACTCTTGTGAGCTAGCATGGTAATGCAGTAGCTCAAGATGACTTCAGTACTAGGTCTTTTCTTCAATATGCACGATGGGAAAGGAGTGACATAGCAGCTACACTCATGGGAAAGAGCCCCCTGGCCTTCATCTGCTGCTCTTGGAGGATGCAACAAGAATGCTGGATTTAACAGAATTGCAACTGTTCTCTTCTGAACAGCTGCTGTACATCATGATAAGTAAATACTAGCTATATAAAACTGACAAGAGACAAATAAGTCAGCCTGGCTTTTAATATCATCTAATGGCTCAGTAATAATAATTGGGCAACTATAAGAAAAATAAGTTTGATTTTTTTTAAAACAGAAGTAATCTACTATAACTCATGTATTTCCACCCCTTGGCTGCAACAGGAATTAAGGTATGCAGCTCCTTCACAGCAAGGTGCGTTCCCTGGTTTTAAGAAGATCTAAGTTCATCCTGTTTGCAGTGACTGTGACCACATCAGCACACTTCTGAATCAAGTCAGGTAAACTGTACTAGAAATATGCTGGCCATCAGCTGGATTATATAAATATTTCTAATTTTATTATCAGTAAGCAGGAAACATCTGGAAATTCAAAGCCCAGCCAGTGTTAAATTTCTAAGGTTAAAATTTACAGGATTGTCCTTCTCACACAAAGCATGTTATCCCAATCCGTCTTACTGCTTCCTACTCAGCTGTACCTCCACCCAACCTATTTCAAGGCTGTACAGCTTGTGCAAGGTAATTGCTGCATGTAGTGAAATGATTTTACCTTCTGTTCCCTAACAGCATTTTGCCCCCCACTTTGTATCAATAATTAGTCACAGTGCATTCTCTGAACTCCTAAAATGAAGTATCAGTGATAGTTTTATATCCTTAGCAATCCCACATAATAACTAGAATTGTATTTTGCTCAGCTGTATCGTCACATTCCTACTCCTGCTTTTGTTAAATAATATGCGTCAGCAACAGGCTTCAACAAGATATTTCATACAATTTATTATTTAAAACATGTCTTTGCACCCCTAGAAATATTCGTTTGAGTTATCACAACCTTTCAGCCTGGAAGTAGACCTCTACCAGTTAGTACTAAGCCAGATACCTATTAACAGTGATTTAATATGCATCTCCTAAAGTATACACATATGTAAACCTGATGTTGCCTACAATACTGCCTCTTTATATGTAATAGAGGGGGTAAGAAAAATTTATAGTGACTAACAAATCAATTACATTTGCTATCAAGTTTCATCACTATTAAAAAGTCAGGTGCAGGATATGCAAGTATTTGAAAATATAGGGTATCTAGTTTTAGTTAAATGCTTGTATTCACATACCTCCACATGATAATGTAAGGTGCATTAGAAGATTACCTTCTGTCATACTGAACACGAATTGAATTCAGGCAAAGCCAACTGATCTTTCAGCATAGACCCAAGCTGGATACACCCTTCATACACTATTGTTTACCCTTTCCTAACACAGAGAATCACTTCCAGAAATGAGGGAAGTCATTAGGTTAGAAAATACTCAGCAAAAAGATAAACTGTATAAGCAAATTCTCTACACAGTATGAGAGTATGTCTACTATTCATGTCTCATGTCTTCTTTCTGGAAGTTTTCTTGCTGTTTTGGGGGTTTCTTTGGTTGTTTCTAGACAATATTAGCAGTGAACTGCTTACAATTCTATATTCATCTAAAGCTGACCATACTTCTACAGTGCTATAAAGAAAGAAAAATCTACAACCCTCAAACTCCACATCAAACAACAAACAAACACTTTAAGACAACTAAAACTTCAGCAGATATGGGAAGATTTTCTTCATACACTGCCACTCAACACCTTATTCCATGCATAGACATAGCTGGTATGACCTTTTTTTTTTTTTACATATATATATAAAATGGAGTTCACAGAGCCTTGAAAGAATAATTTATCCAGTTACTCATGACAAAATAAGGCAATTTCTCACACATTTGGCCCTTCTTTCATCATTCTTCCAGAGCCTCACTTTCCTAGAGGCTTTTAGAAGATAGTCAGAGCCATCACATCTTGCCATTACAAATAGTTCAACTCAAAAGCAGAGAGAAATTATTCAAATTTGGGATAAAGGAGGTAAGAACTGGAATCACTATTATTCTCTCCAGCTATGAAGACAACCGGAAAAATTACCCACTTTTCCAAGGATATTATTAACTTGCACAAGGAGCGATTCTGATCTATTACAAGATAACCTGTTCCTTTAATATGACACAACCACATTTCCTTTTACCTCGTGTATAATCAATGAATATAAAGATGTTATAGTTGTGGAAAAAAAAAAAGTTTGGCAAAGCAGATTATAATAACAAAAAGAGAATAGAATTCTCTACCCGCATCCTGAGTTCACTGCAAAACTCCAGAGGAGGGATCTCCAAAAAGACATCCTTCCTCCGTGGCAGTCAGCACTTCAATGGGATCTAGGAGAGGTGCAGCCAGGCTCCACCCCTTCCAGTAGCACAGCTGAACTGCCTTCACCTGTGCTCCCACAGCTGACTCATTGCTTGCCTCAGGTGGTCGATTTGAGGTTGAGGCTATGATTCAGCAGTTCCCATACACCTTGATATGGAAAATGTTTATTTTTCAAACGCATACCCATCAGCAAAAGCTCACAGTTCCTTCAGAGGAAGGCAGGCAGAAATGAGGTAGCAGTTAAGGCAGTGTTTCTTGTGGATGAAAAGGTAAAAACACAAGCTTCTAAAGGGATGATTATTGCAGCAGTGTTGGACTAAAGCATGCAGAAAGTCTGATGATTAAACCAGAGCATCTGCACATACTTTGAAAATAAATTTTAAGTGATAGAGGTGACAAATTAGGTGATGCAAGCTGCCTCTACTTCTATCAAAAAGACTTTTTCACATAAAGCATGTATCTTTCATTCCAAGCTCTTAAACTGCCTCTGTGAATAACTTCCCTACAGAAAGCATGTTTCAGATTTCAAGGGAGATATTAATATTTTCACCTGAATTTGTCTAAGGACCACAGTTAGGTGCACGTGTGGAAATATATCATGGATATATTTATATGTGCACATATATTATACATGTATTTGTGCGCACATACACAATTATCAACATTCTCCCCCCCAAAAATTGCTACTTGAGTGGCAAAGAAGTCTCTTTCCATTTACTTGTACTGAAAATAGGAAAGATTGTTTTTTTATTAGGAAACAGGTCAATTGTATGCAGCTATCCTTTCCTTCAGTTAGCTCTTATTACCAATGGAGATGATTCTTAGTCTTTCCCAGTGACGTTGTATTTGTCACTATTCCGGGCATTAATCCAAGTCTAAAGATAGGAATTAAAATTATAGGCTCTTCCTACATAGCTTTCCTTTTTAGCAACTTCATGCAGGCTCCATGCAGTTAATAAGTTGAACTTCTCCCATTTCTTCCTATATAAGTCACTTCGAGCAGATCAAAATTGAAATAAATTCAGCTGCCTGACGCAAGTGCATTTATTCTTTAATTTTCTACTTACAATAACTTCATTTGGATTTGAAAGAGATAAAGTCTAACAGATTGTTGTTGTTTTCCTGTAGTAATTTCTATAGTATCCATCACTCTAGTATCCAAGGAAAAAAGTAATGCAACATCCTATAAGATGAGAAGTACCATTTTCATCGTTTTAGGAGTAGGGAATTCATTCATAGAGGAAAGTGTACTGCATGTTCAACATCATACAGGAAGATTATGTTAAAATGAGAAATATCTTTCTGAAAATACAATCTATCTTGCTCCCAATTTTTTTTTTTTTTTTTAATGTTTTAGAAGATACTACTAAGCATTTTTCTGCATGAGGTTAATTAAATGTAATACTAATTTTTTTATTTTATTCATCACACTACCCCTGAAGGCAAAGAGACCCGCTCATGGGTTGGGATTGATTTTGTCAAATATTAACAAACTGATGTGAGAAATATTAAATATTAACCACCACAAAATTTAATTCACTCCTAGACTGAATTAATTGACAGCAGGTTATTCTGAAGCAAGAGACAACACTAAAGGTTCACTGATGCCCCCTGTAATTTATGCAGAGAGGTCTGTAAGGCACTACTAACAGAAAAGTTTCCGTATTGCAGTATACAGAGCCTAGACATAGTGGTAGGATTATGTTTGACTAACTACTGCTCTATCAAGTTTTTGGATTGTATAGAATAGCCTCTTTAGAACTCCAGAATAGAGTTCTAAAATAAAGAATAGAATAAACTCTTTAGAACTCTAATATTTCACTGAAGTTAAAATTGACAACACAAATTTGGAAACTTGTCTAAAGAGGAAAGTAAGATCAAAAATCTTACAATTCCTTTTTCTTCTCTTTATTTATGGAAATAAATATATGGAAAGAATAAAGAAATCATTTGCATGCAGCTCTTCGATCTCACTCTAAAATAAGAGACATTACCAAAAACTTTTTGGTTGCCTTTCACAAAGCGCATTCATTGAATGTTAAAATAAGCAATCAGATATGATTACAAATTGAATCATGATTGGAAGCACTTAGTCACCTAACGAACATATAATTTTATGAGTGGCACATCAGGAAAATACTTCTGAAAGAAATATCTGAAATGCTGCTAACACTATCAAAAGAGAAACTAATTTTCAGAGAAGTCATTAGCAAGACATTTGACAATCCCAATTGCCTCCTTTTTTTTGTCCTAACATTTTAAAATCATTACTTCCCACAATCCATTTCTACTTTTTTCTTTTCCTTCTTCCCCTTGCTAGTCATTTTGAAAAAAAAAAAAAAAAAAAAAGAAAAGAAAACCCGACTGTTCTCCTACTCCCTCTTAAAGCACATCCATCTTTTCACTGATTAAAGTCCCCCCAAGTCTGCATTATTGCAAAACCTAACAGGGGACCTTATAGGTACAAAAAATTCCATCAGACATACAAGCAACAACAAGAAACATCATAAGATACTTGATTACATCTTTCTAATGTATATAACTGTGAACTCTCATGCTATACTCATAAAAATATCACAGAGCATTTAAGAGTTATACTGTTGAATTCACCACGGTCAAAGTTTCGTCATTAATATTCTGTCCACAACACAGACTTTAAAACAGTAAACAAAGAAAAACTTACAGGGAGTAAATAGTTTCCAAAGTACAGCAAACAATTTTTAATAACTCAGTAATCATCAGCTATAATCTGTGTTGCAATTATAATTTTTGCAGCATAGATACTCACATGGCTCGACTCAAACACCAGCTTTCTTCATCAGATTTGTACCACCTTATCTCCTTACTCTGCACAGAAACAAAGAAAAACACGAGATTGTAGATGATGAAGATTCAAAACTGGAGAAAGCACTCTAAGGCACGCCAAGTTACTAAGACTTATGACCATTTTCTGTCAACTTATGTCAGTCATTATTGAGAAAAACAGCTGGAACAGAATCACTGTATTTTATATTTTCTATTTTAGACAAATTCTCTTGAAGATATCACAAAAACCCACAGATTCTGAGTTCAAGGGCTATTCTCACCATTTATTTACAATTGTAATAGTGCTTCTTAAAAAAACCACATACACCTCTTACTCTAGGGCCTGTATATGTGGTAACTGAAGTAAAAGACAACCCTGTCAGATTTCAGCATGTACCAGATACCACACACAGGCCTATTGAGGATTGCCAGCACTTTACAGTACCCAACTAAAAGAAGTCAAATATTGCCCCCTGGTGCCTGAAGGATAAAGCACGTCGTTACTAACTGCTGACATTTTGATATCAGAGGTTTTGTTTGTCAGCAATAGTCTTTCAAAGAAAGTTTGCAGACACCTAATGGATAGCAGTAATGCACGATTTCAAGTCCCAAGAAAAATCTGTGCTCTTAAAAATCCCTGTTGCATGAGCTGCCTTATAACACAGCTCAGAAAGGAGTTCAATGAGTATATCACCATGAGAAAAACCACTTATTTCTGCAAAGAGGAATTAAAAGCGTTAGCAAATAATTAGTATTGCATATTAGAAATGCAGTATCAATGTAAATCAATAAAAGAAAAATGTACTGTGATACTTGTATAATTGAATGCTCTGTATTCAATTTACGTAAGTAGATTGAGATTGAGTTTAACCAAAGTTTCTTATCTAGAAGAAAAATACTAGGTAAGCTTCATTTTCCCAAAAGAGGCCACAGTTGATCACATTGAAGGCATTAGTATTTAAGTGTACATAAAGTATACATCACCCTATATTAAGTATAATTTCAGTTCATTATCTATTTCAGAAAACACAAGAGAATCCCTAAAAAGCAAATAATGTCATCACTTTGTATTTGTTCTGAAGACACTGAAGGATTAGAGCACAGGAAGGTAGGTCCAAAACAGCAGGAGCTAGTAACAAATTAATACAGTGACACTAATTTCAATACTTTGAAAATAAAAGCCAATGAATACCACTCAAAACAGATTTTACTTCCATACAGGATCTGCTAAGGCACTGGAGAAATACAATAATGAAAGCTGCAGTACTACACATCATGTGATTGGTGAACCACTAACATCCAGCAGAATACCAACACTTGCGTGAACTTCCACTACAGCTCAGAAAGGGAACTGAGCAATTAAGCTAACTGGTAGCCATAATATGGTTGTACTCAGTATAAGTCAGCTATGCACATAGCAAAGAAACTTAAAACATTTAACAAAAACAAAAATGCATGCTAGCAAAACACATATCCTTGCCCTTGCCTTCTACTTTTCTGAAAACTGAAATCCTTTAGGCTGGCTGAGGGCTGGCACACTTTCAGTCACTCATATCTTACTTTCCTCCCTCCAGGTCTCCCACTTGTAAGAATATAGGTATAACTATGACACCTAAAATAATACAGTAGTGTTGTTTTTATGTCTGCAATCCTATAGTCAGGATTTCAAGTTTAATGTACACTAAAACAGCTCTCTAAGTTTCTTTCAATTAAGATAATCACATGGCTGGCAGTGTAAGGTACCATAAATCAGGAGTAGGTTCACTAAATGCTTATCCTTGTTTATTTAACAGAGGAGTAACTGAAATAAAAAGCCTGAAGAGCACAGAGTTCAAATCTCATGGCAACACCTACTGATCCATTATTTCACAACCAGTAACCAAACTATGATACACACTGCATATTACAATTCCTTTAAACATAACCAGAACAGCAATCTCTATCACCTAACAACAGAACACTCCCAACATTAAGAAGTTACAGTAAAATAAGAGCAAGTAAAGAAAAATGGGTATAACAAAAATATCTGCAAAATTCTGAATAAGGGGAAGACAGCAAATACTACAAGCCAGAGACTCCAAAGGAGAACAAAGATAAGTCTGCCTACTTAATAACCCAGGGCTGTAGTTAAGTACCCATGTCTTTATTTAGCCTACACTGAAGCAGTCCAGTAACATGGTTTACACCAGGTGTTTAGGCTAATCAAACAGGCAGGGCTAGCAGACTGCTTACAACTGCAAGACAAGGAGGTTACATTCCCTAGTATATCTTGACTGTCCTTGCAGGGGTGTCAATTAAGAGGGACAGTTTTCATTCCACTGTGCTTAAACACATTACAACACCTCACTTATCAGCAACATCTTTCTTAAGAAGTGGTCCATAACAACTTGTAGCATCCTACCGGGTATCTTACATCTAAATTAATTCAGTATTGAGAACAGCAGCTCTTCTTACTATGTTTGCCTCATAGAGAAAGATGCTACTGAAAAGTAAAAGATTACTGACCTTTTCAGGAAAGATTAATGAATTTGACATTAAAGTGTCACGTGATTACATCACCCCTTACAAAAAAATGCTCCTTTACTTCTAATTTAGTCATTCATTTAAACCAAGAGATAACAGCCAATGAATTCTTTCATGTTTGTAAATTCATATCACATGGCCTTTCTTTTTCTATGCCAGCTTTGTATCCAAGTTCTCTCATCTTTTATGTTTTCAGATGACCTGGAACACATCCTTGGAGTGTACCAACAACTTAACAGTACTGAGTTCGCTGTTTATTAATGTCTTGTTTGCTTTAATACATTTAGTGCTTATGAATGACCATTCTTATTGGCATTCAGCAATTTAGCAGTAGCCATTATCAAACAACTGTTGTAGCAGTGCAGGCTGCTCCACAAAACTCTGCCAACACAGCTCAAAGGCACTGTATTTTATTATTTACTGCAGTTTCTACTATTTTGCTCAATGAATATGTCAGGCCTATTGGTTATGTAGTTTCCTGCATGATTTCCTAGAGTACTAATGTTACCTTGGCTATTTTCCAACATCACTTTGTCCCTGTTAAGCAAAAGCTTAGCAATTACTGTTCCTGGGATACAAATTAACTCAGGATTCCAAGATGAATACACCTGATTATCTTAAATTATTATTGCTGATCCTTTCCATTCACTCTACGATAATTCAGTTGGAGGCATAGTCTCTGCATCATCTTCCAAATGGGAAGAGTCCTACTAAGGAAAACTTCCAAAAACACTCTCCACTAAAAACAAAAGACCCTTTTTATCATGATTGCTGTTTCCCTCCCCACTCCCTCCATATTTATAAGGTTTTATTACACTCTACCTTCAAACAACTTTACTACTTGTTTTTAGACAGAACTCTAAAGGAAATTGAAAAAACCTACCATTGCTACTGAATCACAGGGACTTTTCTTTACACTTGAGGCCTCTCAAATTTTCTCTGCTGACTCGCATCACCTGACTGGTCACACCACAATACATGTCAGACTGCAAACTTGTCATGGAGTTAATTACAGACTTCTTTTTGAAGGAGCTGAAGCTCATGTGCTTAAGCTACATAACAAATGTATCATATATGCTCTTCATATGCACTTTGCTCTTCATATTAAATCACATGCATCATAGATCTTTAAGGACAAAGTTACTGATGCACAGCATACTGGCTCCTTTAACCACTGCAAACCTAGCAAAATATTGTCAAACATAAGAGCTAAGACTCGTAAAGCAAATTACCATGCTTCGTTTTCTTTTGCCATTTAGTGAGTGCATGTTTCATAATTCTGGATTGTTTTTTTTTTTTTCTTTAATAATTTAATCTTGTTTAAAAATCTCATGTTCAAGCTCCACTGATTTGTCCCTCCAGTCTTTGCAGAAAGCTCTCAATGTTGTTTTGGAGCTGCATGGACCCTAAGTTTTGCCTACAGTAGTTCTTCATGAAGTCAATGGCTATCTGCAATCACTTCTTGCCATTAGTTTACAGTTTTGCTTAAGATACGGGAAAATACACGCAAAGTGTATGTTTACAAAGTATCTCTCAGTGCGAGCTCTCAGCTGAAGATAACTGACGTAACTAAGGATTCCAAACATCGGCACAGTAATTTTACCTCTTTTCAAGTAGCTCAACCTGACCGAGGGAAAAAAAGAACGCAGTAACGGCTCTGCATACGGGCACGGCCCCGGTGCAGGCGGGCGATGTGGAGCGAGACCGGCCGGCTGCACGTGGAAAGGCGGGAGGCGGCCGACCGCCGTGCCTCCCCCCCGCCAGAGAGGAGCCCGCGCCGCCCACATGGAGGCTGCCCGGGAGGAGCGCGAGAGCTGCCCCGCGCTTCTCCGCTTCTCCTCAGGGGTCCGCGGGGGTTCGGAGGCGCGAGGAGAGCGGCACGCGGCCATGGAGCGTGGCGGGATCGAGCAGCCACCGGCCGGGGCTCCGCAGGTGAGATCGGCGGCGCTTAGCGGCTTCTTGTAGGGGGCTGCGGAGCTCGAGGGGCGATGGTTTTTGCTGCGGACTGGGCTCTCGTCGGGCTTTGTGAGACTGGCAGCAGCCCTAGCTTTTGTTATCTCTGAGTTTCTCTTTAACTCAATGAAAAAGAATTGAGCTGTAGGTACCCAGCAGAATAAGAATAAAGTAAACTGGTGAGCCTATGTATATTTCTATGACTGCTTGATACAGCCAAAATTGGCTCTCACTTGGATGCTAGAACTCAGGTACTTTGAGTCCTGGTGGGTCTGTCATGATCAATATATGCTAGGATTGTTCCATTAGGAGAAGAGGCTCAGGGCAGACCTCGCTGATCTCTGCAACTCCCTGAAAGGAGGTTGTGGCAAGGTGTGTTCAGTCTCTTCTCCCATTCAACAGCAATAGGATGAGGGGAGAGCTTTAAGTTACACCAGGGAAAAAGTTATTCTCAGAAAGAATTGTAATGCTCTGACACAGACCACCTAGGAAGATGGTGGAGTCACTGTCCCCGAAGACGTTCTGAAACCATGGAAATGTAGTACCGAGGGATGCAGTCAGTGGGCATGGTGCGAATAGGTTGGATGAGATGGCATTAGTGATCTTTTCCACCCTTAACAATTCCGTGATTCTTTGATTCTATCAGTATGACTGTGGGCAAGCCCAGCTGTTTGGTGGCATACAGTTGGTCTCACAGTTCTTAAGAGCCACTCCAAGAGCCTGTTGCTGTGATAGTTTTAAGGGCTATAAGGCTTTTGAACTGTACAGAAAGCACTGTGTTCTTATTCCAGTAATTACTCAAAATAGGGAAGTAGGCTATTCTAGTTTAGCAGAGTTCTTTACGAGCTATGCTATAGGTAGCAGAAGTCATTGAAGTTCAAGGAATACTCCTGCTGCATGTATCAGATCACATAGTCTACTCATAAGTCTAGAATAAACTCCACGGGGGAAGAATCCTACCTTTTGTAATGCTGTAAATGTAATAGAAAGTTTAGCAATGATAACAAGGTGTCATAACCCCATGCTATAACAAAAAACAAACAACTCCAAATGCAGCAGCCACAGATACAAAAACAAAATGGGGAAAATCTGCTTACCTTCAGGAGGCCTCAAGCAGGTAAGAATCTCTAACAAGATTCACTTACCTTCACTGCCAACTCTTAAATGAGGACTGGAAAGGGGTGGAGCCTGCCTTTACCCCTTCTGGTTGCTGAGGGGCATCGCATGCACCTGAGCTCCCCTGTGTTGACCCTGCCTTCCCACCAGGTGCTCAATCACTGTTTCAGGTTGTGACTTAGTATTTCCACTACACCTGTAAAACTAGGTGTGATATGGAGAGAAGAAGTAGGAAATGATGGTTGTTTTCTCTGTGGTGATGCAAGTTTGTTGGAGAAACCATCTGGAATGTTTAATGGCAAATTCACCAAAAAAAAAGTTTCATGTAATGCATAATTAAGGTGTGGAACTTTTTGCCACAGGACATTGCAGAGGCTAGAGAATATGCAGAGCTTCTTAAAAGGGCACGTTCAAGGAATAATTGCTTAAGGAAGTTAACACAACAAGAATAAGCCAAGATGTACCAAGGTATGCAAGATGTTGAAAGCTAGGACGAGGTAATCTTCCAATGAACCTTCCATTGGCTACTGCTAAAAATGAGGTACCAGACAATACAGGCCTTTAATCTAAGACAGCATTACTATTCTAATGTTATTATTGCTTAAGGGTTAAAGTATTCAATTAAATAAGTAGCTGTTGAGTTTGTACTAGAAGATATACGTGTTAAATAGGCTCTTGCATCCATGAAATAATGGTTTTATTTTCATGGTAAGTGTACAATGTTTTGTTTTTGTAGAAAAATCAAAAGGCATTTTCTCTGTTAAATGCATGTTCCTTTTTTAATTACATGATTTCTTTTAAAATATTGGCATTATAAAGAGCAAAGCTAGGATGTCCTCTGGCAAAGAGGACTACTACATGCTCATGCAGAGATTCTTTTTGCAGATAACTTCTTCAGTTGCTGGAGCTGCTACAAATGTGCACCTTAAATTTTGCTTTGTATCAGACCTTCCCTCAGAAACCTTCTGGGGCTACCCAATCCTATGGTGTCATTTACTTTTGATGATAAAATAAACTACTGAAAGACACAGAAATATAGAAAAGAACAGAGAAAACTTTGAATTAGAACACCTTAATATGTTGACATACTTCACAAGTAACTTTTGAAATTGATTTAATTCCCCAGATTCAGGGGGGCTATTTTTACTGAGCCATAAGATTAATCAAAATATTTTCCAAAATACTTGATTAGTATTTCTGCCTTTTCAACACTACTATAAAGCTCCTTAACAGCCTAACTCTGAGTTTTTATAGATTTTTCTTCTTCTACTTATATTTTTTCAGAGAAAAATTAATTACGGAAGATTATGGCTCAGGCTTATGAAGGAATTAGATGCTTTGCACCCCTTTGATTTCTCACTGGAAAAAGTAAATGTAATTATCAAAATACCTTTACAAATCTGTGTCAATGAAAGTAATTCTTTTTTTCTGGTTTGAAGCAACCTTTTAAAATATATGTAAAACTCATGTTATCACCTATTTTTAATCTCATCCTTGTCTTCCTGAAACAGATAGAAACAGATGACCATACAGCCCTGGTTAGTAAGCCCAGGAATAAAGGAAGAAATGGTGATCTGGCATCAGCTGGATTTAACATTATCAACTCCATCATAGGATCAGGTATTATAGGTATGTGTACTTTTCAGTAGCATGTGTTCAGCCTTGTTTGTGTACATGACTATGCAGTGTTGAGAAAAGTGCTGTCCTTCCATTTTTTGCTGTTTTTGCTGAAGAATTTTTTTTCTACTTTTATTCTCTTACTATATGAAAATTCAATTTTGTCAGCTGAGATCAGGTCTGAATAAATACCCTACAGCCTTTTGTTCTGTAATGACCAGAAAGTACTGGTTAAACATGTGCTTCTCACACAGAGGTGGCCCTTTGTCTTAACCTTTTCTGAAGTTATTAACTCTTTCTGGTCCAATCTGGGAGATTGAAAGCAGTTTATTTTTTAATCCAAATATTTCTTTATTTTTGTCATTATAAATAAATATTTGTAAAAGTTCTTCTGTAATTTCTTAGGTTTTTTTTTTTTTTTTTTTTTTTTTTACAGGACTTCCCTATTCAATGAAAGAAGCTGGTTTTCCTTTAGGAGTACTGCTTCTGTTTGGGGTTGCCTATATCACAGGTATTGTAAAAGCAGTTTGTGTTATAAAGTGAAATTCTTTTTTGCAAAGTTTAGATGATTTTGAACATGTTAGCTTAAACAGTTGTGTTTATGAACTTAGTAAAAATGGGGAATTACTTTCACCTCACTAATCCCCTGAGCCGATTAGTAAAAGTAGAGAATTACTCTGTACAATATATAAAGCTGCTTTTTGTGTACCTTTTATTTGGTGAAGCCTAATTTCTTAGACTAGGTCAAGATGACATTTGGAAGAATAGATCTCATTTGTGTGTTATAATTACCTATTTTAGTCTACTGTTTTTATTCTAATTTAGACAATGATCATTGAGTGGGTTGTATATCACTCAAGTGTACTGCAGAATTAAAATCTTCCAGAGTAACTATGATTTTGAATATTTTGATTGTGATCCTTTAAAAAAAAATAATCATGGATTTACCTTCAAAAAGAAGTCACCTTTACAGAAGATAGTAAGCACTGATACTGATATTACAAGCACAGATACTGAATTACAAGCTAAGTGAAAACCAGAGAAAGAATAAACGAGGTCTAGCCCTGTCTGTCAAGACATCTATCCAATGTAGTAAATTCTGTGGTATAAGTAATCCGGACTGAAAAATTACATGGTACTCAAATACTAAAGCATAGCATGCAAAAACAGCACATTCCATACTGTTCTTCGTAAAAGGATGAGGTTCTGTCTTGGAGCATTCCACCTATGACATTAGCTCTCTGTCAAAGCACTTCTTCATACAAGAGTGGCTCAGTCTCTGGTTTTCAAGATAAATCATTTGACACAGGCATTGGTCGTGTTTTACTCTACCTGAATATAATGAAATGTTTCATCTAGTTAGTAATCTTTTCCCTTGTTCATTGAATCTTACATATTTGGTTTTTTATCCATGTTGGTTACCTAAAAAAATGATGAGATTTCTGTTTTCTTACTGTGACTTCCCTTACCATTCTCCTCCCCGGTCTTCTAATGCTGCTGTTTTTCATTTTTACAGACCTGTTTTTTTAAAGAGTGAAAAAGAGTATTAACTAAATTCTAGTTTCTAGCATTTTATTAATTGCTAGTGTTTAACAATAATTTTATATTTTAACAGATTATTCCATTATATTACTGATCAAAGGAGGAAATCTCTCCAGTACCAACACCTATCAAGAGCTGGTCAGAAAAACATATGGTTTTTTAGGTTATCTAATTCTTTCAACTCTTCAGTTTTTATATCCATTTATTGGTAAGATGACATAAAATACGGATATCTGAGCTTTATAAATAGTAAGGTTTTTCACATTATTTTATTCTTTTACTTGATAAATTTCAAGAACTCTAAAAAGTATACTATATGCACGTATTTTCTTAATATATAAATAATTGTAGAATGCTGAAGAATGACTGAGGAAGAATTCACTGAATTTGAGAACCAGAATAATAAAAATGAGTTGAAGTGTGATAACACAAAAATTCACACACTTAAAAATCAACAACAGAATTTAGCTATGAGAATAGGGAAGAGCAGGCTTCCAGAAAAACAGTGCAGCACACATAGGACTGCATGAGGTGGTGATAATGATATGAGAAAATAGACTGAATTTGGTGACTGAGGAGTCCCAGAGCAAAATTTGTCCTTTAGGAATAATTATTCTGAAGTCATTTTAGGTAGCTGAGATAGTTAAGGGAGTCAGGTTGGAGTTACTGCAGGCAGCAGTGTTGCAGGTACCTGTTAATTATTTTATCAAGGTTCATCCCTTAAACTGAAATAGTGAATTACGTCTGAAAATCCTGATCCATTATGGTTGACTTAAGAGTGTAATTACTACATCACAGAGAATATGGGAAATAGTTGTAAAGACCTCAGTCCTCAACATGAAACTAGTTACAAAACATGCTTGAAATTATTTACATACATAGTGTTAATAACTTATCATTTCACAGCAGTGAATGTTTATGTGTTAGTTAAGGTCATTATCCACATTAGTATATGTGCGTGTGTGTGTGTGTATGCACACATACTTTCTGTGCAGAATACATTACAATCACAGTTCTTATTCATGAGAAAAAGTAATGGAAATCCATATTTGTTATCTTCATCATTTCTTCGGGCTGAAATATTTCACAAACTCCTGATATGAACTAGGAAACCCTGTTCATTTTATTGCAGGACTGATTTATTATGTTAATACAAAAACATTACTAAATTGAAACAGAAGCTTAAATATCAACTGACAAAGAATTGAAGTTGGAAATGAATAAAGCAATTTTAAAGCCTTTTTTTATCTCCCATCTGTATTAAGTATATATGGTAATAGCACAGTGGCCTTGCTTATCAGATTAGATTCTTTCTAGGTTGTACCTGCTTGAAATAAAGAAAGGCAATTGTTAGCTTTTTTGTTTTGTTTTGTTTTTGTTTTTTTTTTTTGTCTTCAGCCTTAATCTTAAAAGTTGGTGTTAACTAGAATTCGTACAAGGGAGATTGTGGCATGCCATCCTGAAGTCCACACAATACGTCTATTTAATGGTTTATCAAATAATCTATATTTGATTTGTACTAACCATTTTTTAAATTTTCTTTAAGCTATGATTAGTTACAACATAATAACTGGAGACACTTTAACTAAAGTGTTCTTGAGAATTCCTGGAGGTAAGATGTGTTTTAAAATTTCAGAATGGAAAAAAATTATTAGGTAGGAATGTAACATACTTATTTAAGGCTTATCGTACCGTAGCAAACTTAAGTAGTAATCTGCCTGTTACTTTGTGTCTGAATTATTCTGAAATGTTAATTAAGTTATGAACTTGAAGCCTGTTTTTACAAGTGTGTTTGTTTTTTTTAAATCGCAAAATTGCAAATCCTAATCCTTGGTACTCATTGTACTCAGTGTTAGTGAAGAGGCCGCAATATTTAATGATATGAAGCAAATATTCTTGCCCACTGATATGATAACAAGAATATATTTTGTCATATTTTTTGATGTTTGCTATAATAAATACATAAATACTAACACTGCATTTAGTAAATAGTTCTGGATGACTTGCATACAATATAATGGATTTAATGCACATTTAAGCATGCCTGTATGGTTGGTCATAAACTGCATATATAACTGTAGATGGTCTCTTGGATAGCACATGAGAACTGTTGAGTCATGGCCTGAACTGCTGATTGAAACTGGTCAGCCTTGGGAGCACAGGTGAAGGCAATTCATGTGTGCTACCAGAAGGGGTGGAGCCTGGCTGCACCTCTCAAACCTCATTTAAGGGCTTACTGCCACTGAGGAAGGATCTCTTTCTGGAGATCTCTCTTTGGTGAAGCTTTCTTCTGCAAACCTGGAATCTTCTGATATGGGTGAGCACTCTTCTTTCCCTTCTGTATAGCCACCTTTCTATCGTGTTGGTCCTTCTGTTATTGCACTTCTGTTGTAATGCCTTTCCCATTGTATTCATCCATCCAATTGCTGCAGATAGTGTAAAAACATTTTGAGGTCTTCATTCACACGCTTCTTATCCTTCTCTGATTGTAAGTTTTCAGAGTGGAATTGAGTAATTTGTAGGTACTTATCTCTTTCAGCAGAAAGTCAGCTAAGTTCAGGTGTGTTTCATTGGCAAACTAAACTCAAAACAGCACATATGCAGTGAAGTGCAAATTAGCGTTTGTATGAACTACTTGATTTTACTAGGAAGACTATAATTTAAAGTAGTCTGCAAGGTGTAGGATATGGTTTTAGCTGTTATGCTTTGTTCAGCTTGATAAAGACAGTGAATATCTAATAATTCATATACAGCGTGACTTTTTTTTAATGGAAGCAACATGTATCTTTTCACCTGGCTGGTAAAATGCTTATTTAAGCAGAAGAGGAAAAGGCATTATAATCTCCCAAAGCATCAGGGAGCTGTACATTTGAACTATGCATTGCTCTTGTCAATTGCTACTCAACTTTTTTGCAGCTGTTTTTTGAGAGTTTGCTGCTCTTTTGCTGCACAACAATTGATCTCAGCGCTGTAAAAAAAATCCTAAGCAGTATATCCAGGAAGAAATGTTAGTTTTACTTACAGTCTGCCAACATTGATCCAGTTATGATGGAAGGGATTAGTAGTAATCTCTATGTACAAATGCCACAGTTCCAGAGTAGGATATGTGCATAACTGTAGTGGAAATACTTAGTCATAGCTTGAAACGGTGATTGAGCACCTGGTGGGAAGACAGGGCCAACCCAGGGCAGCTCAGGTGTGTGCAGTGCCTCTGAGTGACTGGACGGTGTGGAGTAGGATCATTTAAGGGTTGGCAGTGGAGTTGAGGGCATCTCTTTCTGGATATTCCTGTGTTCCTGAGGCCTTCTGAAGGTAAGCAGCTCTTTTCCTTCATTTCTTTATCTGCTGTATTTGGTCTTGTTCTTTGCTGTAGGCAAGGACTTTGCCACCCTGCTGTTATTATCCGATTAGAGCATTACACTTGCATGTAGGATGAACTGTTGGTTAAATTTGCAGAAATATTCTGATTGTGCATGTGCTCTGTATAGCATCCCTGTTAATACTTAGACTTTATTTCACTGTTATTTATCTTGAAATGTGCTTAGCATTGAAGTTTGTAGTTGTTAGACTTCTGAGTGTGACTAATATATTTCTCATGTCAGCTCTTAGAGAAGTAACTTACTTGCTTCTTTGTTTCAGTTGGATCAGAAAATGTGCTTGTTGATCGTCGCTTCATAATTCTTTTTACCACTATCATCTTTACCTTGCCTTTATCTTTGTATCGTGACATAGCAAAATTGGGAAAGGTAAACTTTTTTTATATGCCATTAGAAAATAAGTGCCAGTCATGCATAACTCAAGGTATTTGAATTGAATTGCATCCAACTAGATACAACAAATTTAAATATTTTTGAAGTTCAGACCATTTTCTGACCCAGGAAATACCAGACAACTTAAAGAAGTATAAACAACACTCTGGTCTCTACATGAATGGCTAGTTTTTCCCATCTACTGTTAGTAGATGCAGATATTTTATTATTATTATTTTTTTTTTTAGAGCAGTATGTGTTGCAAATCAGGTCTTGAAATACTGCGCACTACTGATGACAAATATTTAAATGGAAATATATATCTTACTGTTAAATTGCAATTTGTCACTTTAGATCTAAAGAGAATAACAAATGAAAAGGTGATGGTGTAGGACAAGGCACAGGATTATAAATATAAATATTTGATGTGATAATTAGAAATGTAGCTGGTTAATAAGTCTTTCTAAAAATTGCACTGCTTAGAATAGGTCTTTTCAGCAGTTTACTGACTGAATTTGTGTGTTTTACAGGTATCTCTTGTTTCTTTGCTTTTAACCATTGTCATCCTGGTTATTGTGATGGTGAGGACAGTAACGCTCGATCCACAGGTGTAAGTATTCTTACCCTTGCTAGAAAGCAAATTTTTGGGATGTATAATCAGTTGCATCATTCTTACTTTGTCTATAGTTTTGAATGTGGTTGTTTTAGTAGGAACATATATTTGAAGAAGTCAAATTCTACTGATAGTAATAAAAAATGAACTACTAAAATTTGAATCCATTTTTTCTTCCTTCCATTGCATATATGCAAAGTTACAAAGTCTCAAAAAAAGCCTGACAGATGAATTGGAAAATGTTGGTGAGCCCTGTAATAGCAGCTAGTTCTTCAGCGTGAGATTGCCTGTCATTTGAGAATTTGTCTATTTGTCCATTACTGTCAGCTGGCCGATATCAGGAATCCAAAACAGGTAGCATCTTAGCAGTATTTTTTTGTTAATGTTAATGATTTCATAATAGAATTTGAAATTCCTTATTTCAAAAAATTGAAATAAGGAAAATAAGTGAACAGTACAGTAACAGAAGTCAAATGACTTTGTCATTTGAGAAAACATACAACCAGGCAAAAGTGTTTTCCAGCATTTGTGCTCTGAAAGTAGTGCTTCATGTTGGATATTGGAATTTTCTACGTAAATACACTCGTGACTGTGTGCTGTGGCAATATTTCTATAATTATAGTGTAAAAAAGTGTTATTAATCTAGTAACTTTCATTATTGGCCTAGATGGTCTGATTTATCCCTTGTTCCTTATACTTTGAATGTGAAAGTAATAAAGATGGCAAACAGTTTCTGAATGTGCTTTTTTATTTATTGGAAATTCATAAAGTGTTTTTAATGTTTCTGGAAGGAGTGGATTCTTCCATTGTGATTATTTAAACATTGGCACACAAATACATTACAGCAGTCAGAAAAACGCACAAGAGCTAATTGTAGGACACTTGTGTTTTAATGCTGGCAAGAGAGGGCTCTGGGGAGACCTCACTGTGGCCTTCTAGTATTTGAAGGGAGTGTATAAGCAGGAGGAGTTACAAGAGTCTATATGGGTTGATAGTGATATGACGAAGGGGAAGAGTTTTAAAATAAGATGGCAAGGTTTAAGTTAGATGTTAGGAGGAAGTTTTTCACTCAGGGAGGTGACACACTGGAGCAGGCTGCCCAAGGAGGTTGTGGATGCCCCGTCCCTGGAGGCACTCAAAGCCAGGTTGGATGTGGCTCTGGGCAGCCTGGTCTGGTGGTTGACAACTGTGGACGTAGGGTTGAGACTAGATGATCATTGTGGTCCTTTTTAACCCAGGCCCTTCTGTGATTCCAACATAACTAAAGTAGTAATTTACGAAGTTGTGCCAGGGAAGTAGTGTCATCCACAGAAATAAAGAACTTGAAATAACATTGGATTTCTACCTGTGTTCTTCTCCTTGCCCTTATTTTTCCTTAAGTGACTTGTTTTTCTTACTGTGTTAAAAGTGTATTTGGAAGGGAAATCTCAAAATTCCCTTTTGAAAAAGGAAGAAGTTTATATATAGAAGCTACTTCTGACTTTGTTACTACGGTAACGCTTTTTCTCAACAGCGGTTGTGCATCGAAATATATGAAGTACATGGCTTTATTGTCTCTTAAAATAAGTTGTGTTGCTTTTTGAGTAGTTCTTGAGGTCTTACCACTCCATTCTTTAGTGACTTTTCCTTCTGCCTTCATGCTTGTTTTCCTATTCTACTTATTTTCATAAGTTCATCTAACACATTAATAAACTGTTAGTCACTTTTTTACCTCATAATCATTCCATCTTTCTTTTACAGTTTACTTAATATATACTTGAATTATTAAAGACCCATTCTAATATTTTGTTAGCAGTTTACTCTCTCATTTTTATAGTCATAATAAAGAACACACTTTACATGTTTTAATGTGCCCAATCTTGTATTTCAGCAAGTAAAATAAGTAATGCATTTACTTGAGTCCTTCTCAATAAAAGAGGAGTTTTGAGATTTTCTTAAAGTATGGTTATGATACCACCCAAGATCCTCATACAGGAAAATAACTTGCCCAACTATAGCAAGTCTTGATGGAGCTGGGAAAGGGTATTTAATCTCTGCTGTTGTAACAGGGCAGAATTGACTGTAGATCTATTACAGCTGACAGGTATTGTTCAGCTTATTCTTGATTTTTTTCCAGTCCTGTTCTTAACTAGCTTCATTTAGGAAGTTTTCCTAACTATGTTTCTCCTGCTACATTCCACATTCACTATCTCTCAATCTAACCATAATGAATATGGACAGTAAACTATTCCCTCCTTTCCTAATGCTTAAACTCCTATAATAAGCTGTAACTTGTTTCCCTTTAGTAATTCTTTCTATAAATTCAACACAGTTCCAGTACTGTCTCTTTTCTTATACCTCTTCAAAATTGCTACCTTAAGTTCTCTGTAAATAAAGCAGAGGCATCATAGTCTCACTTCTAATGTTTGATGTATCTTACATCCAAAGTGTCTCGAGTCCCCTTTCAGCTGTGTTCTTTGGGGATTGTAAAGCTCCTGTTTACGTGGTTTGATATTTTCTGTTTTGTGAAATGACTTGAGGTGAATATCCTTGAGTTGTCAATCTAGTGTAAATATCAAACACTTCTCTGTGGAATTATGAGCTGACAGTTTTTGCTTTCTTTTACTCTGTTCATGAAGTTTATTGTAAAATTATTGTTTGCAATGATTTCATGTGTTTGAAACCGTAGGCTGAAAACAGCACTTATGTGGCCTAGGAGTGTTGCATTTTGTTTTATATTTTAGTCGCTTTGGGAATGGGGAGAGTCAATTGGGAACATGATGAGTTTTCATTTCTTGTTACTTGGGGCAGAGAAGACCTGTATTTCTGTTGAGGGATTACTTGATTTAATTTATTTCCTCTTATGATAAATATGAAGCTGAGATTTTTTTTTTGCTTTTGATTAGGACTGGCTATTCTCTTATTGTTTGAAGGATGTAATGTTCCTGCAAATAAAATCTGCTGCTCTTATTCTCAGTAGTTTAAGATGTTGGATAAAAAATGCATTTAGATGACCTATTCCTTGCTCTATTTCCACCTGATGCAGCTAAGAAATTATCTGCTGTGATCAAAGCCAGTGGATTAGAGTTATCTCACACTGCTTTCAGGTAACTTAATACTGCAAATATACAGCAATACTTTAAGTATCTTATAAAGGTGGATCACTTTAATTTGATCTTTTGGGAAGAATGTCATGATGCCAGTATCTGTGTTATACAAAAATATACAGGGAAAAAAAAATTTGAAAATTGCTACACATAAATAGAATGTGAGAATTACTCAACTGGCAGCTGATCACAGTAACTGCTCAGAAAAATAACTTGAAAGTAGAAAGTTGATTCTTTATATTTAAACCAACGGTAAATGAAGACAAACTTTATTGTGGTGAAATTCAAAACAGTAAGACTCAAGCTTGTATTTACAGGCCCTTTCTTCATTAAGGAAAAATGGAGATTTAAGTAGCTCTAAGTAGGGTTGGTATATTGCTTTACCTTGTCTGTGCTGTTTAACAATCACAGTTACATTGTCTATCAAGCATTAATGCTGCTTTGTAACTTCTATATATTATAGATAGTACAGCTTTCTCTAAATGCATTTAGCATCACAAATATTAACTTTTTGTGTTTTGCCTGAGTTATGCTTCTTCTCTAGCATGAGGGAAAAACCTTTATCATGCATAGTTTATGTTTTTATAAACTGAAAGTGAAGAAATAAGTTGGTTTACTTTTTATCATTTGTGGGTGTTCACAGCTACTGCTGTTCTTGTGAGAGCAGAAGATGAAATCTTTCACTCATGGTTCCAATAACAATGAAGTAGATCAGGTTGGGTCAGAACAAAGATCCTTGTCAAAACAAAGCAAAAGTGTCTTTAGAAGTAGCAGCAGGTTTGAGAGCCAAGCAGGTAAAGTGTTACCTGGTATTCTGGTATACTTTGTCAGCCTCTGTATGCACCTACCTACATGTTCACATAAATTTATGTATGCTTTCCTTACACTGCATGTGGCTAGCGTACTTGTTCCTAGACCATGATACTCACTACTGGATCTTTTTATCATGTATTTCTCAAGTCTTTGTGAAATCATTTGGTTTTCACCTAAAAGCATGTATTAGATGAAATTCTGTTATGCAAATATTTTACATGAAGTTTAATTGGAATCTGGAAATAGTGAGTATTCATGTGTTCCTTTCACTTGTTAGTTTACATAGCACACCGGTGTGAGATCTGCCTATTCCCAAGGTTTGAGAATGTCTTTGAAAATATATGGAGGATTATGTAACTTACTGTAAGAAATGCTGAGCTGTGTATACTGTTGCATGTGTCATCTGTGACAATGTGCTTGCTATGACGTGGCATTTGCTGACTGTTAAAATTGTGGATCTGGACAGGATTTGTTCTTTTGGACTCCCTCCCCACTTCCAAGTAGTCCTCCTTGTCTGATTTGCCATTCATTCAGAAAAACCAAGCAGTGTTTCAATCTGCATATTGCCAGTGCATGAGCTAACACTGCAGTGGGGAAGTTAGTTCCTGATACATTTTGACTGTTTTTAAATTATTTGACTACTTCATTCACAATGTTTCAAATAAAATTCATATACTTTCTAATTCCATTTTTTAAGTCCATATTTGTAGGAATTTGATATGGCTGGATAGTTTCATAGGGTGTGCTATATTTCAGAGAAAAATGTGTGGAATTGTTGTGATTGTCTAATAGAGCAGTGTTTAATATACATGCATTCTTTATTTCTGTTTGTTTTAGAAATATTTTTTTCTGTGTTGGACATTAGATAATCTAAATACTGACTGTGAATAGAAAAGCACTAAGTTGACTTTCAAAAATTGTGTCATCAAAGGATACAACAGATTTCCATTCTGTATATTTGATATTAAAGCTGACCTCTAGTGGTGATGGAATTGAATAGTTGTAATGTTATTTTCTGTAGTCTATATTTGATACTGTTACTGCTTCTTGAATCAAATGTGAATAGTTTCCTGAAAAAGGCATTAATAATTGTGAATATGAACTATTCACAGACATCTCTAGTGGTTTGAAATCACTGGTATCAAATTAAAGACAGCTACTCTATATAAGGAGCAACAGCAGTTATGTTTGATCAGAATGTCTGTTTCACAAGATAAATGCACAATATTTATTTAATCCTTAGATTTGATTACATCTATGTGCTGAAGTATGTTTTAGGAGGGCTGTATTCAAGTGCTTAATATTAGAAACTGCATGCTAGTCAAATATATAGAGCATCCAAGCTCAAAAAACAAGCTCGATATTGGTGCTCAGGTTCTCTTCTTAAGGTTAGCATCTGTAGTTTAAAAGCTGTTTTAAGCCTAAGCTGAATGTGCACTGGATACTAGAAATTAGGTGTTTAATATGGAAAAGGAAGACTTGACTATTTAAGTAATGAAGAAATAATGAGTACTCAAAACAGAAACAAGTGGCAACAGAACTTTTTTCTTTAATTTGGTTTAAAAATTTGCTAGCAGTGGAACTTAGCTGTAGTGGATTATGCTGTGCTATCAAAATCACTCACTTATCAGGTAGAGGGAGAGGCAAAGCTGCCAATGTTACCTTTGAAGAACTAAATAAAAAATTTAAATAAAAATGGAGCAATCAAAGCTAGCAGCAGTACACTTGTTAAGAGCAAGCTTTTCTGTACTCATGCTTTGTCTATGCTTTAGCATTAAAAAAAAAAAAAAAAAAAAGGCTGAACTTGTGAATTCCAGGTATATTTTTTAGAAAATTGCAAGCTTGGGAAAGGATGTTTCCCTTCATTTTGATTCTTTAGGAAACTTCTTCATATATCAAATGGATTTTAACGAAGATTGCTTACAGATTTCTGTAGTCCTTCTCTAAGGTCCAAAATTGGGCATCTATCTTAGAGACATGGAAGATAATGCGTTCTTGCCTGGTTATCAACATCTCTGTATATTTTCTTCAACTTTTATCATTAATTTAGGAACTAGCTTCCTTCAAGATGAGGAACAGTTGAAAAAGGTGTAAATGGAGACAAACTGCCTCACTTGATATATGGTCTACAAATAAGTCTCTAGAAACAGTGCATTACATGTGTAAACTCAGAAGAATAAAATGCCTTCAAATAGTCGGAGGTTTGGATTGAGAAGACCTCATCCAAAGCTTGTAACAGCATTTATCTTCTCGTTTACTGTTTCTTGATAAATGATGACTTGAATAATTTATTTACATAATTGGTTGCTGAAACAGTTTTAGCTGTAAGAATTAGTTCCTAGAATACTTTCCTCAAAACAAGAGGTGAAAAAGGCATCTCTTTGGTTTCAACTTATTATTGATGAACACTGTGGCCTAATTCAGGTAGGAATTCTGTGTTACAGCATAGTGTTCAAAATTATTTTTAGTAACCGATGGTTGAAAAGAGCATAATATAACAAACAATTTCTGTTTTAGACCCAAATCAGAAAATGCATGGATATTTGCAAAATCAAATGCAATACAGGCCATTGGGGTGATGTCTTTTGGTAAGTCATTTTTGTATTTTCAGTCTTCAGATCAACTTTAAGAAATGACTTGGATATTTTTGAACCTAGAATTTGTGTGGTTTGTTTTTTTTTTTTTTAAGTTTTGGGATGTTTTTTTATACTCATGGGGAAGAGGGGAAGAAACACTATGGCATTTTAGGGCAATGCAATTGAAGTAGTCTCAAGATGACTATAAACCTTCATCAAGTAGATAGAAGTTCCATTCATTGTAGGTTTAATGTTTGTGCTCAGTAATGAGTAATATCAAACTTCCGTCTACTCTCCTACCTTGGAGAGAGTACACACTTCAATTTATTTTATATGTACACACATGAATTCATTCATTTCCTTCAACTATTATGTGTATTTCAGCATTCATCTGCCACCATAACAGCTTTTTAATATATGGCTCTCTGAAAGAACCCACATTAAACAACTGGTCTCGAGTCACACATGTGTCTGTTTTACTTGCTGTTGTTATCAGTGTACTGTTTGCTGCATGTGGATACGTGACTTTTACAGGATACACAGAAGGTAAACTGCTCAATTCCTCAACCTTCATGCTTTCTTGCGGTCCTTAATTTCAGGTCCTGTTGTTAACAGCTTTGTATGATTTTGGTGTTCTTGCACCCATTATGGCCCTAAATAGTTAGGACAACTATTTTCATAGTTATCCATCAACCAAGACAGGGTACAAAGATGCTGGATAGATGGTAGTAGGTGTCAGATTCCAAGTGAAAGCCTCATTGGTGAAAATACCTTTTGAGTGTTTCCACCTCTAAATGAGAACTCAACATTGCCTTCCCTTCTGCATCTCCTGTCAAAATCTTTCAGATGTTTTTCTCCAAAGCACGCTTTATTCCTTCTTTGCCACTGTGATCCTGAAAGTAGTAAATAGTAGAATAGTATAATAGCCAGATAGACAATGTACTACATCCTTTCTTATTGTGGTCTGGCAGTCTTTCTTAAGTCTTGTGGATTGTTATTCCAGATTCATTGTTATAGCCACTAAGCAAATGTGATTTGAATTCTTTATCAATGTTTTTGTTGTTAGATGTAAAAAGATGTTCTGGTTAATAATCCATATATTTATAATGGGCATTCAGGCTCAGAATATTTGAAATTCTTCACTGCAGCTCACCAGCTATGATTAGACACTGTAAGGGAAATGCTGTTACACAGAGTCTGGTCTTCTTGTGTAATTGTTACTATTCTGTGACTTACATTTTTAAATGGAAGCTTTTAAATTAAAACTTGTCACATGTAAGCTTTTTCTATTTCCTACCAAGGTAAGCACCAACATTTCAAACAAAACTGATACTAAGGGGAAGGTGACAGATGGCACTCTGATATGTATATATTAAAACTTCTTGATGTAAGAGGAAAGGGAATTAGGAAGTCTCTATTACTCCAGCGATTCTATTAACTTATTCTTCAGTTTACAAATAAGCAAATGAGGCAAGTTCAATCTAATTGATGTTTTGCTATACCTCAGGAGACATATTTGAAAACTACTGTAGAGATGACAACCTTGCTACGTTTGGAAGGTTTTGTTATGGAGTTACTGTAATTCTGACCTTCCCTCTAGAATGTTTTGTCACTAGAGAGGTAAGCATGTGTTACGTTCTCCCTTAAACAATGTTGATATGTTACTAGTGTTCTCACTTGTTGTTGAAGTCAATGATTGATGTGTAATGGTTATTAACATATCTTGTTCTGCTGCATGCTGTTCTGAATATGATGGTACATGTACTGTTTAGATTCTGGCAATATAATAATATATAATATTATAATAATATAATATAATGATATAATAATACTAATAGCTATAAGGGCTGCATGGAATTCCAGGATTGGTGTAAGTGCTACTGTTGATATTATGCTGAATAGCTAAAAATAGCATATTTGTTATGCCTCTCAGTTCTGCCTGATTAAAGTATTTCTGTTGAGGAAATCCATTTGTTCAATAAACAATAGAAACTGGGTTTATTCTGTAACATCCAAATGAAAGGAAAATGAATCCTGAAGTTGTACTAAGCCAGTCTGGAAAGTGTTCTGTGATTTTTGTTAATATTTGTTAAGAGTTACTTTTGGAAGCAGATGATGTTTTCTTGGAGCAACAAAGGTAAGGTTCAATCAGTATATTCTCAGCCATTCTTTGTTTCTTAACATTAGAAGATTTGTTATAAGCTATTTGTTTAAATAGAGAGCAAAATCAAGGTTTAAAGTTGTGATTCTGTTTCAGGTGATTGCCAATGTATTTTTCCACGGGGGCCTCTCAACGCTTTTCCATATTGTTGTGACAGTAATGATCATTGCTGTGGTGACTGGTGTATCGTTAGTGTATGATTGCCTTGGAATAGTTTTAGAGCTCAATGTAAGTGAATCTGTGTACTCTTCTATTTAATAAATCATAAAGCAGAGTTCTGATTTATCTGTAGCTTTAGCAGAAATCTTATGCATTCAGTTAGAAATGTTAAAATTGTTTATATTAATTTCAGAAGAAAAGGGAATTATGCAATGTAATTAAATTAGAGAGAATGTTTAGGGAGAAAACTTCAAGTGGTTGGATGGCTTTTTTTTTTTTTTTTTTAGGAATTCATAGCAACTTGGAAATTTTACCTGCTGGGTTTAGCAGGGAGCAAAACTGAATGATTTTGTACATGAATATCATAACCTGATTTTATGAGAACTGCTTTGTTTACCAAACTGTGGGAGGTTATTTTTTATGCTACATGATACATTCAAGTACATTTACACTGTTCTAATCTACAGTGCAGTTTATCTGTTCACTGAGAGGTAGTGAGTGATTCTTTAGCAATGATATTGCAGAGCATGCTTGCATTTTATACTGCTGATCTGGATATTCAGATGAACTATCCAGTTGCCCTCCTTTTTTAAATGCTTACCTACACAGTTTCTTCTCAGCTAACCTTTTCCAAATTATAACTATCTGAAAATAAGCAGTGGTCCTCACTTGTGACATGGTAATTTCTTTTCTATCTTTTTTTTCCTGTTTTTTTTATATCACAAGTGAATGAAATTGATTTGTGTACATATATACACACTAATAAAATATCTATATTTGTGCATGTATACAAGCCTGTTTGGATCAAATATCTGAATCCTAGTAAAATGAACCTCATTAACTGTGTGCGCATCTTATTTCTATATGTGTGTGTATTAAGTTCTTACATGTTTTAAGGATACATTTAAATTAGAGAACAGTAGATGAGTTTTTTTTTTAGCATCAATAAATATTCAATTCCTATTTGAATTATTTTAAAGTAATTCTCATAAGTAAATATTCCATCAATGCAGTATGTTTACCCAAAGACGCCTAAGCATTTAGTGAACAGTCAAGCCAAGTTCTGTTTGGATTCAAACAGAAGTTGTTAGCTAGGCTTTTGAGTGGGTAGCTCATATCTTGAGACAAGCTGACATTAGAGGTACATGTATTTCTGGGATGTAACTGTGCTTACAAAGAATGTTTGGGGTCTTGTTTGCTGCTGGCAGAATGGACTAAGTTTAATATTAATGAATGAGGTTTTTGTATAAGAAGGAGAACTGATCTCAGCAGACTTTTGGTCCTATAGTAGGACTGCTTTCTACTGCTTTCTGGTTCTTCACTGGAGATGGCATTTACTGCCACTTTTGACTGCTTACCTTTTCACTGTTTTCTGCTTTTAAAACGAAGTACAAGCTTGCATGTTTGTCTGCTGTCAGTTCTCCAGGGAAAACATTCAGTCATGAGGCAGTCGAGTGTCTACAGACTTAGTATCTTATAATGCTGATTTGCCTTTCTTCGCATACTTGTGAGCCTTATTTTTTATGAAAAATATTTCTTGCAAGTACTGATCACTCTTTATGACAGAACCTGTTAAGATGTACAGAAGAGTGTACAGTGAGGTAAAGGTATTCTGTATGTTGAATTGCCACCTCACCATAATTTAGTTAAAGCAAAAAGCTTTCTTAAAGTTTGTGACAGATATTCAAAATTTGTGCATAAAATGATTTATTGGCTTGCTACTCAAGTATTAATCAACATTGTCTCTACTATAGTTTTTGATAATTTGCTTTTAATCTATATTTATATGCGTAACAATTAAAGAGAAGCTGAATTTTTAGTAAGGGATGTTTACTCTGTAAGGGAGCATAGCTTTCACAGAGAAGTTGCTGTAAATCAAGTCATAAAACTTATCACAATTCTTTGACATGCTACATGCTATTTCCACTTCTTCAAAGGCAGATCTAGACTCCCAGGTGAAATGATCTTAAATATTTTATGTCAGTTATCACACTGAAGAACTATTATGTTTGGACCTTCTGAAGCTAGCTTCTTAGAAACTTCTGCTAATCATATCTAATGATCTAGTGGAAGTTTTCCAAACATAAAATACTCTGTATCACCAAAGCACAGATAGTCTTTTACAAACTATTTGTGAATTGGAAAAGGAAGTTTTCTATTTAGCAGTGCTGGAAAAGGCCTCTATTCTCCAGCTTTACTGCTGCATCAATCTATAACAGCTATTTACCATTTCAGGTTCTTGTTCTTCAGGTTCTAAGTATTCATGCTTATTAGAGTTTTCTTATTTTTGTTTCCCATGTGCAGGGAGTTCTGAGTGCTACCCCACTTGTTTTTATCATCCCAACAGCGTGTTATCTAAGGCTGTCTGAAGAGCGATGGAACCATTCAGATAATCTCATCTCCTGCCTGATCCTTGCTGTGGGTGTGCTAGTGATGACAGCTGGGTTTGTTTTGACTATCTTGCATCCCCAGGAATGTAGCCATGGAAAAGAAATGTTCTACTGCTTTGCTAGTAATGTTTCTTCTCACAACAGTACACTTCCCCCATAGGTAATGCTCTGATCTCTGAACTAGATCGGGGCATCTTCCAGCAAGCCATATGTTCCAGTTTAAACATACCTGGAACAAAGATTTTTGTTTTCATGTGCACATAACTATATTTACCTACTTGATTTTTATACTGCCATCCTGTTTCAGGTAAAACTTTTAACTTCTGAAGCAGAAACTCTCAGAGGTGCTTTGCTGTGGATATTACTTGTACAACTGACAAACCAATCAAAAAGGCTGTGTTTTTTGTTAGTAAGTCACCAATACAGCTTAAAAACTAGATAAAATGTAGAGAAATGTAGACATCTCCTATGTTTCATTGCTTTAATTATTTTTATTAATTTTATAATAATTGTATATTCATTAATACACTATAGTACGGAGGTTTTTTGCCATTCTGAGAGAAAATATGTAGGTCTCTCTCATGTATTCAACTTGTGCTGTCAAAATGAAAAACATCTATTAATTCTGCCTTATTTTACAGTAGGTGTTCTTTAGAACTGAAAGCATACCTTGTACTGGTGCTTCAGTCTATCTCAGATTTGGTTGTGGTTTGTTACATTTTGCTGATTATTTTTTTTTTTTGTCTTGTTCTCCAAAATTCATTTAATGTTAAGGATTTGTTAATGTTAGACAGTGGTATAAATACACACACCCCTATAGAATGAGTAATTTATTACTGGTAAAAATCTGAAGGATTGTCCTTACCCTCCCTATAAATGCTGGACTTTCAAAAATGCTTTTTATCAAGTCAAGCTATGTATTTTGCATTGGCAACTTTTAATTTATCTAGGTTATTGGTATTCTTTTTGCTAACCAGACTTCAGCAATTGGATGTGCAATGTTACTCAGGTTTTTATACAGCTAAATGGTTATGCTTTCTGTCTCTGTTTGTCCTGCTTGACAAAGCTATTTCATTCAAATCTTTTTTGCTAATTCAATTTTTAAGCAAGGATCAAGAAATTTGGTGATAATACTTTCATAATATGCTAGCATAGTACTGTTTTTTTTTTTTTTAAAGTAAATATTTTAAATACTGTTGCTTTGTTTATTTATTTATTTTTGTGGGGAGAGATGTTATTTAGGAGGTTGAGAGTCTTTGGGAGGGTAGATTTGGTTTTTATTTTTTCCCCTCTAAGTTATAAAGCTGTCTGAGAGAACTGGGAGTAAACACTATAAATTTCCCTAACAAGAATCAGCTTTGAAGTATACTTCAACTGCCCAGGCACTTGTTACTATTGACAGAATATTTTTCTCCAGTTTAGATGCAGCCAGTATAGCTCATTTCACTTAGTTGAGTGGTCATTGAATATATTCCCTCCTTCTGCACGTGGAGAATGGAATTCAAAATTACTGTTACTTCATGACAGCTGCTGAAGACTTCAGAATCAGAAGACTCGTGAGCTTTTGTGTTTTTCTAATTGTTTCTACATTTCTTCTGCTTGAAGTATGTTATCTGCTTAAAGTAATCCTTGCTTCTGAGAATCAGGCTCAAGGGAATTAATCAGTAGGATGCACATTGCCTGTTCAACTTAAAGATTCTACTGTCTTGATATTGAATCACATTTACTTCTCTTTTATGAAGGGTGAAATCTTTCTGTGCCTTACTACTTTAGAAATGTAGAATTGATTCATATGCTTTTCAAATTATGAAGTGCTAAAAAGTAAGGTGGAGGTCATCAGTTAATTGTGTTGCTGGTAAAGCTCCTTTTCCTCTTAAAAGATTGTTTTGCAAAAACTAATTGCATCCATTTCACCATATAATTATCATCTCATTGGTTTTCAGTCATGAACTTGCCAGGGGAAGGTGGGGTTCTTTCATCTATTAGCGTACTGTAGAAAGGGAAGTCATTAACTGTAGTTGCCTGAAGTTAGTTAACTGCAGTTTGGCAAATGGCTTTTTAGAAGCTATCGTTCCCTCCTTCCCAGTATTATTAGTATAACTTTTATTGAAACTGCAAATAATAACCTGCTGTATGCTTTCTGAATACAGAAAGAATCACCTTTCTATTGTCATAATAAAACTTGTAATAAAAATATTGGTTTTTTTAAAACAAAACTCCCCAAAATAAAGCTGTAACTAGCTATCATTAAAGGCAATGCATAAAACATGTATGTTTTATATATATTAAAAAAAAAAAATTAAAACCCAAACTCCTAAGTATTACAGTGTAGAAGTCCTGATGCAGCAGAAAATATTTAACCTAAAAAGAGGAAATATAGCACCAAAAAAGTACAACCACAATAAAGAATTAGTAATGAATGTACTTAACTTTTTTTAAAAGCAAAAAGCAACCAAGCAACTAAGGCAAAAACAGCAATTTTATAAGCTGCTAGCTTTAATGAAGCTCATTGAGAATGAAGGCAAGATAATTACTACCCATGTTGTCCTACTGGACAGCCTTTTTCACTGAATAGGAAGGAGTGTTGGTAGCAATTCCAAACTCTGCAGTGAAACTTCATGGAGCCCAGACTGAGGGAGAACAGTAGTGTTCCATAAGCATTCCCTGGCAGGGTTTTCACATCAAAAGCTGGTAGCATGACTCACTGTTTCTACTGAATTCCTTCTTTGCAGCTGAGAAAGCATTTCCTGACACCAGATGTAAAATTGGCAATCCTGTAGGAGCTTAGCAGACAGTTCTTTAACTTTCTAGAGCAGTATGCTTCTCAATTCAAGACATTTGTGAAGTATTTTTACTTTGGTAGGTGGGCAAACTCCATATATCACCAGGGTCTCTCTAGAGACTGAATTTGCCAACTCAAGGTTTTCTGTGGTGCGGGTAAAATGGCATGGGTTTGCTAAATGGACATTATCCTATACATTATTTGATGGAATTTTTATATCTGAACACATGTATTAATCAGATCTGGCAGGGAAAGTATTTAACTCTTCAGTATTTCTGAGAATAGCAAATGAAAATGTAGTGTGAGGATTTAATAGGAGTCTGGTATAAGCACTTAGCGCTAGTAGGGGAAAAAAGACACAAAAATGGTAGGAAAAAATGTGTGTGCAAAACATAAGACTGACAACATTCACTCCTTCCTGCTATGGGAAAAATCTCCTCTTGCGGAGAAAAACAGTGCACAGAAGGTTTGTATTTTTATACTGGTTTTCTTACATGGAGTTCTAATTTTAAGAAGCAGTTCTTCAGTTCTGTCCTGTTGCAATGTTTATTTGGATTTTTTTTTTTTTTTAGAACATAATTCAGGCTAATGAAGGAAATAAAGTTTTCTAGTTCATCATTCAATGCTGTATTGTAATTACAATTTACATTCAGCTAATGACCTCAGTGGGATAGCTTCTGACTTTATTGCTATATGAAATGCTTTGGTCTCAATCTGTTTTGGTTGTTATGAAGGCTATGCCATGGACATCTGTGTTCAAGTTTGTTTATAAACAGTAGGTTCTGGTATGGATCAAATACCCATACCATTATACTTCAGAGTAATTACTCGTGAAACTGGACAAGAGGCCCTACCTCATTCCTTTTGCATGTGCAAAATATGGGAACTTGCACAGGAATCTTGTTATTTTAAATTAAGAACTGATATTGCTATCTGTTTTCTACAAATATCTGATCAATATCATATTGTTACTGTCTGAGAATACCAGTTATAAAGATGCAAGTCTGCTTGCTGTAAACATTCATGCTTTTGGAGTTGGTTTGAGATAGTTGTGACTGCTTTGAAGTTCACTGCAAGAACTGGTTAAAATGTCAGGGAAAAGCAGACAGTACAAGAAAACTTGACTTTGGCATCTCCCTTGTTAAACCCCAACTGAACAAAGACATTGATATAAGCACTTAAAGTGCAAGATTTCATTAATAGATACAATTACAATTTCCTCTAATATACCAAACTCCATTAAAGAACTGTACGCGTATTAGAGAAGACTTAGCTAGAAATATTCCCTGACCTTTGTTCCATGCTGTATTGTGTAATAAATTGTATGTAGTGTGTTCCTACCTTATTTTTATAGGATGCATTTCTTCATGTAGACATCGGCTTGTAAATTTTTATTTCTTGAAAGACTAAGATGTTTTGGAGCTTTCCAGAAGGCTTTATACCTTGGAATTAAAGCAGGATGCAACAAGTTAAACATCCTGAAAGTTTAGCTAAGACATCAGAGGAGACTCCTGGAACTGAGGAAGGAACTTCACTGAAAATTTGCAAATGCTCCCAGTTGTGGTTAATGCTTCCAACATAAGAGCCAAAAAAAACCCCAACATTGTTCTTGTTGTGCTATAGTTAGATATAAGCTGAGAGCTCTCGGAAAACAGTATATAACACCAGTGTTATACCTATGTAAAGTATATTTCACTGGACTATATTTTTAATTGCTGAGATAAGAATGTATTATAAGTGATTTTTGCTTATGATTAGATTTAGGGAATTGTGTAGCAGCTTCTAGTCCTTTCCTGTAATAAGTAAAATGTGTCATGATCATACCAATATAGAATTATGAAGCAAATCCTACATGTCAAGATGCCAGTAGGCACTAGGCAGAGTATCGCATGACTGATACAAGTCTATGAGGAGTATTAAGATAAACTCAGAGCGGGAAGTTATTGGCGTGAGAAGATGAAAAGAGAACTAGTTGTAACCAGGCAAATAGGCCAACTGTGGTGTTGAAGGATTCAGTAAACTTCTCAACAGTGAGAGACAAAAAGTTGTTTGTTTACATATTTTCCTTGTAGAATACTTATTCTTTATGGAAAAAAAGTATAAGCCAAACCTTTAAACTGCTGCTTTTTGATGCTGCAGTGACTAAAGTGGATTTTTAAAGGAATTGCAAAAACATTTCTTTGTATGTTATTTCAGGATTTTTACTTCTGGACTAGCTGTACTATCAGTATCACTGTAAATACAACTGTGTCAGTGCCCCTGGGATTCCCACACATTACTGATAAGTATTAAGAATTCATTGCCCTTTTGCTGCTTAGAACCATCTTGATCCTAATGAATAAGTTTTTTTTTTTGTTGTTTCTTTCTGAATTCTTAGTGCTTCTTGAAGTTTTAAGCAGAATTCCATTCTGAAATATTCCTGAATAGTAGTGTTCAATGAGCCCTTTTATTTGGACTTAAATTGTTGTGAGGCTCCATAGGGCTCCAAAGTCTCAGTCCTGAACATACTTGGTTAACAAAAATGCAGAAAATGTAAGCATTTTGATATGAACAAAATAGACATGTTTGTTTGCTGACAGAGCAGGAATCCAGACTTTATTTTGACAGAAGTCTCTTGCCACACATCAAAAGTTATACAAAGTATATCCTGCCTGACTACAGTATTTTGAGCAGTAGACAAAGCAATTTTAAAATGGGAATGAATCAATAACTGACAGTTCAATAATTCAGTACAAATTTAGATAACTGCTCAGTGTATTAAAAGCTACCATTTTATGCCTATGTCTTGGAGGCTGTAGCTCCACTGTGGTAGTAAAACTAATTTTTATTTAAAGTAATTGGTATTTTTAAAGTATTTTAGTTCATTATATGTGTGGATGACATTGAAGTTCTTTTGTTAGCAGAGTGGGAAAGAAACAGTAAGGTTCACTCAAACTTGTGTCTTTAACAGAAAGTGAGTGTAGTTTCTTATCTTGCAAAATATTTTTGGAAGAGCAAAATGAAACAAATATTTATTTAGAGTTCTTGGGAGATGAAGAAGAGAATAAGGCTACAGATTTTCTAATGCTTAGCCTTGTCACTATGTAGGCTCCTAACATCAGACCCTGTTATGTCCTGGAAGAAATGCTAGGCCTGCCTTCATCTGGAATGGAGCCACAAGGAAGATAAGGAAAGCAGGTGGTACCATATCTTTTCACTGATAGAAACATGGGGTGAGTAGGAAGTAATCTTAATTGATACATTTGAGACTAAGGGTTCTGTTTTTGTAGATTTCTCTAAAACTCTTTCCAGCAGAATCTGAGAATCTGCAATAAATATAAAATGGCAGTGATACTTCTTCTGTTCTTGCTGACAAGAGTTGTGGTAGGAATGACATGGTACATTAAGACAAAAAAAAAAAAACACAACTGTCCAAGTTGCTTTAATTTTCGCTCTACCTTATAAACCTTTTCAACTTAAAAACATCACTGTTAACTTACAGTCTTACAAAGTATATTGGCAACATCAGCTATTTTAAACTTTCCAACATATCTCATGAAATCCTCAGTTACTAGATGAATTCTTTGAATTATTACATGAATTATTTTCTCTAATATGTTGATGATGTATAGGAACTTTTAATAAATAGTGTAGTAAAGTAAGTGATAAGTTAATAGACATTGGATATTTATCTAGCAGTCACTGGCAGTTGGGGAATCTGGTAGTTGTTTTAGAAGGAGACCAGCAGGTGGTGCTCAAAAATTAATTGCAGCATAACTGAGTTGAGATTTTCAATTTATTTTCTGTTCTTTTTTGTTCTATGAAGAAATGAATTGGGAATGTGAGTAAGGATGGACAAACAGAGCATCCACCACTTCCCGAAAACTGTTTTCTGAATTCTTATTGTTTTTACTTCTAGCAATAATTATTGGATTTAATTAATCTCAGTTCATGTGTTACAAGCTTTGTCTTGAAACTCCACTATTTTATAATCGGACTAAGATGATCTGCCTTGTTGATTGTAAAGTAACTGTAATGATATTTGAAGAGGTGATTGAACCTGTAGACTTTGAATTTCAGGAAAATAACAAAAATCTCTGGATTGAAATTAAGCTGCAAAAATATCAGTAACATTAAAAGTAATTTAAAAGCTTTAGAAGATTCTACACAATACATCAACTATTAGACATTCTTCAAAACAGAAAATTCAGTGTTAATTTCATATTCACAAACAAAGCAAACTTAACATGCTCTGCCATCCTGTTAACTTCCAGTCTAAGGCTGTGACAACCTGTTGACATGCTGTATTCTAGATGCTGTAAATGATATGCCCAGGTACTTTGCAAGCTGTCAGCTTTACAGTCCCTGTCGTCTTGGATATTTCACTCACAGACACCTTGATAAATATTCACTTCAGTTTATGCAACAGAGTGTGAAAATGAACCTAGCTTGGGTGTTTTGGTAAACGCCAAACAAGCAGTATAGTCAGTTCCATAATTAAATGTATTGGCATGTTAATGAAGCTGTTTCATAAATGTTTAATGTTGGCAGTAACTGCCTTTAGGCAGCTGTACTGGAAAAAAGAGAAATTTCACTTGGGATCAAAAATGTGATAAATGGTAAACTGGTGCTGTCATTTTTTGTGAAGGATGAATTAACCTGGCCGTTGGTAGGACAGGGGTATGTGTAGCACTTGAATGGTGTATCAGTGGAGACAAATGCAGAACTCTCAATTTCTGAGCACACACAAAAGCATTCCTTAGAAACAAGAAATAGCAATTTAAAAACAGGAAACACACAGAATGCAAATATAACAAATATCAGTCTTTGTTTCCTGCTGCTAAGCCTATTGTACTTAGTTGCTCTGAAAGTAGTGCCTCCCACTTATTTCTATGGAAATGACAACAGATACAAAGAGCACAATAGTACTGCTTGATAGAACAAATTCTCAGCTACAAAGCACTATTTTTCAACATAGTCACTACTGTTAGTTGTATATTTTTGTCAGCAATGTACAAGAGCCTCTACACCAGCAGAGGTGGCCTGCTCTTTCACAGTGGTTCTGGCATCGTTGCTGGAAATATACTTCTCACGTAGTCTATCTTTTGTTGGCCCAAACAGATGGAAGTCAGAAGGAGGCAAGTCTGGATTACTCAGTGGGTATGGTAGGACAGTCAAGCAGAGACTGGCATTGAGCTTCATGGTCTTCAAACTGATGTGGGGCCTAGTGTTATTGTTTTACAGAAGAAAAGCTGTATTCTTCTTTTGCTTGACTCTGAAAGTTTTAGCCTTCAGTTTAGTCAGCATTGCAATCTGGTGATCCATGTTTCATGAAATCCAACAGGATCACCCCTTTCCTATCCCAAAAGATGCATATCACTTTACCCACTGAGGGCTGTGTCTTGAGGTTTTTTTTTCAATGAGACATTCACATTTTGCCACTCTCTGGGCTGTTGTTTTGGCTCAGGCTTATAGAGATGACACTGAATCTCATCTCCTGTAATGATATGATCCAGGAAATTGTCACCTTCGGGCTCATTGGTTCCAGAGGTGCTGACAGACTTGCGTGCGGGGTTCTGTTCTTGTGTTCTTTGTGGGACTCGTGTGATGCAAACTTTGCTGTATTCCTATGTTGCCACCATTATGTATCAGCATTGAAGCTGATATTGAGCTCCATACACAGTTCCCTGATTATAATCCACTGATACATGGTGATTTGATCAAGATGCTCTTCAGTTTGTGGTGTGACAGCTGTGCATGGCTGTCTAGAACATAGCTTATCTTTCACATCGTTGTCACCACTGCTGAAATGTATCACCCATTGTCTCATTGTGCTCACATCCACTGTTGTGTTTCTGTAAATGTTTGGTAGGCATTAACAAATGTCAGTAGGTGCCATTTTTCTCCACGTGAAGGAATTCATTGACACACCTTTGCTTCATCCACACTTCCATGTCAGATGCTATTTTGTTATGCTGCTCTGTGCTGCTGTCACGCAGCAACAAAAGGTAATGGAATATTGGTGGGGAGGTTCAACCTCTACTGCCATACCACCATCTGTTTCTGATGCTGTAGGCCAACATAATTGTAGTGGAAATGCTAAGTCACAGCTTGAAATGTGATTGAGCATCTGGTGGGAAGGCAGGGCCAACCTAGGAGAGCTCAGGTGCATGGAATCCCTCTGAGTGGCCAGAAGGGGTGGAGCCAGGATAAACCCCTTCCCAGACCTCATTTAAGGGTTGGCAGCGGAGGCAAGGGTACCTTGCTGGAGATCTCTGCCTTCCTGAGGCCTTCCAAGGGCTTCCAAGGGTAAGCAGATTTTTTTCCTTTATTTCTGTGTCCACAGCTGCTGCACTTGGGCATATACTCACTTGCTGCAGCCTGGGACTTTGCAACTCTGCTATCATTGCTGTGTTTTCTATTGCATTACAGTATTACAATAGTGAAATAGGTGGAATTACTTTTAATTTTTCAATGCAAGTGAGGGAAGAATACTGAAGATCTATTTAGTCTCTGTTAAGTTGCATGTAGAAAAAATGGCAATAATATAGGGCTTTAAAAAAAAAAAGTTCTGCTCATTGCAGCTATTGTAATTTTTCTGTAGCCCTCCAAAGGTGGTTTATCTGCAGCATCCATGAGAAGAGTCTCCTTAGTTTTTGTGTTCTGCATCACTGAGGTTGCTGATTTCCCTGACAAAAGGCATAAAGTATAGAAATGTACACTAGGATTTAATGCAAAACTGTGATTTTTAAGGGACTATAAATATGGCATAGGAGTTCTGATAGACTGAGAATGGTAGGCAGGTCGAAAGCCATATGGAGACTGACTGATTTCCATTTGTGTTGTATGCATGAACAGAAAAAGAAAGGTATTTTTGAAACTGTCAGTGTCACAATAATCTGGTTTGGAAGCTGTGTATGCTGTGACATCTCTTTGAACTCAGAACTGTTCAAAATTTTGTGTTTCTCAGTCGTTATTTTGCTGGTAGCTTTGGCTCCTAGATATAGAATGTGTCTCTTTGCTTTCTCAAATATAGAAATGAAGCCATTTGCTCATGTTTTTGGTGAACAGGCAAGTGTTGTAATGATATTTTGATTCTGTGGTCTGCATATAGAACCTGAACTTCTATGGCAGTTGAGGAAAAATGTAAACAAGCCATCTCTCTATGCAGCAGTAGCTGCATTCTGTACTGCATATGAAGTTAGAACTGCAGCTCATGTGCAAGCTGAATTCAGTGCCATTTGTTAAAGTTCATCTACCCCAGCTCAGGATGTTCTAGGCATGTTTCTTTGGAAATAATAAGGATATAGGTGACGATTAATATTAAGCAAGGCAGTAGTTTTGTCTTTGTTATGTTGCTATGATTGCTTTTTACTGACTTTCAGTACTTTGTTGCTTTGTTGCTCCTGTTGCATATGATATTTACCGCATTTCATTTAGTGTCTGTCAGCTCTCTTATTCCAGAAAAGACTGTTTTAAAGCCTTGTTTCATGCTCTGAATGCAGAAGTCTTCAATTAGCTGTATTTGCATTCAGCTTTGGCTGTAGGGTGAGATCATTCTTCCCCGAAACTGAGCACATATCTTTATGTTTTTGTTGATCTCATCCCCAGTACACTTGGCCAGATGGAAAACCAGAACGGATATGCTATGAAGACGCTCGTGGGACCGAGTGTCACAGAGTTCAGGCAGGCTGTAGTTGCTGACTGCTGTTTTTTCTGTGGGCAGTAAGAGATCATTCTGTCAGACTCTGAAACTTCTGACCATGTAGGGTGGACAGTCAGCAGGAGGCTCAGAACAGGCCTCTGTAAGCCTGCCTCCTAAAATGGGGGGAGGTCTGTGATAGGTTTTGAACTGTCAACAATATCGGCAGATTTCACTGCATCACTTAGAATTTTCAGATAATGTCAGTGTGATCTTATGAGGACCAATATAGACTAACTTTTAGTACCTACTTAATGAATAGACAAACTCAAATCCTGGAATTATAGAGGTTTCTCGTTCTACCAGTAGAGGGCATTCATACTATTCGGTACATCATTCCTCTCCTGTTGACAGTGAATTCAAGGCATTATTTATGGTTATTTCAGTTAAAGGTGAATGAATGAGCATTATGATTGTTCTTAATTTACTGAGCACACCTGCATTCTGTAAAGACCTAAAAAAAGCCTGTAGCTGGGTATATAATGAAGTCTGAAAAACATGCTTGTAAGAAAAGTTATAAGAGATGGCCAGATATTTTCCTGATCAAAAAGCCATTTTGTGTACTGAACTTTCTTTTCAGTTTAATTAAAAAGTTGTTTTTTTGCATTGCAATATTTTTAAAATATCATTGCTTATGTGCAGTGCCAAGCTTTTAAACTCCTTTTCAATAAATAAAGCTGTTCCACTGAGCTTGCATTGAGCATGCAGAGAGCAACAGGAGTTGCAAATAGGAAAATTTTGGAAAACACTTCCTGAATCAAGAATCAAGCTAGAGCATAGGAAGACATTTACGTTATCACAATCATGAAGCTTTAGAGAAAAGAGGTTGTCGTATCAAGATGATTAATCAAAATATTTTTTAAAGCATTTTTTTCATTTTTAAATTAATTATTAAAGAGAATGTTGTTTCCTTGAAAGGAGAGCATGCGTCTTTGGGAGGCTCAGGAAGGATCTCCCCATCCTGGAAATGGAGAAGGCGAGGAATGTAGAATAGCTGGAAGAACAGGTCTGATAAATGGGAATCTAGGCCCATTGTATCACACAATGGCAACTGCTGTACAAACAGTGGCAGTGCAGTTTTAGTCTGCAGGGACAAACTGGATCACAGAACACTTGAGATCCTTTCTGCAAGATAGTTGTTGATCTTTAGCTGTCTGGGGTGGAAATCACTGTTAGAAAATTAGCAGAATAGTTGAAATTGAAGCCTTAAGAAACAGAGGAAAGAGAATTTTTTTTGCTTCTTTTTGATCCTAATCAATTCACCCTTGGGCATTCACTCATAACAAGCCAGAAGATAATATTCTGAGGAAGTCACCATTCATTAAGTCAAAGTAACTGTGATGTATATCACTGAGAATCCAGAACACTAGGGTGAGGATAAGGTGCTTGTCAGAGAGGTCATCCATGGCAGCAGCTGCACCTGTATTGAAGAGCATGCTATCACTAGGACTGCAAGTGGGGTTATAGCTCTCTGCATAATTATTCTCCTAAAGGCTCGGTTACCTTTCATGTAATAATCCAGCACGAATTCATGAAACTGAGAGTGACTGAATGCTAACTTCTAAGTGCCTGACAGCTCTCCCCCTTGGATGCATATATTTCTGTAGTCTCTTTATACTGTCACAGGCTGCTTGACACAGCTTTCTCCTCTGAACTCTCATCAGCTCTCTGGCAAAGCTTATTGATTATTCCTTAGTGGAGCTGTGCATAATAAATATTTGAGTGCAGTCACTGCAGATGGTGTGCTAAGACTTGCTGCTCTCCATCATATTTTATATACAGGGGCCTTTCTCCTTATTCACACTTCCAGTAAGAGAGTTTGAGCCTTAACAATTTTTGAATAGTGAATGGAGTTACGATGACTGCCAGGTGCAGGGAATTCAGGGAAGTTTTTCTTGCTGGTTAACAGATGTCATTCTGTCGCATCCCCCTTCCTTACAGTGGGCTCTGCCACATTCCTGTAATTAGACTTAAAATGTTGCATACGTGTATCTAAGCATGGGAATGCAAAAAATCCCGGTAGGTCTGAGAGATCAGGTGTTGTTACAGAGGTTAAGTTGCAGTAGTTACCTGACTTTTGTATGCTTCTGGGTAGAGATAGAGGGGGTTGGAGGTGTTGGAACTTGTTTGTTCTAGATTTGCCAGGGAATTCTAACCATCGTATTATTCCGCTTTTTTTTTTGTTTCATGTACTGCAGATTAAACATGAGTATTATTCATGCAGGGCCTGCTATTGAGGTAGATCCTGAAGCAGACAAGAACAAAATTTCTAAGAAGTGGGAAAAGGCATTATGGCTCCCTTCCTTTACTCCCCATCATTTAAAAAAAAAAAACAAAAAACAAAAAACAACAACAACAAAAAAACCCACAAAGTTAAAATTTGAATAGGTCCCATATTGTTTATTATGCTTACTATGTTATGTTCTGGCCAGACTTAACAGATATTGAGCTGGCACTTATAAATGAATGAGATCGCTGTTCAGTGGCTTTTTTTTTTTTTTTTTTGTTTTTGTTTCAAGGGGCAAGGTAAAGCTATCAATGATTTCTGGAATGTGTATTTGGTCTTGATGAGACTTTTCATGTAAAAATGATAAGCTGTATGCAAAATCTAAAACGCATACTACAATCAGCTCCTAAAGTTTTCCTGTAATTGCCAGTATGCCTTTTATTTGTACCTTGCTTTTACAAACCACTAATTTTCTCCTTCTAAAAATTATTTATGTTAACCTGTAACTGAAATGGGCTGCAAATGAAATGCTACAGTTCTAATCAGATTGCTGTCTCCTATGGCATTTCTTAGTGCACAATACTCTCTAATATCTGGTGCAACCTAGAGAGAACTCTGGAATGGCAGATTTGCTGGATAAACACTGAGTAAACTGTTGTACAGAAGGATTTAAGAAATACTACAACTTCTGTAAATTATGTTAAGTTTTACTGGGAAAATAGCACAATTTTTTTGAGATTCTTTGACTCTTGTAAATATACATCACATTCGCTTTTGTTTGCTTTGTACTCCACACAGCATATAGGTTAGTCTCATTTGAAATTCATAAACATCATATAAACTGAGTAGACGTGTTATTCAGGCTAACTATCAGCCATTTAAATCTTTAAACTACTGTTTGCTGTTTGAGCCACAAATATAATTTTTATAATGAAGGACTGAAACGTTATTGAAAAACATGCAAAGTTATTTTTACTTTGCATTCTGTAATTTCAACCCGTTAATGCTGAATTAATGAGTTTAGGTGATTAGAAATTTAGTTTCTGCTATTTCAATTGAAAAGATCTAATTCAGATTCATGACCTTTCAGGTTTACATTAGAATGGTAGCTGCCTGGTGGAGCTGTATCACTCTGCTTCTGTTCTCTTCACACAGAAAGTAACAAACCAATTTCCTGATTCAGTCTTAAATTAATCAAAGATGTGGGCTGTCAGACTCTTGACTAAGAATGAAATAGTTGCAAAATTCTTACTGAACTTCCTGCATTCTGCATATTTTTTTATCAGTGGTGTGTGACTTGAAAAAAAAAATGGCTTGAGAAAGTTTAAAAAAAAATAGTTTATTTGCTAGAAATTATGACGCATAGTTGTACATCTAGCTTAACAGCCAAACAGATCTGGACAAAATTGAGTGTCTTGGGGTTTAAATCCTCACAATGCAAGGTTAACCTTCAGACCAGTGCGACCTGCACAAGATCATTATTTTTTTCTTGTCACAGAACGTCCAGTACACTGAGACACAACTAGATGTGCTCTGACCTTGCTGGACTCTTCTACTCCTTGATTCTCTTTTTCCTCGTCTTAGTCTTTTTATCTTATACTGAAAAATATGTTTCTTTTTAATGCTGATAATCACTATCTACTTTTTAAAACAATTTCCTTTGCAGGAATCTATCTCCTGAGCTGTCACACAGCTTTATTTCCCTGTACTTTTCTGTTCACTTTAAACGTTTCAAAAATTTTCTGACCTTCAGCCAAGGATTTTCTAAAGTGCATCTTGAATTTCTTAAAACAGGTTATGCTGCAGGGCTCTGTTTGCAAAGTCAAGAGTTAGCTCACTTGAAAAATGGCTGTGGGACTTAACCCAAATTGATACCATGTTGACCAGAGTCTGTACCTTCTCAAATGTGTTTTCACAAGTAGCAAAATAAAAAGTGTATGAAAATTTAGGATGACTTTTTCCCCCCTTGCTTGCTCCTGTACCTGGGCAGCTCAACTCTGATTCTGTCTTTTTTTTCTTTAACTGTTTGGCCTAAATAGACTCTCATGCTTTTAATTAGCATATATATTTGTCTTTGTGAATTTTAGCCTGGAATGAAGCCAGAGAACTTGGATCTGACTATTATGAGCTGACTTGTAAGGTCCAGCCTGGCATTTACTGGGCTGCTAGAAGAAATAAAACATCTCCTGTCCTTACACCATCACTTTCACATGCACTGGCCTTAGGCATGTTAGTGAAGCCATTCTGCATGACCACTTTCCATGGTGCTTCTGAAGTCAACATTCAAGTAAGACATTCAGCAAAACTGTAATTTACCTTCTAGCACTGCCCAACTACTTTTGCCAGCTCGCTGGATGCCTAATGAATGAGAGGTGTGGTGCACTACAATGGAAAAAATAAGACTGATGGCAAAATCTTGAAGTAATAATTAGAGTAGGTTCAAAGAAACCACAGATGTCTATAATACACCTTCACTTTTATTAAAAATTAGGCATTTCTCTGCCTCTCTGTCAGACATTCAAATATCTAAATGAATCTCAGAACTTAAGGACTTAACTTTCTAGGTCAGACCAAAGGTCTTACCTAACTTGGTATCCTGTCTCTAAGACAGACCAAAAACGGACACTGAGAGAGAACTATAGATGAAGTAAAGCACGTGTAACTTCCACAAACTGTGCTGCGGTCTGTAGTTCAGGAACTTCCTGAGCACTTGGTGTTTGTCAATTCTTGATGAATTTGTCTTCCATCAGCTTGGCCTTCTTCAAGAAGAAATAATGAAGATAAAAACATCATTCTTCGTTTTATGTCCTTTATTCCTGGGAAAAGCTTTGGCCCCATTCCACAAAGACAGAAATAGCTATAATGCTCTTATAGGCAGCTGAGTGGCCTGAGGCTCCAGTATGTAACAGCAATGGAAATTGCACATCTCCTGACAGAAACCTGTGGCAATGGAGCTACATGGAGTGAGACTGACATGTTCTTTATGCTCTATACAGCTGTGTTTTGTTTTTTTTTTTGCTTCTTTATTCTGAAGGAAAAGATTAAAAATAATTATATCTTAAATGAGCTAGCTTTATAAAAGCTGATTCTTCAGATCTTTTAATTGTGCAGAAAACATTGCGCAGTCTTCTAAATCTAGTCTAATACTCAAGTCAGGTTGAGCAAAGGGCATTTCTATTGGTTTGTTATGCAACGTTTCAAGCTCTAGCCTTACTTGTTCCTTCTTTAAAATTTTACTGCATTTTTAATGAAAATATGTGGATAATTTCATGCAGTGTTTGTTTCTGATTAGTACATGGTACTTGACTAGGGTGAATTAATTGATGTAAATGTACAGTAAAAAGCAATATAAGCCACTATAGGTAATACCGTAATTAGCATGTGAGAATTCTCTGCCTTATTAAATTTGTTTTTGTGCCACAATGCACAACCAAGCATTTTTTTAGTCTTTTTTTCTCTTTTCTCTCAAGATATGAATAAAACTGTCCAAGTTGTGCCATGCTTAGTGGATTGTAAGTAGTGACATTAGTATAGAAATTTTGCAAGGAGGAAAGAATGAACTAACAGCAAGTTTGATGCCAGAAGAATGCTTTCCCTAATATATAGACATAATACCTCAATTAAAAATTAGGAAAACTGGTACTACTAGATGTTCTGTGCATTTCTCAAACACTGCAATTTGCACAAAGCTCTTGTACAAATAGTTTTTCTGGTCTACATCAACATGGACTTACACGTGAGACCCTTTGCTGTGTAACAACCTTCTTTATGGTATTTACTTGTTATGAATACTGGCACATACATGCCAGAAAAGATACTTGCGCTATCCTTGAGCTCTGTCCCTTTGCCACTGCTAAGATAGCAGTAGAGATAAAGAATTTAGCTTTGACATTCTCCAGGAAACCTGGCTCTGAACGTGAGTAGCTAGCTGTATGAATCTCATCAGAGACTGCTACCTTCAGTCTGTCTCTGACATGTCTGCTCAGGCTGTGTTGACTACTGGCAGATGCTCACTAATTAAGTAATTCTGTAGGAAGGCATTGGCAGTCTGTAGAAAAGAAAGAATGCCAAAGCAGGGAAGCTGAAATGACTTGAAATTATTTATGCTAATTCTCAACACAGATCAGTAATAGTCAGCTGAAGACCTCGAGGAATTTCTGCAACCAGTGTTTCCATTCCCCTTTTGAGGCAAATATGAGACATTAAGCCATAACTGAGCAGCCTGCAGCTCTATCTATGTTTGTTCTTGTTTCTAAAGATTAGCATGTCAGGTAACATACTTTTATGGGAATTATCACAATGGCATGTATGTCTACAGTTTGACTTCAGTAGAACTTAGTGAAGCAAGGTGTACTTGAAACTGTCTCCATCTGAAGGAGAGGTGAGCATTATTTACAGCAAACAGAGTTCTTCAAGTCTCTAGAATTCAATGTATCTGCATAGATGGCTGGAGTTATCTTAGTTTTGTCGGTGCTGAGCATCCCAGTGCCATCTTGTTTTAGAAGACATTGAAATAGGTTTCCTCTTGGAGTTCTGCTGGGGTCTGTTCCAGCAGCAGTTCCCTAGCATGTATTTCAGTAAGCACAGTGCGCACAGCAGCATGACTACTCCTGTTTGCGTTCCAAGGAGGGAGAGTCTCTTCCTTCTCTCCTCCCTGTTTATTAATTTGTCCAGTCATAACGCACCTTTCATAACGTCTCAATGAGTTGGCTTTTTAACTCCTTCAAAGTTGCTTCAAAGGCATCAAAATGTAGAGCACTGGATTCTAGCAAAATGTATGCAGTGCCTCCTGAAGGCATGAGGTTTGTAGAATTACCCACAATTACTGTTTAACTGACCTCCCTAGAGGTCTGAGAGAGAGATTTGGGCAGCATACTGCTTCTGTCCTAGTATGTTGCTTCCATAATATGATGTAAACACAGCAATATAGCCTTGAGGGCCTAAGATAATTTCACTACTTGTAGCTTATTAATACTACATAGTTTTCGTGCATTTCCCAAATCTCTGGAATCTAAGTGAATTTTTCTCATAGAAAAAGATTATGCTACTGATGGTGTTATTTTGTGGTGTGTTATGAGGTAAGCTAATACATTACAAATCATTTGATCCTTTAATGTATTTTTTTTTCCAAAAACACTTTTCTTGTTAAATATTTTGTATTGTTTAGATTTTGCAGACTTCACTGTTGAAGACTTTCACACAGTTTACTTTTTTAGTTATATATGAAAATCCATATTGTAAATTTATGATGATTGCCATTTAGCGAATTTGTAGTTTCTTCTGAACTAGTATTAAGACTAGCATTTTAATTCACTCTTATTTTGTCCTTCGTTGCAACTATTCTGGTTAACATTATTTGAAAGCATTAAACAAAGATCTTTTAAAGAATAACATTGCAACAGGCTACTGCAGGGTATACGTGATTCTGTATCTCAAACCACCAAATACTCCACATCATTTGAAACTTTCTCGTATTACTTGAGTACAAATTTATTCCACCTCACTAATTCTTATTTAATGCATTCTCAGAAACACAATTCAACAGCAAAATGACTTAGTAATCATGATACGTAATGTGGTAGAATGTTCATTGTGATGATCCAAAAGCAAAAATAAAATAGTAGCAGAGTGAAACCATAATGGTAGCAATGGGAATTAATTGTAGTATATTGTGTTAATCTTAAATATGCCTCAACAGGGCAATGCACCTCTAAGAAAATAAATGGTTGTAATGTACACTTACAGTAGCAAAATGTATTTTGGAGTGTATTGAAGAAAGAAGAAAATTTCTTGGATCTGATCCTGAGTTTACTATTATAACTCTCTATAAAGAACCAAAATGACTTACCTGATAATATGTGGGTGCTTTTTTGTAGCTTTAGTGTTAGACAAGTTCACCTGTCAGGCCGACATACACAGGCAATTGCATTGCGCACAATTTAGAATAACGTGATCTGTTTCCTTCTGAGGGTGAAATCTGTTTTTGTGCAGATAGCCAGCATAGATATTGCAAATATAAATTACTGAAACATAATATTAAAAACAAAGACTAAATTATACTACCTGTGTAATCTTGTTGAGTTAAATCCTTTACATGTCCTACTGCAATTAAAATAATAAAATAAAATCAGTAGTCATACCATAAACTGAACAGAAATCCATCAGCATATTATATAGGATATCTTTATCAAATGTATGTCTGACTGACTTGGTGAATCTTTGCAAACTTTGAACCTGTTCATCTTAAAATCAATTTTTCATATACTTAAAAACATACCCAGGCAGATGCCATTAATTATTATAATTCACTTTTTTTAAGATTATCTGATGAAAATAGAGAGTGCATCTAGATCTAGTTGCAATACAAAATTGTGCTATTCCCAATTGTGCTGTTAACTAGCTGGGATTTTGGCAAATTGCTTAGTCTCCAGGCACTGAGGTTATTTAATATGAGAACTACATGTAATGGTTTTAACTTCTTTATGATAGTAAGAAGTTATTTAGAAATGCTTTCAGAACTCCTTGGAAAAAAAAGATGTTACCAAAATTTTTGTTATACTGTTGTATAGTTATAGATTAGATGCGTATAGTATTCCATAATGAAGGTGGGTGCAAAAACCTGTCCCTGTGCCTACAGCAGTACGATTAGTGGCTGTAGGCATGTGTGTGCATGCTCCCTAAAACCTCACCCACATGCTGGAATGCAAACGCAGAAAAGATAACTGTTCAACAGAATGCAATGCAAACTGATTGTCCTGTAAAAAGAGAATTACATGCAGATTTGGTTTCATTTAAGCAAAAGCAGGAGTCAGAGAATAACTTCCTGATTTATTGTTATACTTTAGTGGAAAAAAATGATTTTATCATGTCTGGAATAACAACAGAATAAATCAGCCCAACTTTCTAACTTATTTAATTATGCATCATAAAATTAGCTTCACAAGGAAAACAATTCCATAGTTTATTCCACACCTATACTGCACAATATCATGCAAAATGATGACTGTATGATACAGTGTAGTTTTCTTTCTACAGAACTGCAACAAGTGAACATTCAATTTTATCCTTCAATCACACAATGCCAGTAATATGCTGCTATTATGAATAAATTAAAACAGACCTTGCAAGCAGAGCTTTACAGCAGGGAAAACGTATGACTCTTGTGGTCTGTTTAGTGCTTTCAGTAACTTCTGCCATAAGCAATAATAAATAATAAACTGTTTGAAAATTACATAGTGTATTACATTTCTGTAGCATCTTTTATCCCAAAATATTTGTATTCTGCAATTCTGGCAACCTCTTGAACAGGGAATAGCAGCCACCGTGTGGATGGAGGTGTGGTAGTTTTCCCAAAGACATCTAGGACAACCACCAGCTGTTACAAAAATGCCATGGGATAATACTGCTTTTTCAGAACAGACAGGACGTTGTTTTCAGTAATTTATCTTGTATGAAAAACTCATACTTAGTAGTTTCCTGGAACTCCATGTCCTTACCTGTGGTAGAAATTCACCTTCAGCTAGCCATTGGGAAGAACAGTTCCCACTAGTTGAAGGTTATGCTAACAGTAATCAGAAATGGGTAATACTCTGCAAACATTTGTGTTGAAGTATACGGTGGCACCAAGTACGTGCATTGAGCACAGTGACTGGCAGCTTGCCACGTGGGTTAATGCTTCCAGTTAAGTGACTGTTCTACCTCAATCCATAGACAAAGGATGACATTATTGCAACTGTGCAGTTAATAACCTGCCACACTGTTAACCTCCACAATGTTCTGTTCTCAGATTAGGTTGAAAAAGCCGCTGAACTTTTCTTCAGATATTATTTTTTTCATTTAAAATGTTCAACTGGGGAGACATATAGTGCATTAATAACCCACTTATTTGGTATCCTTTGTTGCAGTCTTCTGTTTATTGTGTATGAGAGTTACATTTGCTTTGTGTGAGCACTGTTTTTTTTTTGAGTTCAGGACAAACTTCTGAATATTATAAAAACTAATATTTTTTTCTAATAATAATAAACTAAATAATAATAAACTATTTTCTAATAATAATAAATGAAATTTTTTTCTAATATAAAAATATTAGAAAAATAGAAATAGAGTTTGTTCATCAGCTTCTTTAGAAGTACAAACACAGAACTGATTCTCTATTGTTAAAACAAACAAACAAAAAAAATGTCACATCAGTCCAGATTTTGGTTTTGAAAATCCCTGGGACAAATGTTACCTTCAGTGTCTCAGAAAAGCGACTGTTTTAAATCTAGTCACCAGAAAGCTGTTACTGCAGAACAGCTTGTGTGCGCTTGAGTTTAGTGCCTGTGGTGTTCCTAGTAATCAGCATTTCAGGCTTGCTTAGTTGACAACTGAGGTTTGAACAAGAGAAGTGCTAGTGTAAGAAGATAAGCATAACCTCTCCCCTGAAATGAGATTAGCATTACTGACAGAACTGCTTTTTTAGATAAATCCCCACTCTTCACTGAAAATCTCAGTTGGTAGCAATGTTTTCTATTTTTACTTTATTTCTCTTATATTGACAGTCTCTTTTCTCCCTAGTTTTGTTTCCATTATTAGCCCATGTGAGCTATTCAATTAATTGCAATCTTTATTCTGGATTAGTACTTACCCATAGAAATAGGCTGTATAGTATATAGTTGTTTTCAAATGAAATGTTAAAGAGAATGGTAAAGCAGTTTCTTATCAGTTGATGGTCCAGTAAAGTGTACTAGAAGAGATAACAGCATTACACCAACTTACATAATTATTTTAACTAATGTATAATCAGATATAATGGTCTTCAGTTCAAATAGCAGCACAATAGTGTTGAGTTATCTCATACCTTTGCAATGTGGAAGTTTGAGCATCTGGGAGAAGGGATCACTTAAACGTTTTGCCCCAAAAGTACCTGATTAGAATCATAAACTAACTTAATGCTTTAAGGCTATGCTCTGAATAATAAAAAGTTACCCACCCTTACTGCAGGAACTGTCAATATCCAGAGGGATTACTTTTCAGCCTTCATCCTAATCTAGAATGTGGCTGAACAATTTGAGAAAAGAGGGTGGACGATCAAAAGACAAAAAGGATCAGAGGTGTATGTAAGCTCTTCACTGAGATTGTTCTTTAGATTCTTCTGGTAAGTTTGTTGAACTCTGAAAGCTATGGAAAATCCACCTTGACTCATCGGTGCTTTTTTTTGGGTTTTGAAACTGAGGCAGGCTCATAGGGTGTGCCTGATAATGGCATGTGGTTATTCAGGCTGTGATCAACCTCTCGAGTTTGTCAAAGCTTCGGGGTTATTTAATCTCATTGAAGAAACAGAAAGCAATAGCAAAATAAAATCTTTATTGATGAAGCACAGAGCAAGTGAGAATGGCGTAGATGAAGAAGACAGACTTTGTTACCATCATAGAATTGTAGAATCATGCAATCACAGGTGTTGGGAAGGACCTCCAGAGATCATTGAGTTCAACTGCCCCACTAAAGCAGGTTCGCTACAGTAGGTTGGGCAGAAAAGTGTCTGGGCAGGTTTTGAGCATGTCTAGTGAAGGAGACTTCACAACAGGTCTGAGCAGCCTGTTCCAGTGCTCGGTAATAGGCACAGTAAAGTGACTATTTTTTGCTTGTTTTATGGAACTTGTCCCTTGTTCTGTTGCTGCACATCACTGAAAAGAGCCTGGCTCCATCCACTTGACTCCCTCCAATGAGATACTTGTAAATGTTGATAAGATCCCCTCTCAGTCTTCTCCAGGTTGAATGGTCCCAGATCTCTCAGCCTTTCCTCATACAGAAGATGCCCCAGGCTTCTTATCATCTTCGTAGCCTGCTGTTGGACTCTGCAGCAGTTCCCCATTTTTCTTGAACTAAGGAGCCCACTACAAGAGTACTCCCACTACAGAGTACTCCAGATGGCCTCGGCAGGGCAGAGTAGACAGGGATGGCTATCATACTAAACAATGCACAGATCATGCACAGTATTCACATACAAGGGGCTACTAAAGTAGTTTTCCCCAACATATTTAATCCTTGAACTACTGTGAAAAAGGGCAGATATACCTCAATGCAGTACTCTAATTCTTCCCCCAGGGAGAAAAATAAATATATAAACACTTTGTTACTAGCTGTTTTTCTACTTGTGCTTAGCAGTAGCCGAAATATTACCGGGCAGAAGAGCTGCGTGTTTTCTGTGCCGGCACCTCCTGCTCACCCGGTGTGACACCGGCACAGCTGGCGGTACTCGCAGCCAGGCTGCCGCGGGCTGTCCGCACCTGGAGGCGCTTCGCCCCGCGCCCTGCTGGCAGGAATGGGGAAGGGCTGAGCCCGAGGCGGCGGCCGGGACGGTTTGCTCGGGGAGAGGAAAATTCCAGCCGAGAGGAGCGGCCCTGCCCCCGCGGGCCCTGACGGCCGCGGCCGAGAGAGCTCGTCCAGCACCGGGCGGGCGTCGGGCTGGAGCCGGTGGGTGGAGGCGGGCCGCGGAGGGAGGAGTCGGGACGGGAACAGCGAGACTGTGTCTGCGCGGGCGGGGGTTCCGCGTTTCAAGTTTCTCGCCGCCAAGTTGTTTTTTTGTGTGTGTGTGTGTGCGCGTGGTTTGGTTTTTTTTTCGTTTTCATTCCCCGTTTCTCCGCTCGAGGTGTGGTTTGGCGAGCGGCCGCCCCGGCACAGGCAGCCGGATGCCCGCGCTCGGGGGTGAGGCGGGACGGGGCCGCTTTCCGCAGCCCACCCCGCGCAGGTGAGGCGGGTCCCGCAAGCATGGCTGGCTGTTCTCCGCAGACGGCCGTCCTGCCGTCCTCCGGGTAAGCGCGGCGCATCGCTCGGAGCGGGGGGGGGGGGGGGACGGGGGGCATGAGCGGAGCGCGTAGGGCGCGCGGTGCGGGTCCCAACGGCGCGGGCTCCTTCCACGCGCTCGGGCGGCGGCGCCCTGTGGAGCCGGCAGATGGAGCGGTGACCGTTAAACGGCTGCGGGAGGGGCGGGAAGGGGGGCATGGCGCGCGGTTCTCCGTTCCTCGACGGCACTCGGACGCCGTCTGAGCCGGGAACGGGCTGCGGGCAGAGGGGACGAGGGCGTCGCGAGCCCTCACGCCTCGCCCAGGGCGCGCCCGTCATCCGCGGAGTACCTGCCGGGCGGCATTGCGGTGCGGGGAGCGGCTCCTCGGGACCTTCTGTAACCGCCGCTGTCCGTGCAGAAGCCGCGGTGGTGTGGGAGAACGGAGCACGGCGTAGCGCTTCGGTGGGAGTCTGAGAGGTAAACACGCAGCGTGTGTACGGGGAGAAGCGGGGGCCGGCGTGCTTGGTTGCTGGCGCCAGCCCTACCCGGCGGGCGATCAGTCGCTTACAGCCCGCCGGAAGATGCAACTCTCAAGAGATGCTTTGTATCTCCGTGTAGCGAGGTGGGGACGGGGCGGCAGGAGGGCTCGGGTGTGCGACGGAGGGCCCTCACCCCGTGGCGGGGTTAGCATGCGCCCTGTGGCTGGCTTTAGGGCGTTTGTGTTTTAGCCGAGGCTTTCTGGGAGCTTTTGTGTTAGTTGGCTAACTGGTTGCGCTATAAGCTCTCAGAGCTGGTGGTGGTACTTGAAGCAGTGATCAAATCAGTGTGAATGATGGATGGTGGAGCGAACGAACGTGGAGAACTAATAGGGTGCTTCTTCAGCTTGGTCCTTGTGTCAGTCCCACGTTAATGCATGGCCACACAGAAGTGGAGCTGACAGCTCCAGGCAGTGTAGAAGGTATAGTTAAGTACAGATAATTACTGCATTTCTAAGTCTGTACATGGGTTCAGTTGAAAGAACTGAATGTGCGGGGATGGAGCATGATAACGGGTTAGGAAGGCACTAAACCACTGTGCCTTCAAGGTCCTCTGTTCTCCTTGGGGCTGGAACACAAAAACAAGTGAAGGCCACACCAGCAGATCCCACAGACCTGCGGCCTGCCCTAGTGCTGCCGGCTGTGCTGTGTTGCTGCTCGGGCTCCCCGAGTCAGGAGGGCTCGTGTGTTCCCTTCATGTGGCTTAAGGCACCTGCCAGCGTTCGTGTCTCAGTTTTGTAGCTAACAGCAATGCTTGTTTTCATTAGCCCTGCAGGTATATTTTCAGGCTTTTTATCAGCTGTTCCCACATAATTTAGTGCTTGGAAAATCGACTTATCATTCCTTACTTGTTACAACAAGATTTCAACCTTGCCAGTCTTAATTACTTCCTGAAGATAGTCTCCTTTGCTCATCCAAATGCTGGATTTGGGGAAAAAAAATCTGTGTGTACCAGCAGCTCCCTCCCAGTTACTGACGAGGGTCCACAGACTTGCGTTAGAGCAGTCAGCAGTGCTGTAGTCCTGTTTGCTGGGTGAGATTAGAGGGAACATTGTGTTTTTGAAATGGCAATATTGTTCAAACACATTACTGAATGCTGTGGTGTGGCGTTGTGACTCCTCCTATCCTGCCTGACCAGGTGGGGAATGTTGGTAAAACACAACTGGAATCTGTTACCAGCAAATGTGTTCTTTGAAGCTGGGAGGTGTAATCTGTGGTAACTGCACAGCTTGGTAGGACTGATGCATACTGCCAGGGGGGCGTAGATGTGGCCATGCTGTGTTGTGAGTTTTCATGTGTTGCTATTTAGTTAGCCTTGCAATTTCTGTATAATTTTGTCTTCCATGTTATGTTGTGGCTCTTCTGTATGGAATTTTCTTATTCTGCTGGGATGAGCCAGACATACTTTTAATAGTTTTATAGTTCATCCATCTTGCCTTGCGTCTGAGGAGCACTCCTGGCAGCGCACTCCTGCCAGGCCAGTGACACAGAGAGCTCCTGTTCAGAGCTGAATTGGCTTTGTGTTGTCACTGTGCTACGGGATGATAGGAAAATGTGTGTCTTAATACTTAAAAGTAATAAAAAAAAAAATTGACGGTGGGTGGTATCCAGCATCTTGACCACAGTTTTCCTACTATTACAAGAGCAGTGCTGAACCTCTGGTGTAAATAAATTTTTATGTTAACAAGGGGATTTCACTACTTGACAGAGACTTTTACTGTAATGTATTGCCAGTAAATGTGCTGTTAAACTACTGGAGCAAATTTGAACTTCAGTAAACTAAAGATTCATTTTCTTTCAAATATCAGAATGACATTGAGGTATGCCTTTTAATTCAGTTCTAATCGGTTTATGATAATTTTATGATTTAATTTGTTCCCTTTAATCATACGTATGTTTACTTTCAGAAAGCAGCTTCTGTTCTGCCTTAGCAAAGCAATAAAAAACTTTCTATCTTTATTTCTATATCTCATGAGCACACAGCTGGGGGCTACAGCTTCTCTCCAGGGCTGAAGGCAGAGAGGTCAGTGCAGAATGGGGCAGTGCCTGGGTGCTTCAGAACCTCCTCTGGTGTTGTTATGCTCCATTCCCTGGCAGCTTGGCCTGGTGGACATACTGAAGTTAATAAGAGGAGCAAGACAAAAATCTTTTCAGTTGGTTAGAGCTGCCTTTGAGAAATAGATGTGGGTATTTACAGAAAGAACAAGAAATTTAACTTATCTGTTGTGTGTCTTTGCCTCAATACAACCGTTGAGTTCTTTTTATCAAATAATTTCAATCAGATTACAGATCTCCAGAGACATCAGCTGTGGTTCAGTGTTGAAAAATGTCTGGCATCAAGCTTAAAGAGCTGGTTTGAGCTCTCTCCCTCTCTTTCAACTTGTCAGCTGAGCCAGTTCCCAGCCTGGCCACAGATTAGTTGCAGTACGAATGCAGATCCTCTGTGGTGTGAAAGGGCAGTGCTGACGGCAGGGCAGGTGGTCAGCTGCCACACCATAGCAGCAGGTTGGAGGGGAAAGTGGAGAATGCAAGTTTGCCAGTTGGTGAAATGTGGGTTAGGCCTGGAACTGCATTTTTACTTCCAATTAATTGGCTGTCGCTAATGATGTGCTTACTACTTTATCATGTATAGATACTTGTGGATAAACACAATACCTTTGTGCTTTCGATAGCAGTCTCTAGAATCAGAATGTACGTTGGCCTGCGTGCAGTGGGCCATCCGATCTTAAAAGTACTGTATCTCTTAGCTCAAGAATTCAAGATAAATAGCTCATTTTTTCTTGTTCCCATGACCCGATGAAGAAGAACTAATTAGAAAAATAACAAAATGGAAAGAACTTTGAGAACTTGTGCCCATAGCATTTGCTGAGTGTTTAAAGCAAGGAGTTAACCACTTTGTGGATGGATCCCAATCAGGAGCCACTTGAATGTTCCTGTTCCAGGGAACAGTGTTTGTCATCTGAATTTGGAATGTATATGGAACACTTCTCAGGGTGATTTTGTTGTTCATTTTAATGTGTCTGCCTTAGCCAAGGCAACATCGAATATCTGCATGACACAGTGGTGCTTTGAATTGAATGTTGTATTTAGTGGCTGGTTTGGATATTCAAACATTGAGTCTGAAGTCATAGCTGAGTATGTAGCAGTTACATTCCCTGTTGGAGTATGTTGCTGTGGGAATGAGATCAAGGAAACGTTAGGGGGCTAAGGAATGAGGATGCTAGAGTGAAAATCTGTGTGGGAGGGTAGTATACAAAAGAGAAATCAGCAACTATTTCTAAGCTTTGTCCAGCATGATGCTACCTTCCAAAAAGGAGAGCTAGTTATTAATTCAAAGGCATGTGAGAAAAAAGGTGTTTTGGACCAGAATATGGGTTTGTTTCAATGTTATCTTATGTGAAGTTCTTCTTTTCTGTTGTTACTGGATGCTTTTGTTAACTTTATAAGAGACTGCAGTGTTCATGTAGACCTGAAGATCACTGTTTATTTTGAGTAGTAGCATCTGTGTTGGGTGGAGGAAGAAAAGGGCCCATTGTAAGGATCCAAAGGCTTAGATCCCAGAGGAGACCTTTATAGTCATCCCGTCATCTGACAGGTAAATTGAATCACCAGGAATGTTTCAGACTTAGAAACAAATGATTTCTCCTTTAATCTACTAACATCTAAATAGGCCTCCCTTCAGGAAGCCCAGCACTGCTTCTGTTTTTTGACTGTAGTGTGGAAGTTTTCTCAGTGTTACGGCAAGTTACAGCGTGGCCGCTGTCGTTTCCAACTGCTGCTGTTGTAGCCTTGTGCATGCTGGAGAGTGGCAGATCCGAAATTATCCAAGCAGCTCTTAGTTAGCGCCTGCTCAGATAAATAGTTCTGATTTTTATTTTTATTTTTATTTTTTCTTGAAATTTACAAGCCAGTGTGAGTTGTATCCACTCCATTAAGAGAGCGAGGAATGCAGAGTGTTCTTTTTCATGGCTGCTTGCAAGTTAAAACAGGTCTTTTCTTCCTTCTCACCTAGTTCTCCCTAGCTCCCCAGCAGCTGACCTGCTGCTTTGGCTTCATGCTCACATGGCTGCAGGCTGCTTGAGAAAGAGCTGCTCATTGCAGGAGCATTTGCTGCTGCTTTACTCTGCTCTGCAACTCAGTGAGTTGACGTCAAAGCATTCGAGGATGACAAGAAGCTGTTTTCTCCTAGACTCCTGTAGAGTTCTGTGGCTATGCCCAGCATTAGCACAATGAAAAGGAAACTGTGCAGCATGTGTCAATGGGGAGCTCAGCAGGGAAAAAAGCAACGCTGCTTTGACTTTTAACAGGCAATTAAAAATGTGAGATTTCACTTGAATACTCTCCTAAATATGGTTTCATAATTAAAAGTGCAACTCTTTGTATGAAAGTAAACTTTTACTACTTTGAGTTCAAGTAGGGGCATTCTAACTTAAAATCTGCATGGTGATGGTTAAGTGTAGAAATGTGCTTTTTTTTCATAGTTAAGGAAACATATTTTTTCTGCATTATGAGTGCAATCCCATAGGAATCTTTACCAAACTAAGAGTTCCTGGATTTGTTTTTCATTTGCTTGGAGATCACAAAGTTCAGAAAGGGCACTCCCATTTTTGTGCATCTTTCAGTGATTGTAAAGGATCAAAAAGATGAGTGTGGGTAAAAGATGCATCCCTAACCTATGAGTGAAATGTCTCCCTGGGGAGCTTCTGTATATGTCAACTGTTCTGCAAGACTAGAGCTGTCAGGATTGCTATTTTTGGTTAAAGAAAATAGAACACATAAATATCTTTGGGTAGGCATGAGCTTTTTCCTGCAAGAAAGCATCAGTTTTGTTGTTGGGAGCATTAATTCATCAAAGATTTAAATTGGAGAAATAGCTTCCAAAGTGTACTTTCTTAGCTGCACCTTAACAATTTTTCCTGCACATTTATTTGAATGTTATTATTTATCTCTGTTCTGTAAGTATAACCACTTGGTTTAGAAAACGTAATTTGATTTTGTGTAAATTTATGTATCTAAATATGTATACGTTTTAAATATATCTAAGTGAACCTTTCCAGCTCGCCAAATAATGTCAATAATTTCTGTGTGTGAGTTTGACTTTCTCTCAAATACCGATGATCATGCGTTTTGTTCTTTGCCCTGCATCTCCCCTGTTGTCACTATGAAGTGATGTCTTAATTCTAAAGATCACTCCATTGCAAAATAACAAAATGTGTTTGTCTTCAGAATCAAGTCCCTTTTCACATTTGTATTCCTAAAAAGAATTTCTCTGTTGGTTTTAGAAATCTTATTTTAATTTGCTTTGATTTCTTGGGCATTAATTCTCCTCTTGGGTATTTTAGCTGCTTTCATTTCAGACCTTTAGATAGATCATCTTCCAAAGACTAAAGCTCTGTATGTGGTTGTATAGCAGCTAATTTTTATGCTTTTATCTACTGGAAGGCTTCAGTATCTCTTTCAGCTGTTCCATAAGGCTGTGTAGTTAAATACTGATATCGGGTTCTCACCAGTTTGATGATGTCCTTTCCCTAGACCTCTCCAAGCATGGCAAGTAATGATCTGCTGTGGAATCTGGTTGAGCTGTACATGGGTGTTGTACTTTGGTCTTGTGGGCTGTTACCTGCTTTGGCTCATATAGCATCAGAGAGCTTGTTCCAAAAGGGTGATGAATGCTTGCTTGCAAGTTATTAATGTGCAGATATTTTCAATGTGTAGGTAATGAGATAATTAGAAGTACAGTAGGGAAAAATACTATAAGTTGAGTTCTTATTATTTGTAATGTTGTCAAATGTTTAAGTATCATTGCATTGCTCTTGACCTTTGTAGAACCTAGTCCCCTGTTTGCTACCAAACTGGAGGGCAGAACAGTTGGATCCTATAATGCAAGTAGAAGCTAATCTGCTGAGCTATCTGATTACAAGGTCTTGTGACAACAGTGTTGAAAGCATTTTTTACCTGGGAGGTGTATCTGTATTCCTGCAACTCCTTAAGTTGTTGTCTTTTTTGTTTATTTGTTTTTGGTGGGGTTTTTTTCCTTTTTCGGGGGAGAGTAGAAAGAATATTTTCTTCCATATGATATGTACAGTAGTCAGAGGATTTTGTAATTAAAATAACTTTTGGTTTTTTGCTCTACACTGAAGGAGAACAATCATATCTCCCCTGCTTGCCTCCCCTTTGGTATAGTGAGAATAGGCTCAGCACACAAGGTAATGCTTGTTCACTTCCATAGAATAGCAAGGTGGAAAATCAGTGTTATAAAAGCAGTCTTTCAGAGCTGACTGTTAATGGCAAGGGAGATGGAGAGAATCTGAAGCAGTGTATTTTGGAAAAGTAATAAGGATCTGACATCATTGTCTGAACTGCTGGAATCTGTCTTGATTCTAAGCATCTTTTTTTGACTGTTCTCATATTTTCGCTGCCCAAACACTTGCAAACTTTCCAGTCTTCCTCCCAAAATACACTGCTGTAATGCCTCTTCATCTATAAGTTTCACATGAATAAAGGGAGAGGATAGAAGTGCCATGAACTGTGAAAGCTGAATGAAACCTTTACATTATTAAATGACTTCATCTCAATACTTTTAGAAATATTCAGACAAATAAATTGTTGTGCTTTTTTTCTTTTTTTCTGATGGTGGTCTTTAAGATACTGCTTAAGAATGGTTTTCTTGTCATTGTTCTTTTCTTTTTTCCATCCCTGCGTGTACTCACAGAAAAATTTTTCTGGGTTCAGTAGTTCCCATACATAAAGCCTGCTAGCCAGTGGGTTTGCAAGGCGCTTTGTTGTTGTTCTTGTTTGCTTTTTAAATCTGCTTGCTGGCAATTTAATCCGGAATAAGTTTTTATTTAGAATTCAGAATGTTTGGAAATAGTGACATAGGATGTAAATGCTGTAATTTCATCCTATGCAATGCCGACCAACCAGTATTTTGTACAAGTATTGATGAATGATGGAGTTTAAAAGCGAACAAACAAACAAAAAACAAACCAAAACAAAAAAACACCAAATATTTGGTAACTTGAGCAATTTCATGGCAAGATCCGTGGCATGTCCATAGGAGCTGTGCCCCTTCTGCAGAGGAGATGAGAAATGTCACACTAGTACAACATCTGTGAGCTCCAAAAGATAATCAGGTGTATTTTTAGATCTCAGCTTTGAGAAAAATAAAGTATGACTGTAATTGTGGCCCCAGTTTAGTTTATAACACCATAACCTTATTCTGTATGAGTTAATAGAAGCATTAGGACAAGAAAAAAACTATTTGTTTTCAAGCTTCTGTTGTTTGTATATAGATTTGGATGTTAGTGATTAACATGTTTAGTAGTAAAGCTTGAAATTTCATTTGAGACAAAATACATTCTCCTTCTCCTTGTTTAAAGCATTTCTATAAGACATGAGGTTACATTAAAAAGAAGGCAAACAAAAAACCCCACATTTTTGTCTTGTATCTTTACTGTAGTAAGGCACTTCTTATTTGAGAAACTTGGTCATGATTCTGTTACTGATTTAACCTTGTAAGACTGCTGTAATCATGTTGGCAGTGGTTATTTGTATTTTGATAGATAGCTAAAAATGAAATGCAGGCCTGTAAAAGTCTAGAGTGAGCAGAGGAGATCATAACCATTTTATGGGCTTATTTACTTGCATAGGGTGTAATCAGGAGCTGAAGTTAGGAAGTCTTCTAAAAGAAATATGAAAATAAGTTCTGCTTTATGTTTACAGTTGTGTAATATGAAGACAAAAGGTAATGGCTAATACTTCTAATGTTACTTCATCTAATTACTTTTTTTTAGATGTTTTGATTGTCAAGTTGTGGTCACTGCTGTTGTGTGGCTTGTCCTCCTTGTGGGGACAGCAGGGTCGGCATGTTGAAATCTCAAAACTCTCTTAAAATCTTCACCTTTGTGGGTAAAATCCAGCCTGCCGTGCTGATCCTGCCTTTGGCAGAGGATGGCATGCTGTGAGCACTGGTTATAGATTAACTTGCCCTTTAAGTTGGATATGCTTGATATTTTAAACTCGAGAGTGAGGGACATCACTATTGCTCCCTTACCGGAGCAATACTGAGTTCAGACCTGGTTCAGAATTTAGATTGCTAATGAGGCCTTCAGCCTGTGTGCAGCCCTGTGTGAATTTAGCTGTGCCACTGCCTTGCAGGTTAGTGACTGCTAACTGCTGGGCCTTGTCCATCAGATGTATGCCTACAGGCCTAGTGGGCCTTTCATAGCAGATGCCCTGACTGTGTAACCTTCGCATTTTCTGAGTTAAATCTCTGTTCTTTGACCAGCTGATGCTGCCTCTTCCTGCTCATGGTGCACAAATCTGTAGTAAGAAATGAAGCGCCCAGTGAACTGTTTATTTTGTAAACAAAGGCTTGTCAGAGGTTCTTGGAAGAACTTCAGATAGAAATACCCTTCAAAAATCCTACCCTAATTAACTGAGAAGTGTACAGTGTCGTTGCCAACACCAGTCTCAGAAAAGAAGAATAGTTGAATATCTAAAGAATTCTTCTCTTACATGTAAACAAGTGGTCCAAGATTAGAAACAATAATGTTGAGTTTTTAGAAGTCATGTAAAAATGCGATAAAAGCCAATGAGATTTGGACAACTCTACAGTTACTGGCCTTTCCCACATCCTGTCAGATCAAGATTCACATCTTGGTTGTATACTGAGTTGCCTTTAGTCAATCTGTGGAATCATGTGAATAGGTGCTCAGTGCGGTAGAAAGAGCTCCAGTTTGTTTGCAAAGATACTTTACTAAGGATTGGAAGGGAGAGCTGAAATATGTCAAAACTTTAGCAGAAATTGTAAAAGTTCAGTCCTTAAGCTCCACCATTCTGACAGTAACATGAGATGTCAGCAGACTTGAATCGCATCCTTAAACTAACGGGGCTGTACCAGCAAGTCATATCTTCACTGCATTCATCTGTGGCTTTAATTGACAAATGTTTTGAGTTAAACATTTAAATTACAACAAGAAAGGAATGGTTTTATGGCTCTTTATGAGAGACTGATTGCTCCCTATTCGTTTCACGGAGTTGGACTAGATGGCCTTCAGATGTTCCTTTCAACTCTAAGGATTCAGAGATCTGTTACAGGCTAAGGACTTTTCTTACTCTCTTTTGATAGTAGTTGAATACCTTAATGTGTCTTATATGGACTACCTAGGTGGAAAGGAGTTTGTGTCTTGTTCTGAGCTGTGCAGATTTACTGCTGCTCTTGAGTTGGTGGAGTAATAAGTTTATTGTAGATTCTTTAAGTCTTTTTCTTCACTTAGATGTTGGCAACCAGCTTTTTATGATTACACAAGTCTTTTTTTAAAGTTTGGCAAGGTTTTTATTGCTTTCTGTTCTTTTCTCTTACTTGTGTTCACCTCAGGATATTCTTTTTAATTTGATATTGTTTTGAAGGGTAAGCTTTGAAGTTCTGGCCCCAAAGAGAGGCTTTCTTCTTTACAGTAGCTGCAGTATGGCAGTGACCTCAAATCCATGTAAAAAAATGTGAAAAATTGTGACTGTTTTTGTTATAGGTATGGCTAATGGCTCTCTGGTTGTTGTTCTGAAGCAACCTGGAACTCGTGCATGATAGGAAGCTAGAGTTGTTTCTACAGATGTCTTTGAGAGGTGTTTGAAACTCAACCCTTGTTATTGGGAGAGAAAACATGGCAACTGGGAGAGGTTAATGGGTTTGGGGGCCATTGGCACGTGGAGTTCTAGTTTGTAGAGTGAGAGTGAACAGAGTTCTCAGGTGAATTTAGCTCTCTTGTTGGTGTCTCATTCTCCTGTCATCTACATAGATAGCAGTATTAAGCTGAGAGAAAAGCTAATGGGCAGCTATTTTTCAGTATCTTAAAACAAGGCTCACATTCCTTTTGATCAGACTCTGAAGCATTGGTTTACAATAGTAGATTTGAGGGAACTGGGTCAAGTCTTAGATTTTAGCAAATGAATTACCTGCAGCTTGTCCCTGGCCTAATTTGTACTATTAAGGACAATAGCAGAAGCTGTGGTGTGGGTGGTGTTCAGATCTACGTACCTTCTGGACACTGAAGTTTCTACTGCTGTAGCTCTGCTGGTGGTACTTCTGGCTGTCTTCCATCTTTATCCCCACACCATCCCCTTTTTCTGACTAGTGCAGACGAGTTCTAAGTTCTCTTGTTCACTTGAATCAGGGTTATTACTTTCTAAATGAGAACCTTGCCCTATTGATAAAGCATTTATGTTTCCACTGATGCTCTGTTGGTATGCTGCTTACCCTTTGTTTGAATGTAAATCAATATAAAATGTTGCTATAACTAGAAACACATTCCTTGTTTTATTAGATTTTTGTGAATTACATTGAACAAGTGAAAAACTTCTAAAACTGTTTTGAGCAAGTGCACTAGTGAACAGTTAAGCATTCTCAATACTTCTCTTTCTAAAAGGTGACAGCATGCAAGTGGAATGTTCATGAGTTATAGCATGGGCACGGAGTATGAATGTAAATCATACACAAAATGCTTCTTGGCTAGTTCCTTCATGGGTAACAGTGTGGAAAAGTGATTTTGTAGCAGAATTCTCACTTGTGGTAACACAGGATGCAGAACTATTAAATATTTAAAGTAGTCAGAGAGGTATCTAATAGAAATATTATGTTTTTAGGCATTTTATTGAGATTCTCTGTTATTTGGAGAAAATTTCTAAATTTGGGGAGGATTCACAAAAGTAATTCCTGATCTTGGAAATCTGTGCTTTGAGGGCTTTATGAAATCTTACAGCTTAGGTCATTCAATCAATATTTCTGATTTTTCCTCTGAAAGCCACAAACTGAATTTTCTTGGGTGTTCTTACATGACTTTCCAGGAGGGGGGAGCATTTTTACTTTAGTTTATAAATGTTATTTCAAAGCTCTCATTATATCAGATCAATGTAGTACTTAAATGTAGATATCACATTCAGAATTTTTAGAAGGAAAGAGTTGGGAAGATAAGAAATGCTTGCTGAACTGGATGGTGCTGTTTCTCATAATGAGAATGGACTTGGTTAGAAGAGCTCTGATAAATAAAGCCTGTAGGCAACCTACCCAGCTGTACTTTAAGATGAAAACAGGATGTTGGTTGTATTGCTGGAGGACTACTGTATAAATCAAAGGATATGCTGTTATTGCTGTGTAAGGAAGCTGCTCTCCCTTGGAGTGGTTCTGTATATAAAAGAACTGTAATTGCCATGCTTATCAAGGCCTGGCAGTTCTCCTTTTCCAATTGTGACCTGGTGAATCCACCTCTGGTGCATGACTTAAAACGTTGCCAGTTATTTTAATCCCCTATTCAATGGGACAAACAAAGTGGTTATTTTTATCTCTTTATGGCTCCTTTTTCTATTATAGAAATAGAAAATTCCTTTCCCATATTCAGGCCAAGGGTGGTTTAGTAACGGGGATGTGGATTGTTCCCTGGTGCCTGTTAAGTCCTGCCAGTTCCAGCTGTGTTGCTCTGCCACGTCATCTGGAATTGGCCGCGTATGGAGATGATGTCTTTTTTGTACAGTTACTTCTGCCTAATTTGTGGAGGGGCAACCTTTTCTGGGGTTAGAAATTAATTTATTTGAAAATATTTGTTGGTCAGTTATTAGATGTCTTGGTGTCTTTAGCGGGGGTTTATCAACCACTTGGAACACGCCTTAGGAGGAGCAGCTGAGGGAGCTAGGATTAGTCAGTCTGTAGAAGAAAAGGCTCAGGGGAGACCTTGTTGCTCTCCACAACTGCCTTAAATGAGGTGTTGGTGAGGTGAGGGCTGGCTTCTTTTTCCCAGGTAACCATGATAGGACAAGAGGTAGTGGCCTTAAGTTGTGCCAGGGGAGACTTATGTTGAATATTCGGAAAAATTTCAAATCAGAAAGTGTGAAGTATTGGAACGGGCTGCCTAGGAAGGCAGTGAGGTCACTGTCCCTGGAGGTTTTCAAGGAGGATGTATGTGACACCTGGGGAGATGTTTTAGTGGGCATGGTGGTGGTAGGCTGGCAGTCTTGCTGCTTTTTTCCAACTTTAATGTTTCAGTGATCAATGATTTAGGAGAGACCAGTGATTTTTGGAAAATACATACAGTTTTTAGTAGTCATATCCTATGTTCATTAAAGACAAATTTCAAATTCCAGCTGTTCGTATAAACGCATGATGCTCATCCACAGGCCAGAAACCCAGTATCAGGAGATGTGCCATGAAATAACACTGAATGTGGCCTTGTAACTGGTGGATTTCAAAAGCATTAAGAATTATTTGAACTGTTCCAGTTCTCTGAATGCCTCTTTACTATACTGCCAGAATTATTTTTTTTGGCTATTATTTGGAATTATTTTGGAATAATATAATTTATAATTTGGAATTATTTTTATGGCTATTGAATGAGGTTGTGTTCTAGAGTTCTTGTCTCAGATGTGCACTCACACAGACAGAAGTGGCTGTGCAGGTTGTTTTGTAACTTCAGTTGTGTATCACAACTCTTTATCCACAAAGCAAATAGCTGTTGCTTTTGATTAGTAACTTAAACCTTGCTAAGTATGTAAATTCCTTAATGGGGCACTAATTTTGTAGAGCTACTTATGTTCTAGTGAGAAGTTTTTTGAACAGATTGTTTTGGAACATGTGACTTTTTGCTTTTTTTTTCCTCCTTTCTTCTGTAGTACATTATCTGCACTGATTTACTCCTTTCCTCCAGGAAACACATTTCAATTACAGATCCGGTCTTCTGTTTGTTTAGTTCCTGCTGCTTATTGCTTAAATAGGGTCCTCTCTGACCTTACAATTAACAGAAAAATAACTGATATCCTGGGAATTAAATCAAGCAGGAATTTAGTACTGGAAGCTGATAAATTCTGATGAATTCTTTCACTAATCAAGCTTCCGTTTTCAATTCTGAAGAGCCTTAGTAATAGTAATAAAAATAAATAAAGATTTAAAAAAACAATGTAAGGAACATGTTTGTCATCACATCTCTGGTGCTTTGTCAAAGGCTTTTAATTAAAATGGTTAAGTTTCACTTGTTTCTAGTTTCACTTGGTAAATGTTAGCTTTGTCCTCAGGAAAACTTCAGATTTGTTTTATGGAAGGTATGCTAACCCTGGCCTGTGCCATTTTCATCTGACCTGTTTTGGCTAATTGCATTTAATGTGGATTATTTGCACTGTGTGTTTGCAGTTCGTAGTCCTGATTGATAAACCTCAGCTTCTGTTTCCAAATGGTCTTCTGGTGTAAGGATGCTTGCTGCAGTTTGTGCAATACTGAGATAGTAGGAAGTGCAGGGGGATTGCTCAAGTGGCATTTCAGCTTTTGCTTCATAAGCAGAGGAGAGTAAGTATGATACGTCCTACATAGCACTTTTGGGAAATTTGAAACTTGTTTGCTGAATAAAACACAAGCTTCTGATTCCTTACTTCCACTTAGCTGCAGTGAAAGTCTTCTGGTATTTAGGTGAAATCTTTAAGAACAAAAAGTGAAAGTCTGTGCTCCACGGAGCTTGGACATCAGTCAGTAAACACATGACCAAAATGCATAAAACATGCCCACCCCCCCTTAATAATAGGAATTGCTGCTTGTATGAAAAGGCTGAAAGTAGAGTGAATGATTTTATTATCACCTTCCTTACTGTGCCATAAGGTTATGTCAGCAGCTTCCAAACCAGCTTGTGGCCCACGAGCTTTTACAAAACAGCTAGAGAACATGTCTATTCCAGCTGTATTTGTATTGCTTGCAAAGCTAGCATCTGCTGATTGAAAGACCTTTTTAGGAATCTACGAATTAAAAAATGCTGCAAGCACTGATCTAGATTAGTAGACTTACTCAGGATTCAAGAATTTAGCTGTAATGTCTTTTTCTGTTTTCAGCAAATGCAAATTGTTTTCTCCTTTATTTGGAGCAAATTAATCAGAGGTTAGCTGAGCTGTGGATAGCAGAAGGCATGGGTTAGAGTCTGTCTTTATGAGTGCAGCATTACAGAGTCAGGAGTTAGGTTAGAGGGAGCTGTGTGAGGTCACCTCATGTCAGCTGTGGCTCAAAGAAAAACGTAAAGATGATCAGGACCTTATTCAATCACATTTTGAAAGTCTTTAAGGACGGGAATTTCTCTGATGATGGGTCAGAAGTTATTTCATGGTCCCACAGCATTGATGCATTTAGTAATCTGTGCATGAACATTGTGTGTGATTATGAGTCAGTTGGTTTTGCATGCACTAAATGTTGTTATGCTGCAGTGTGCACGTGGTGTCACAGGTGGTTTGTTGTGAAAGATGCATACTGTGAATTGTTGGGGGGTGCGGGGTGGGAAGTCTTTGCTGATAGATTCCGGTTTTTGTATTTATTTTAGTTCCCAATTTCAGAAGTTACTCTTGTAATTTAAAGCCGTAGTGGACGTTCTCTTCAATTTGACTAATTTGTTTTGTCTTAAATTTGGATCCCAACTGTTTGTTCATAATCTTATTTTATTTTAAAGTGTTTTTTTGTTGTTGTTTTTGAGCGTGGCAGCCATTATTTCATAGTCCAACAGTGTGTTCCATAAAGAACATTTTCATCTCTTCTAGAGTGTAGCATTAAAGGAGTCCTTTTTTTTTTTTTTTTCTTTTTTTCCCCCGCTATTCATTCATTTTTTTCGAACTGTGTATCCTGTTCTGGCATTAAATAACAGTTTATGGCTTCTTCAGTGCAAATCCCTGTCCCAAAACATATAGTAGCAGAAGGATAATGGGTGCAGGGTAGGTATTTGAAATGCACACTGTGTGTGGTGAATCTCAAAAGTTTTATTTTAAAACATTAAAGAATACTGTAGAAGAGGCACAGCCACTGAGGTTATGTACACTAAATCCAGTGAAATAAAGTTGATAACTCTGAGATCTGTTTTGTCTCTTCATGTTGTGGTATGTTACAATTTTTTTTGTAAAACAAAGAAAAAGAATTGGTAATATCTGATTCAAACGTAGTACTGTCATACTTGACAAGAGGTTTCCAAAATAGGAAGGTGATTTATATCTCCTGAATGTCCAAAAGGGAGAGTTTCAGACTGGAATTTAGCTATAAAATGTTCGTATTTTTCAGAGAGATCTCCATGGTGAAACACAATGGGACCCCAAAATCTGTTCTTTTTAGTCTCAGTTTCTCCTTCATTTCTAGCTCAGCTGTGTAAGAAGTATGGGATGGGGGGAACATCTAGCTACTGTTTTTGTGGCAGATCTGCCCATTATGACGTGGGAACAGTTGCCTTTCCTCTTACTGTAATTTTAAAAAAGTAGAATATGACATGGAGGGGCTGAATTTGGGCTGAAAAATGGAAAATAAGAAGATAGAGAAATTATGACTAGTCCTAACAGTGAACTTTGCCTTATAATGTTCTCAGAAGCCTACCTCATTGTTATGTTCCTATGACAGCCACCTGGAATACTCATTAGCCACATGTGACCACAGAAAGCTAATGGTATATTTTTAAAGACTGCTGAATTGCACTTATAAACGTATAGTCTAAAAAATGTTTGGCACAGACTGCAGTGTTTCTGTGACAGATGTATCCTTGTTCAACCCTGTTGTTCCACATCTCCAAACAGGCAGAAAATAGTATTATAAGCTTAAATGTGATGTTGAGCTTGAGAAGACATGTGACTACACACACAGAAGTAGAGGACTGGCGTGAAGTTTGTTATGAGCAGGTATTTAGCCACGTTAATTAATTGCTTTACTTTATTTTTATTTTTTAGAAAATAGATTCAGCCACGCCATTGGTGTGCACTGAATAGCTCAGAGGCATGGTTTAGCAGCTTACAGAGTGATTAGGAGTTGGAACTAGTAAGGCTTGGTAGCCAATTGCTGATCCTTAGAAACAGAAGATGGTGAGAATGTGATAAACTGTAGAGGAGGGGGATGAAGACAGAGCAATCGAGAATCATAGTCTGCTTCTGTGTCTGTGAACCATAGTGCTTAATTTAACAGGTGACTTTAGGTGTCTCCTAGCAGTTTCTCACAGCTTTCTTTAGCCTCTCTACATATCTTAAGTGACAAAAAAGCTGCAGTTTATTTTTCTGATCCCAATCTATATGTCTGAATCAATGCTTGATTAACTTTGTCTGTCAAACATAATTTGTGGCTGTCCCATCACTTTCAACACAAAACCACTTGTGTATTCTCATAGTTGCAGTTACATGATTACATCTGTTTTTTCATGTACGTTGACTCCCTAGGTTTGTATGTATGCAGGCTATATTTTAAAACTGGCAACAGTAAAAATCCAGGAAAGGAAATAGCTTCTTGATCTGTTACATAATCTTGATAGCTGTTACTCATCTCTCTTTTGTGAGCAGATGATAGAATAAATTTACTTACCCTAGAAAAGATGTGGAACTGTAACACAAACTTTAGTCATTTGTCAGCAAGAAGACAGATAAAATCATCAGTGTGTGATGGGGCTTCTGAACATAGTTCTTGGACTCCTGAGGGTGATCTGTTACTAATAGTCTTTGATATGCAGCAAAGATATCTTTGAACTGTTTTTGATTTTGCAGAATTTGTGCTCTTGCACCGTTCAGTGAAATAGTAGCTTTGAATGTTTTTAGCTTAACTGTCAGCCATACCACGCATAGTAATACAGATATTTTTGTCTTTTTTTAATCTTGCAGTAATCTATGGTTCTCCTAAAAGAAGACGTTTTTGGTCTGAAAACAAATGACATACACAGCTGTGTAGCCAAGTGACCCAGAGAAAATGAGTTCCCATGATCTGTGTGTCTGCACTAGTGATGGGGGACCAAAACTTGTTCGTTGTCCAGTGGTTCAGTTGTGCAAGGCCTCAAAGGAATATGTGGCTGTGCCCTTTTCACTTCTGACTTTCCATGGGAATGCAAGAACGTGTCTCAGTGCTGGATGGGAGCAGTTGTGTGTGGGTTTTGTTTTGCCTTGTAAAATGTGTTTTCATATATCTAAATTCCTGTGGGTTGTGTACAAATTCGGGCTACGTACTGATTGCGCTTTTGAGGAAAAGTGTGAAGTTCTGTGTGATAAAGCAGCTCTTTGTTAAGAGTTGCACATAAATGCTTTGTGTTACAGTGACAAAAACTGTGCAGCCATTTGAATTTTATTCTTTTTGTTCTTGAATAAATTCTTTTGTTCTAGACTGTTGAAAACATACGGAACTTCTTAGGCATCTGCATAAATAAGTTCATATGACATACTCTAACTTTGGATAGCTGAGATATAAAAAACAGATTTTTTTCTTGTGTGGATGAGACAGTGCTAGAAGTGGCTGAATTCTGTCTTTAGCAATTGATTTTTGTGAGATAAAATTGAAATACTTGATTTTTATTTTTTTTTTTTCTTCTTGTTTTGTGTAGGCAGACACTTCATCACAAACCCAACTAGCCTAAAGTTAAAGTATATAAGTAAGATGTAACACTCAGGACTCTCCATCCCCAAGCAGATCAAATAACGAGCAAAAGATATTTTCCTTTGACTGTGTTGTTTTTTTTTTTTTTTGTCCTAACTCTATTAAATACATGATTTTAAGAAGTACCAATTCCTAGAACTGAGGCTTTGGTACCAAATGCAGCATTTTTTACCATGTTATCTCTCTTGCTCATTTAGTAGTTGTTAGGCACATGTCCTGAGATCACTGATCAAAATGTAGAATGCTTTAGTATATGTGTCACCACAATGGGTAAATAATGTGCTTGAATAAAATTTATATAACCTTGGAAATCAATACTATTACATAACATGTTGGGTAAGGCAGGAGATTATTTTGATTTGGATCCCACTGAAGTCACTGGTATGGTGACACATTTATGTTCCAATAAATTAATGCCATGATATCTAGCAGCAACTGAATTTCCATATACAAATGGTTGAAGAAATATGAGGAGCAAGCTTGGAGCAGAAGGAATGGCATACTGCTACTTGGCAGTTGAAATACTTACTAATCTTCTCTTCAGTTTCTGCCCAAGGGAATAACTGTTTTTTTTTTCTCTAGAATTCTTGCCCTCTGGGATAAGAAAAATGACAGCAGATGAGTTGCATTCTAGTTCCTGAAATAATGCAACTGAGTTGAAGTACAACTTTTTATTATTATTACTAGAAGCACTGACAATGAATACTAATTGTTGCTGACAGTGCTCTAAAACTGAGAACTTAAAATGGTCTAGGTCTTCAGGTGACTCATGGTAGTGCATGGTCTTGTGCTATCTGTTAGCTTTGAATCTACAGGAATATCAGGTTTGTAATTTGAAGAAGCCTTTTGTTTAAAAATGGAAAGAAACTACTGCAATCCTGGCTGACCTCCAAATCTCCTTTGAATATCAGTTTATTCACTGCATGAACAGAAATAGCTTTCCTTGTAACCAACTGGTTTTGGCTTTTAACTGAAATGGCAGGAGTTTGAAATTGGGGAAGGAAAAACAACACAGCAGGAAAGATAGACTTGTAAGTCCAGCTTCATAATACTGCTCTCCTACGTCTTATGTTTTGCATTAAAAGTTTTTGATTCCTTTATACATGAGAAGAAAAGTGTCTTAAAAGGAAGTGATAGTAATGAATGCAGTGTTAAGACCTCTTTTCATAGACTTTTATTCACTTTCTCAGGAGGTAATGCTGTCCTACCTAATGCTTCAGAGAGCACTCTTCAAAGATTTTTTGCAATCTCAGTATTGATTTAGAAGACAAAATTTGAAGAGAATGTTATAACATCTGTATGAAAATGCACATGCGTTGTGAATTTGTTAGTTATTTAAAAGGAACTAGTAAATCAAAAATGCTTGCCAATTCTTGGAGTCTTTAGAAAAATGTCATTGTTTTTGTTTTATGCTCTGAAATACCATTTAATGTATTTATAAAATACCTTGATATATTTGCAGTAGACTGTCTCTTTTAAGATATGATTTATGTGCTAGGGATAGCTGAACGATATAAAGAAAAAATACTGACGAGTCTGCTTGCTTTTTCATACAGATGAAGTAAGGTATGTGCCAGTTTGCTTGGAAAACTAAAAAAAAAAACACAAAAAACAACCGAAAACCGTTTCAAAACGGAGCCTACCTGCAGTGCCACCCTGTGGCTCTTTCTGTCATGGCTTCTATGAAACTAAGCAGTTTCTGCTCATCCACCACGAGGAGAAGGGTTTGTAGGAGAAGTGCTACAATGCCTGTCCTGCTGGCCGCAGACCCGCTCCAGCTGGGAGCACGCAGCGCGCTCCTGGCATGACTTGTGTGAGGCAGCAGCGATGTGTCCCTTCTGAACTCGCCTAGGGGAAAGAATAGAAGGAGGATTTCTGGGCAGTTCATTCATCTGCTGCGTTAAATCAACAAGCGGTGCTAGTTTAGATTGTTGGAAAGGAAAGATCAAACTGGAGCAGGGAAGGGAAAGAAGTGCATCCTTTCACAGCTGTAACTTAGGAGCATGTTAAGTGGTTCCGTATTTTATCAGTGCAACATATGTGTATGGTTTAGGTATGTAGTCAGTTATGGGGGAAGACAGTTCCTCCTTATAACTCACTTGTCTAGGTTTCTTATGTAGGTCCCTCTGAAAGTAATAGTTCCTACGTACCTGTTGTTCCCATGGAAATACATAACACTATCTGTTAGAGCAAATTCTCAGCTACGAGATACAATTTTTCAACATAATTGCCGTCATTATTTGTGCACTTTTGCCAGTGATGAACAAGAGCCTGCATCTTGTAAGAATCTGCACCAGCAGAGGTCACCCACTGTTGCTGCCATCTCTGCTGAAATGCAGCACTCACTGCCTCACTGTACTCACATCCACTGCTGCATCTCCATAAACACTCAGCAGTTGTCAATGTATATCTGTGGATGCCATTTTTTTCTGCGTGAAGGAATTCAATTCCGCACCTTTGTTTCATTTGCACTTTTGTGTCATATGCTGTTGTGTCAGACTGCCCTGCTGCTGCCATCTGTCAGATGGCAACAACATGGAACGGAATGTTGGTGAGAAGGTTCAGCCTGTATTGCCAGCCCCTGAGGCTGCAGTCCAGCGTGGTAAAATAGGAGGCACTACTTTTGGAGAAGCCCTCATATTTTGCATTTAAGTCCTCTGTGGTCTTGATAGACTTTATGGATTCTATGGACTTTAACTGGAGAATGAGTGAGAACTTTCTACTTAAGAGCAGCGATGCTGTGATCAGTGGTTGTACTTTGCCTTACAGCATTTTCAAGGGTCCAAATCTTAGCAAGGATAAGTACCTGCAGGTTAAACACTGTGATTTTCAGTGCAAGGCTGAGGGTGTTTCATAGCAGGCAAGCATTTGAGAAGGAACTTTTCAGTGCTTTACCTGCCTAGCCTGCCTTACAGTGCAGAACCAGTTTTATTCCTCATAGCCTGCTTTGTCTTATCAGAATCTCAAGTTGAAAGGCAGGGTTTTCCCTGTGTTTTCCTGTGTGTCACTCAGCCTGTCAGGCAGGGCAGGGACCAGGTTGGTTTGTCACTTATAGACAGCAGTGCCAGCACTGCCCTTAATGCAGCAGCAGTTCTGCAGGTGCAGCATTGTGTCTCACTGCCTGTCTCTGGACACAGGAGCTGACCTGCAGATGGCTGTGCAAGCACAGCTGCTCAACCCAAACTTTTGAGTGTTAAAAACTTTTACCTTTATTCTGTAAGAATTGCTGTTGCAATGCTTTGAATGTGCTTTCAGTATTTTTTTTGCTACAAAAGTAGTTTTTTTTTTTTTTTTTTAATGAAATGAGCTATGGTAACCATACACTGGGATACCATCTGAGGCTTTTATTGTCCTGCCCTTTAGTTCTGTGGGGCTTTCCGTATTAGCATTGCCCAGGCCTGATCTGGCTGCCACAGTTTCCTCCCCTTTATTGGGCACTCGCTGCCCACCTGGCTCTGTGGGGGTGTGGGGCCGAGTGCAAACCCTGCCTGGGCTGGCAGAGTGTCCCTGCCTGCCAGCCTGCTGCTGGGCTTCAGTGCTGTCAGCACAGCTCTGTGCTCTTCCTTACCAGGAAAGTGCCACAGGTAGGTACCAATCTGTATATCTAATCTGTGCATGCATTCTTTGATAAGCAGTGCTTATCTTCAAATTTGTCCTTATTATGGCAGTTGATTTTTTTTTTTTTTCTGGAAAGCTAAGTTTCTTCTGAGTTGTGTGTTTTTCTTAGGAAGTGAGGACAGAGAAACGTGAATGTGGGGCCAGAGTTCTTGTACAGTCTTAAAGCCAGAGGTGGAAAGAGTTGATGCTGCAGTCCATACATCTACATTGTGCTGCTTGTTCTGTGGCACTGCTGCTATAAATGGGGAGAGCTAAAATTTCAGGTTTTTTTCCAGCATTGGCAGAAGAGTTCCTTTGTTTGACAATAACCCATTTCATTTTTATTACATTTAATATAAATGCACTGTGTACGTAAGCAGAATGCTGGAGTTCTCACTATTCTATGCTTATTCACTGAAGCAAAACATTTGAATGGAAGCAGTTAAGACTGTACTGTATTTTCTTTAAGCTACTTTGAGTACTTTAATACTTGTGGTTGAATGTGTCTGTTTGTAAGCCTGACTTTCTGGGCAGTAACAACCAAAGTTTGAAGTGTGCCTGAGGGAAAGCAGTGCAGGTCTTTGATTCTTCATTTTTATTTAGGAGGCTTGTTTGCTCTTTGTACCACACAGGTTTCTGCAGTAGTGGGTTGTGTAAGGTAGAGAGTCTGTGATTTAAGGTAGTTATTGCAGAAGGTACTGAAGAATTCACTCAGGTCACAGAAAGTTGCAACATGAGAACAACTTCTTTGTACATAAAATCTTGTTTTTTATTCAGTGAATGTTTGTTGAATGACTCAAATGTAAGTCATGGACAATTCTGATTATTCTTCCCTAAAACGTAAACCAGAATACTGAAAGGTACACGTGCACATGCCTTCTTGTGTATTGCAGGTCTAGGCTTGAATCCCTTCTGCATTAGAAATTTTGGCTAGCAAAAAAATCTCACTGCATTCCCTGAACCAGAAAAAGATTACAGTTTTAACTTAAGAAGTGATGTGTTTGATTACTCACTTTCTCTTTTAAAAATCTTTTCTGAGTAGGCAAAAAATTGAGCTGATGGCCCTGCTATGTAAAAAGCTTATAAGAACCTGGTATGTTTCACCAGGCAGAATTTGGTGTAGTGCTTGTCCCACGCAGCTTCACAGATGAGACAGGCAGCACAGCGCTGCGATGAGCTGTGCACCCATGCGTACACCTCTGCAATACCTGGCTTGTCTTGTCACAGCTTCATGGCATCTGTGAGCTCTTGCTGAGGTAGCACGAGGAAGGCTTCTGCATTCAGGTGGACATAGCAACATACTAGGAGGGTGTATGGTAAAGTGTGAGCTCTGTCTGTCTTTGCCAGTGCCACTTCAGCTTGCAGAATACATTTTTTTCTATGTTTACTCTTGACAGGATAGTAGTGCTGGCTTACTAAAAATAATTCGCTAATGTTTTACATGTGTAATAAAGCTCAAGTATGATGGCAGCACTATTCTTCAGAATATTGCCCTAAAATTATGATTTCAAGTAGGCAAAATCAAACGCAAGCTTTTAAAGATGCTTACCTGTTACCTTCAATCTCTTTAAAGATATGTTCAAGTAGTTTGTTGAGGTTACCATACTGTTTGTGCTGTGTCTAGAATTCGGCTCCATATTGGAAGTATTTTCAACTCTTTTTGTTGATTTTTGAAATATCTTCTTTTAAGTGTGGAGGAGAATCTCCAGATATGCTTTGCTTCCCATTGCAGGGGTACGGTATACTCCCAGTTAAGTTGACAGTGATACTGATAGTAGATAGGTGCTTATCTGAATCAAGGAGTCTGTGTGTGTGCATGTTAAGTAAGAGACAACACTGCTTTTCTTCCTCATTCCTGTCACACATAGCAGTGAACCTGGGGCATATTGTTTCCCAATGTGCCATGTTTGCTGTCCTGAATTTTTTTGGCTCACACTGCTGTTTGTCCCTTTGGAATGAGCATCCTTCTGTACACCAGTATAAGCTCCTGGAAAACTCTTACCTAAATTACTTGCTGTCATTGTTAAACAGAGGGAGGGTTTTTACTTACATATTTTAGTACAGATCCCAGTACAGCTAGGTGGTATTTTTCCATCATTTCATTCCTACTGAACTTTAAGAAATTGTGGAACTTGCATCATAGACTTTGACTGTGCATATATTTAATGTCATTTATCACCCAATTAGCATATGAGCTCCAAAGATTGAGGTAACCCATGGAATATGCTGTCTGAACAACTGAGGGAGTGGTTGCTGTGTCTATGTGTATAGCAGAAAACATGTAAAGCAGTGTATCGTATGTACGCATAGGCTACCTCTAAATTCTATATAGTAATGGTGCCCTGAAAAGATCTGGCAAAGTACAGCATATTCTGTCAAGAAATGGATGTGATTATGAAAACTTTTATGTGTAACTAGATCTGAAATATTTCTGAATTAAAGCGTTAAAGCATGGGATTTTCCAAAAGAAAAAATGTCTGTAGGATCTTTATTTTGCCTGTCAGTTTTTCATTAACTTCCTAGACCCCTGGCAGTGATTTAAGGAAACAAAGGGACTCTGCTGGGAGCTGTACTTTTCAGATCTCCAAAAACTTTGAGATCTTTTTTCAATTGTTTGTGTTTGGGTACATGTGGTCGGTGAATACCAAAGTGACATTTAGTGCTCCATAAAGGCTTTGTGTGCATGCCCTGCTTCTGTTAGTTAAGGAAAACAATGTTGGTTCGGTTCTTCTTAATGTTGTCTAAATAAAGTGTGAAGGAATGGGAGGGCTCCAGAATCTGACAAAATATCTCTGTATTGACCTTTAAAGAAAAAGGCATTTGTTAGAAGATCCAGATTCTCTTTCTCTGCTGTTCTCTGTCATAAGTGAGCTGGGGAGCTTAAAAGGTACTTTTTGCCTTGCAGCTTTTGGCTTTCTTTAGCTCTGTAGCCCAAGTCACGAGTTGTGTTTTTCACATTGTATTTTTTCATGATAGCTTGATAGTGGCTAGGCTCTCTGGAATCCTTACCATTTTAAAAAGTGCCATTCAGTAATTTTTTGGGAGCTAGTTCTGCCTAGGCATCAGTTTCACTGTGCTTTAACGCATGTGTGGATATGGGTTATCTGCTGGGGATCCTCTGGTGCTACCCAGGGGAAGAGGAGCTGGCATGGGTTGGACTTTCATCCTTGCTGTCACTCTGCAGTATGAGGAACATGATGGAGGCTCATTGGCCTATGGATTGCTGTGAGTCCTACATTGCTAGTTGAACTGCTAACCTGTTGAAGTTTGCAGTGTTTGTGTCAAAGCAACAGTTTTTCTCATGGCAGTAGGCCGAGTAGGAGATCTGTGGTGAATTATTCCTTTCCTCTTTCTAGATCCCAAATGTAATGGGATGTTGTTGTACTGCTATGCATGTCATGCTCCAAGCTTCTGTGAGGGGTTATAAATGGGGATTTCAAAAACCACCACAGAATTACTTGATAATTAATTAGTGATTTTATTGCAACATACCAGTAACAGACCAAGAAATGTTGATCCTGGCTTTTCCCTAGCATTTGATTTAATGTGCGTTTAAAGAATTCTTTAAGTATATGTTGGTATCTCTAAAATAAAAAGCATTGCTGGAACTTCCCAGAGGAGCTGAATTAGAGCTGTTCATTGCTCTCCTGCCTACACACACTGCTGTGTAAAATAATGCAGTTGTTTCACAAACAGAGGGAGGGTTGTAAAGGTAGCTTCACTGTGACATGAAATCTCTTGAGAGCTTTCCCATAAATATGAATATAGTAATTATATGATTAAAAAATAAGGAAACTTTTTGAGTTGCGTGCTTCCCCGAGCTATTAACCTAACCACTAATTAACCAACAGGAAATTCCAGACCTCAAAGTTTCATTATTGCTATACCAAACTGTGAAAATATAAGTGTGTTAATGAGAATTACATTACAGCCATCTGTGGCATGTTTTTACATTGTGTCAAAACAGGAAAAACATAATATACCATCTGTTACCTACCCATATTCTATTGCATAAATCAACACAAAAAATACTAGAAAAGTCTTCCAGTTTCCAACTCAGGTTGCCTCTTATGTCATGTATCTTATTTGTAGCAAACACTGTGCCCTGATGTTACCACCATCACAGGAGTAGGAGTTTACTTCTAGGGTATAACTTCAGTGTTCTGAGGGGAAGAACTGATTTCTTGGAGTTTTGGGGCAGTTGACCCCTCAACTTTGGTGTCTTTTCCCTCAAGCACATGTGAATCCCTCAAACTAAAAGCTGACGATTCCCTTGCAATTTGCTGTTCCTTTTGTTTTTAAGTAAATATTTTTTTCTGGATAATGTTTACTAGTATCCCCTCTTTCTCTGAACAGCAAACATGATTTGAAGCATTTCACTATTGTGCAGGTTTCTGTTGTGACTTTTAATCTTAATGCTTTTATGCTTTTCTTTCATGGTTTGTTTTTGTTTTGTTTTTTCTTCCTTTCTCCATTATTTTATGTTCCTCTATAGAGTTTAATCCATGCAGAGTTTCCCAACTCCCTTGATTTGTGGTTCTGGAAAAAGAAAATGTCCTCTTGGGAAGAAAACTGGCACAGAAGAAAATACTAAAAACAGCAATGGATTAATGAGCCGTATCCGTAATGATTGAGATGAAATGTTACTCAGCAAGGTCTGAAATACTCTGAATATTTGCATGTTGCCTTCTTGCTGAGTAGACAGAACTGTAATTGTTGTTAAAATGAGGATAAAAGGTTTATTGAGATAGAGAGGTGGAAGAGTCACGCTGCAGTTTAAGGGAAGTCATGTTGTGGCAGGTAACTCATGGGATGGGCAGGTAGCCTAAAATAGAGCCCTTTCGACCTTGGAATAAGGTTGGTTTTTTGTTTGTTTGTTTGGTTTGTTTTTTAGCAAGCATTCTTATTTTGTCCTTAATTTGCTCAGCTGTGGTGAGAGCTTGTAAGCGCTAGCTTAGTGTTCAAGTTAAATGATCAAAATCTGTTTCTCTGCAGACTCTGATGCAGCAAGCACAGTTGAAATAAAACAAGGAACTCCCTGTGTAGCAATGTACCTACAGTGTAAATGTCTTATTTAATGCTATAGGAAAAACTTACTTGCTATGCTGACCAAATAAATGGCTGAGGGGAAAGCAGCTGAGAGTTTTTTCTGGTCTTAGTGAAAGATTCTGCTAGTCTCAAACCAAGAGCATTTTAAGAAAACTAAACAAGTATGGCATATGATGGTGAGCTTTGCATGGCTACCTACTAATTTGCACAAAAATAGGAGTTCCACAGGCCTCTCTGCTAGAATTTTTAGTTTGGTGTATTAATAAACCAGCAAATAGGCTGAATATTGACCTGGCAGTTTGGTGAAAGTAAAAATCTGTTATTCATGGTAATTAGAGGAGAGGTGACTGTGAAAACTTAGAAGAATTTTACAAAACAAGTGACTGGATAATGAAATGGGGTGAAATTCTCTTTAGATTTAAATTCAGTAGGAATCTATTTGTTGTGTAAATTGGTAAAGAAATGAAAAGAGAAGACGTGATTCTGGCACTTTCTAAATCTGTAAAGGCAATATGATGAACAGTTCTGGTCTCTGTCTTCTCCAGAAGGATATAATGGAACTGGAGTAGGTTCAGAGACAATCATTGGGTATGGTTGAAGGAAGTATATAGTGTTCATATGAGACGTCATGATCTGATCTGTCTGCTCGTGTCCTTACATTTACTGCTTGTGCTTGTACTGATCTGTTGTTTTCTAATTATTCCAAGTAAGTGAAGGGAGAACATGCAGTAGAAATTGTCTAATGGTATTGCACAAAATCTTTAGGCCAAATGTTAAATAATGGAAAAATAATCAAGTCCCCCTCAATTTTGAATGCTTAAGCAACTTTCCTTGTTGATGTGTGACTTGCCTAAGAAAAATTCTTGGTCTGGTTCCAAGCCATTTGGAAGCCTCCCCTCCAGTTCTTTTTGATAGAACAAAACCGTTTGCCTTTCCCTGGAGACTTGTCTGTGCTGATCCATGACATATGAGATGGCATCTCAGTAGGTACAAAGCAACTGAAGAAACAGAGTACTTAATAAAGCAGGAATGTAACCTGGAAGGATTTTTATTCTTAGCTAGGTAATCCAGGTTTCCTGCTATTCTTGCTACTTTCAGACTCCAGGTTCTCACAAATATTATTTTTAAAAAATAATCATAACTATTTCAGGATTAGATGAAATATCAGATTGTTTTAAAGTCTTTTGTTTATAACAATAGAGACAGTGGGGAGCTGGAAGCTCTTTGAACCTCAGTCGTTTCCCTACTGGATTAAAAAAACAAAAAAACAAACAGCATTCTGGACAACTTCTCCAAATGCCAATAAATGGTACAGATCCATTGTGTTCTGATAACCGTTAGGCTCTTTTTGGGATGGTGTTGTTTGTTTTCCTCTTTTTCCTCAGTACAGAAATGCTCAGTATTCTGGTTATCTTCAGATTTTCTTGTCTGTGATTAACTAGAGATCTGAAAAGATAAGTACTGGGAAGTTAGTTTTACTTCACTTGCTGGTATGTGCAAGTCTTCCTATCTTCATATCTCAGAAACAATTTTGTGGTTTAGGGAGTAGGAAACAGCTCCTGAAAATCTACCCTAGACAAATGAAAGGGACTTCTTCAGAAACTTTTGTATCTAGCGCTGTAGTGTTGTTTTATTTAGCAATATAGATTGCTGCTTTCTCTTAAAGTCTACAGGCACAAGAAATTCTATGTTTATGAATGTTCACATGTATTCCCTTTTGCTGCTGAGAGTAGTTGATGTTTCCTTTTTAGGGCATCTTTTCCAATGCAGCAATGCCAAGATGTGTAGTTGAAGTAGATTGTTTTATGGGAAAAATAAGAAGAATTTGAAAATTCTGAAGAAGTTCTAAGAAAATATTTTAATTGCCCTCCCTTAGATTTTATTTTGTAATACCCGGTCTAAACTCTTTTGGCCAGGTCTTTAAAAATTCTCAATATTTTTGTACATATTCTAGGAACTCATTAAAAACAAAACAAAAAAAAACACTAGAGGCATTTTTAAAGCTGCAAGAAGGGAATTTAAGTAAACAGTAGATCAAACTTGATACTTCAGATAGGAGAGAAATGGATATTAATATGAATATTAATTGAACACCTCTAGCTGCAACCAATAGAGCGGGATGTAAATGAATGATTCCAAGCAGAATTTCCAGTTGTTTTCTGCCACATAGGACAAACTGGCCACATGGAATATATCGGTGTCTTAAAGACTGCACTGATAGCCTGTTTGTTTGCACTGAAAATTTTACTACTGGTTGTTTTAAGTCCTGCAATGCTGCCTGGATCTGTGACCCTGTTGACCTCAGCTTTTCAAATTACTAAGCTTGTTTCAAGGCTTTTTCTTCTTAGTATCCTTAACATTCGAAGTTTAGTTCCAGCCCGCTGGTTATGTGGATGCCCACTGAGCACTGTTGTGAAGGTTTGTTTCATTTAACCTTGCATGTTAGGTACAACTGATTTAGGGTTCTGTTCTGTCTGAGATGGTGCTGAGTGGCCACTTGTAGCAAGACTTCTAGGCTGAGAGAAGCCAGCTAAGGAGCTATCAGTGTTTGGCGCTGTGCACAGGGACTTGCAGATGCTGCCCTCTCTCTGAAGCGGCACACAGACCTCTGCAAAATGCCCTGTGGCCTAATATGGATCTAGAAGCAGCATCTACTAATGATAGGAACCTGCAGGATGCTACAGCTGATATTAGTCCTTGCCCAAAAGAGTTTGGCTGCATTCCTTCCCATCACCTGGACAGATTGAATTGTAAGCAGTTTTCACGCTTCTGTATACTTTGAGAAGAAATGAATGAACTGAGAATTGCTTTTGAAGCAATTTCTGTTTTTTTCTTGATAATGGTGTCATGCTTCTGTTATTGTCCTACTTCAAACACTGTAAAGTTTGTTTTCTTCCAAGGCAACGTAATTGTTGTACTTCTGTTTGTGATACTGATTAGTGTGTCAGTCATTTCATAGGCAGTATTGATGATCAAATTAGCTTGATTTAGAGTTATTTTCCTCTGCAGTCCAAGCATTTATCTAGTCACCAAAATCTGCTTATCTGAACTGTTTAGTTGGATATCTTACAGATGGAAAAATGGGGAAGGATAAAAAAAAAAGAAAGAGGAAAGAGTCCTAATTCAAAGGTTTCCCATTAAGGTTTTCTTGTAGAAAGAAAAGGAGCACAGAAAACAGGATAGGATTCTTTTTACGGTATCATAAAGACACAACAAAGCTACTTAGTACTCCTTTGAATTGGCTGAAGTAGACGTGTCAGGATTAATGACCATACAAATCTCAGATGTACTGTGTAGGCTGTTTGGTCAGGTGGTGGGATTATAAATAGGTAGGCTTAATGATGTCAGAGGTAAAAGAAAGGAGTGAGAGCATGCTTGCCATGCACACGCTTGATCCAGCCCTTCTACCTACATATGCTGTTGAAAGGAATTCACTTGATTTTAATGGAGAAGAGAAACCTGACTTCTCTTAGAGGTAGGCAGAAAAGTAGCTTAACCAATTTTAACTGTTCTCCTGCCCCCTCCTCTTGCTTAAATGGTCACCAGAATGGCTTCCAGGTGGTACTTTTATTACCTTACTGGGGAATGTCAGTCTAGCAGCTATTGTGTTAGATATATGCAGGTAAAACTTTGACATGCAGCACAGTTCTGGTTGGAGTAGGTTGGAATTCTGGAAATGTTTGCTGACAAATATTTTGCAAGACTAAGAATGAAATTATTGGTATTTACACAGCATTTCCTGGCTTGTTTGGATTAACTTGCCTGAACTCCCGTTGTGAGGAAAAATATTTACCATAATTATGCATCTCTAGTAATGTTTAAGTCTATGCTTTTGCGGGGAAGGCAGATTCACGGATAAGGTAGTAGTTAAGTTGTCAGAATCCAAATACAGACCTGTAAAAGGAAAGAATTAAAGTCTGTAGTGCTGCATTCAGAGGAATTGTGTAATTCTTCCAGTCCAAGATACAAAAAGCTTTTTATCCTCTTCCTGGCTCGAGGACAAGGGTGAATAAAGACCTGTCAGTATATCCAAGTGGATGGACTGCTAGAATTTCAGTGCTGCACTTTTGGGTATAGAAGAGTTTCGTCTGTTATTTTAAGTTTCAGGTGGCCACCCAGAAGTTCAAATTAGATTGTGTTAAATGAAGAATGTTGTATGACGTGGATACATCACGGCTTTTCTGCCTTTGATTGATTTTCATTGTCCATCTCATGTTGATATGAAGTTTTGTTTGGAAGAGATGCAGTTGTTAACAGCTTGTAGAAGTCAATGCCTTTTTGTTTCTTATAGCAAGATAAAAATGTGTGTTCATTTAGTATTACATAGCACTTTCATTTATCACAGAGCATTAAAGCATTTTGATAATACCTAAATAGACTCTAACTGCACAATGCCAAGATATATTTTGTTTACAACAAGAAAAAAAAAAGAATTTGAGAAAAAACCTTCAGCTGAGCTTCATGTAGAAGTTGGTACGCTTCTTGTGCTGAATTGTAATGTTCAAAACTCAGCAGTGAGTTTGGAGAAGCTGAAAAGGGTAAGGGAGTGAATAGTGTTGTATCCCAGCAGTCAGAGCAAGTTACTCATCTATGTAACATAGGAAAGTTTCTTTACATTCCGTAGAGGAGGCCGCTGCTGCTGATAGTTGTTAAAGAAGTTACTAAGAACAAAAATTTTCCCTACTGTGTAGTTAAGGCTGAATGTCTGTACTCTTTGCAAAGACTTTTACTAATGGAGTGCTGGGGCATCCAAACCAGCTTTGATGTCATCCACTATGGTGCAAGGAGTCAGATTGCTTTGCAGAAATGTCGTCTTTTGTGCCTGCTGCAAGGTTGCAGTAAGAATTGATTTGGGGGATTTTGAGTCCACAGATGAAAGTGAAGAAGGGAGCTAACAGCAACTCTCACATGTAGAAGAGGATGAGTTTGGGGGGGGAGAATGTTGTAGTGTTTCTTTGGGGTGCTGAATTGCCAGCCTGGGGGGAGCTCAAGTTAAAAGGGATGACGGGGAAGGAGGTTCCCACAGCTAGTGGTAGCAAAAGTGGGAATGAAAACTGCTGCCAGGGTGATGCTAGGAAGAGAGCTGGGGCAGCATTTCTTCTGTGCTTCCACCACCCAGCTCCCTGCACATTGAATTTGGGCTGAGGCAGCAGCACTGTGGTTAAGGGTGGCAGGGGGGCTACCCTGCTCCAAAGGGTAGGGACTTTGCTGCTGCGCTCTGAGAGATGTGGGGTCATGGAGGTAACTCTGAGAGATGAGCAGGAGGTGGGCACTCATGGCATTTGTTCTTAGTTTTGCAACGAGTGTAGGAGTGTTTGCCACAATGTTTGAGTGACATACAAGGTGGGGAGAATCTTTTTTTTTTTTTTTTTTTTTTTATTACACCCCAGTTTTCAGGATAGTAACTAAGTTGAAAAATGAAAGTGTGGGGATTCTTTTCATGGGATTTAGTAAAGCTAACACTTATTTTGGTACAGTTTCCTAGCCTGAACTTAACTTTTTCCTCTTTCATTTTCTTTTCTGTAATAAATAACATGCCTCATTTGCTTACATGGTTCTGTGCAAGTAGTACATGGTTCTCATGCTTGGTAGCTCTTTCTTGCTTCTCTTTTCACATCCCATGACATCTATGTAACTTGTGTATTTTTTTTTTTTAAAGCTTCTGCCTTAGGATTGAAAGCTTTCCTGCCTTCTCAATGCCTTCCAATGCTTGATATCATGTCTCTTCTCCCATTTAATAACTCTTCTATTTCTTGGTTATGCAAATGTACAGAACACTGGAGTTTTACCAAATTATAGATGCCTAAATGGCCCAGCTGCTAAGAGAAGGCTGCTGGTAGCTGAAGAGCTTTGTGCCAGGGAGAAAGCTTGGCTTGTTCCAAAGAGCTGCCTGACGACCAGAAATCAGGGCAGTTCTTTTCAAAGTCACATCATGTGCTTGACTCGTTTCTTCCTGTAGTGGATCTGCAGCTGGGAGACTGGGAGCCTGCAGCTGAAGGCAGCAGGGGGTAAAGCTTTGCTTTTCTGTTGTTACTGCAGAGCTTCCTAGCACCTGACCTGCATTTTTATTTTTTTTTTCCTGTGTTGCCCACCTGCACCTATTTCAACAGCTGTGTTGAGGGCTGTGTGTATGGGAGGAAAGGAGTAGAATTTGTGTTAGTTTCTTTCCTGGCTGCTGTGGTACTGGGTGGCTTTTTCTTCTTGCCTTGCCCAGCCTCTAAATCCATCCAGTGCCTGCCTCCAGTGTTACTTCTAAAATACAATTTTGAACAGCAGAGAAAAGCCGCAGAAGAAAAGCTCAGATAAATTGGCAATTCTTTGCTCCATTGATGTTCAGAACAGCAGCTAAAAAACCTGTGAGCAGAGCCAAGCGTTTCATCTGCAGGCTTTGAAAGATGTGCTGCTATACCTGCTTTCATGGCTAGTAGATAACAGCCAGGAGGGCAGATTTAGGTTTTTCTCTATTTGAGAGCCCCTAATTGAACTTCTCTTGCTGGTCACAGGAAAAGAATATCTGTACACGTGTGCTTTTACAGAAGTTCTTGAAAAAAGGTTTGAGTTTGTTCCTAGTGGAGCTGGCATATGTTTGCTTGAGTTTTAAATACTTGTTAGATTTACTAGTGTATCAAAGGTTAAGCTCCCTCTTTCAGATCAAGCTGCTCTTTGTTTTCTTTTCCTGTTTATTCAGCCAGTTATATATTACTCAATCACTGTTACAAATTTACTGCTTTCTCTTCCCTGCTCCTTCCTTTCTGTCAGATTGCTTTCATAACTGTAAATATAATAAAGACCAAATGAGTCATATGAAGTTTTTTTAGTTTTGAATGCTGTTCAGGTTGTTTCACTTCTCTTTTGATAGCAAACCTAACTTCATTTTCACTTTCAATAATTTGTGAAAAAGTTGCGAGTGGGAATAAGTATCTGCTTATTACAGAGACATGTTGCACACTGCTTGCCAAATTTGTATTTTGTGTTAGCATTATATACTTCACAAGTCCAAGATCTGAACCTCCTTAAAAGTAATGTTGTTGGAACTAATTTTCCTCCACAACTCTTCTTTTTAATTTTCTCCTTTTAAGAAGTAATACTGCTTTTGGCACAACAGGGTGTGATATAAAGGATTTATTTGTATAAGAATGTATTTTTTCTAATTCCTTAATAATAACGTTTATGCTAATTTACAGCACAATTGTTGTTGTTATTATTTTACTCTCTGTTGCCTGATAGCACTGCAAGCTCTTGGCTGTCTTCTAGCAGCAGGACAATTCTTAGGCCTAAAAAGGAGCTCACTGTTTTTCACTGAGCAGTGTAAAGGAACACAGATTTGATGGTTATCTGTATGCAAAGGCTGGGCAGTCTTTCTTTTGTTTTAAGTGACCTTGAAAAGGTCACTGTATTCATAGTTATTATTTCATTTGTAAGAGTGATGAACAAAAATCCTGTTGTTTTTTTTTTCCCCAAAAAGTTTTAAACTTGTATTTGAGTTAGTTACGTTGAAGTTGGAGTTGGTGTCCCTTTAATGCTAGGAGGGCTACCATTACAAACATGCTTTTCAAGATTGCCACTGCCATGGGGACAGACAGTCAGGTGAATATCTATTCTAAATGATCTGGAGGGAACTGAAGGATTCACTTGCTGCTTTCTTGCTTTCAGTGTGAACCAGTTGCCGAAAGATTCCATGAAGCTTTCATCTTACTGTCATGGTTACGGTCCCAGTCCAGTGATTTACTTCCCTCTAGCATAAAACTCTTCTAAAAAAAAAAAAATCTTTTCTCTAGAACTCTGAGGACAGTTAAGGAGGGATTCAACACATTCCATTGACTAGGAAAAGTTTTTTCTCTATTGAGAGCTTTAAAAACACATCTTAATTCCTGGGATGGCTTATTCTTGATCCTTTTTATTTATGGGAAGAGAGATGGGGTGTTTTTTGTTTGTGTCTCCTAAATGTAGACACAAATAAGAGAGGATTGCTGGATTCTGAGTAAACTCGTAGAGATGATCTAAGATCAACTTGTTAATCGTATCACTTGTAGTATCACTACTGACATATCAGTGTATTGGTTGCACAAAGCGTTTTCCTTTTAGGAGAACCCTTTACTTGGTCCTTTCTTTCTAGTATCTTTTTCTTTTGTAATATTTTTGTAAACACTGAGATTAATTTGCAATATTTATCTTCTTTCCCACTTATAAATATGTATAGAAACTGCACTGTGTAATACTTCACTGTCTCAAAGAGTTACAAGATTTTCATGGTTATTTCTCCAACTGGAAATTGGAGTTAAAATGTACTTCTGTACTTTTTTTTTTTTCTTGTAGCTATTGAAGTGCCTGGTAGGTACAGTAACTAAACAATGTAACTTCAGAATCTTCCCAAACAGGGAAGTGTATGAGTTTAGAGCCTGAAAGTTCACATTTATTTGTGGAGCAGATACAACAAACACTTCTTTCATTTTGTTCTACGCATACCATAAGTCTGGCTTGAAGGGATAACCTCCCAAGAATGAACCATGCTTGCCTCTCATTGATCCATACCTTGATCTTAACATCCAACTGATGCTTTCATAGTGGAAATAAACATGCAGACTGTGTATCAAACAGTGATATTGATCTAGAGATGAAAGCCTAGCATCTACGCTGATTGGCACATTATATAGATGTCACGATGCTGGCAGAGCAGCTAGCTGCTTAATTTTAAGAATAAATATAATAATACTGTAGTACTGCAATTTTTTTTTTGCAGAAACCTGGACCACAGAAACAAAACACTGCAGAGGAAGTTTTAATATATGTATATGTATAGCATAACTTTTTGTTTCTTTTACTGAAACTTTAAATTACTGAAGTAATTCTACATTTTTTTCAAGTAACTAGTTAGAAATGTGTGTGCATAGGGGTAGGATGCAGCAAGCAACAGTGAAAGATGGTTAGAATGTAGTGTAAATAGTTACATACGATGGTTTCATTTCCATTTTCTGAGCATAATGGCCACTGGAGGGAGAGGAAGGAATCTCTAGAACCTTAGAAATCAAATTAAAAATCTGCTTTTGAAAATGGTTGGATTTTGTGGTGGTGGTGTTTGTTTTTGAGGAGAACTACAGTTAACTGAAGTAAAGAACTTCCAGTCCTTTTTTCTCTGTCAACTTGAAACTTGGACTGGAAAAAAACAAGGATAGGAATGAGTGAATCTAAGATAAGAAAGATAAGTCTCTGAAAATGGAAAACAAACAAACAAAAAACAAACAAAAAAAAACACAACAAAGGTCTTCTGTTGTGGTATGAAATAAATACAGTTTTAAGTATGTGCTGGAAGGTGGACTCATCAAGCATTGCAAAATATTAAGATGCTTATGTGCTATAACCCAAGCACATACGCTGTTGTATCTCTGTGTAATATCATTAGGCTCTGACTGTAGTCGATATTATGCAATGGTTCCTCATAATGATGAACAGATATATGGGGACTCAGGCTTTCTGTGTCCTTTACTAATAGGGCACAGGATAACAGAAGCTCATATGGTAGGATGTCTGGAAGAAATTTTTTGCTTTGAATGCACAGATGCCAGGTATCAGATCAGAGGTAGAAAAATGCATAGAAGGTGAATCCTATGCTCACACACATGCTGTTCTGCTCTGCTAGTGGTGCTAAGGGTGGAAAAAGAAACGGTCCTACTTAAGTGTTTTCATTTTGGTCTATCACAAGATTATGCAGAGCGGATAAACGGCATCTCTGTAACTACTGTAACAAAATGTACTCTGAAGAAAAATGTTGTACATGGGGTAGGTATGTCAGTGCCATTGTTGGCATTCAGATGAAGAACAATGCAGATGAAAATTGAACTGTGTTTCAGTAAGGAAAAGAAACCATCTGTAATTACACTGCAGATGAAAATAATGCTATTGTGTACTATTCCATTTTTCACATCTTTGATTATGTAATTATCAAGTCCTCAACTGGGAGCTCCAGCTTTCCAACCAATTTATGTCTTATGAAATACTTAGATTTTTTTTTTTTTTAAAGGGGCTGACATCCGAAATATATAGTTGTGATTTTCATAAGAGATAGAAAGGCTTCTGTTCAGTGGTTGGTTTTTTTTTGTTTTGTTTTGTTTTTTGAGTGACTTACCTTGGAAAGCCTATAGCTACCAGAATCACACAGTAATGTGATGGTTGTCATGGAGCATTTTCCTTTCAAGTAGCATCTGATCTTGAAGATATGCAGCACTGGTGCTGTGAAATCAGTTACATCTCTGGGGATAATGAATAAACAGCAGGAAAGTTGGTGCTTTCTTACTTAGTGTACATGACAAATCTGTGAGCATTAAAGATAAGTATTGAAGTGGGAATGCTTGTAGAGGATATTTGTGGCTTAAATATGTAGCCTGTATATTGCCCAGAACTGATGCATCATTGTAAGTGAAAAACACTGAGGTAAGCCTGAACTCTTGTTAACTGTTCTTTCACTGAACAGATGATGTGCAAGATTTCCGCTGTCTGCCTCAGCTACGTAGCAGTGGAGCAGCATTGTAATAATTGTGATAACTGCTTTGAATGAGAAGTCAAAGACAAGAAAACATCTAGAAGAAGCTTTACTGAAGGGCCTGTTTCCTTTCTGGAGGTGATCTCAATGCTTTTCTGACTTTCAGTGTGGAAAAAAAAGTTCTACTAGTTTTGGCATTCTCCTTCATATAATTGGGTGTTTTTAGTGTCACAGTGCAAACTTAGTTTGTTTAACAAACTTAAATCCATCTCTCGTACAGCAGAAAGCTTTTATTCTTCTAGATTGAGTGAATTTTTTCAGTACCTCAGAGCTGACTCAATTTCAGTTTATATCCCTTATGTCTTTTCCTGTGTGATCATTTAAGTAATTGCTATAGAAGACTTGAGAGCTGGTCCTACTGAGGTTAGAGCCAAAATAATGTCACTAAAAGAGCTATGAAGGTGCCTCTGTGTGGTGTCTTAGTAATTTGCTCAAGACTGGAAGTTAAGTGCTGTAAACATTAATACCCTTTGAAATCAGGAATTGAAGAGGTGGATTGTTTATGCTGTTGCCTTTGCTTGTGTACAAATGTAGCAGATAGATTTCCTCTTTTCTCCAGTTTTTGGGGAAAGTGATCTTTATCAAGAGGAAGTGCTGGCAGTAACTGAAATATCCAGGTCACTGTAAGTTCAAGTATTTCTCATTGTTTTAAAGGACCTTTTGCCAGTTACTGGTGCAAGATACTTTAGTTATAAAATACACTGCTTGTTGATTTCTAATGGGATTTTTCTGAAACTTCTTTATATTTTTTTTCCAGTTTAACATCAAATAAATATAGTTTTATTTATTGTACTCAGACCTTTATTTCAAAAAGGGCTTTCACACATTGAAATCATTGGCACTATTAGTTTTTTTATTATTTTTCTGCAAGCAGGAAACATGTTGATATACAGCAACGGAACTTATTTTTGTAAAAGTGGGACCTGAAGCGCTTAAAGTGTTGTCTTTTGGCCTTGCATTTGATTTGAACAGCTGTACTGCTTTTACTTAACAAAATGGTGAAATATATCTGTATTTTAGCTGGAAGAATTCTTTAACATCCTCTAGCTGCCTTTTCTGGGACTGGGAAGAATTAGGAAAGAAAGTGGGGTTTTTTCTACTTCATATGATTAAATGGATGACACTCATGTCACAGATTAGTGGGTGGCTGGAGTTGTTTATCCTATGGTAAACTGGGGAAGCACATCCCTTGGTGTGGACTGGCACCTCTGTGTCTGTGCAGAGCAGTCAGGCAGCAGGGGGGCAAGGAAGCAGGGAGCACCCACCTTGTGTGGGACGCTGCTGCGCAGTTTCCAGGGGAATTTTAATTAAACTTTGTCCTTACTTGATTTAAATTTCTATTTTAACTCACGTTTGTATGCTGTGGCTAAATCAGGTGTATATTGATTCTTCCCACATCTCTCCTTTAATTCTGTAGTAGCCAATAAAATAATGTTTTGGGTTGTTCTAACTTCTAATATTTACTCTGCAAATTAGATTAGAATAGGCCTGCTTAGCTCCCAGCACATCTGGAAGCCATCTGAACATGAAAGGTGCTGTGAATGGGACCATATATGGAGCACCTTTTTCTGACTTCCAAATGTTTATTTTTATATGATTGGTATTTATTGTTATTGGTATTGTTACAATTGCATTTTACCTTACTTAACATTCAGAGAAGAAACTGCCTTAACCATTCTGTGTTTGTAGCAAAATTATTAAAAATGCTAGCAGCCTTCTGGCAGAGATGAAGAGATGAGAGAAAACCAGGCATTTGCTTGGTTGATTTTTATGATGGATAAGAATTTGAAAATGATTCCACCAACTTGAGTTATTTGGATAATGCTGGTTTTGTGATTTTTGGTGGTTGGTCCCTCAGGGTGCCTGAGAGAAGGTGCCTGTAGCAACTTCTTGCTGACTACACTGTGCAAAAGAGGAGGGGAGGGCTTGCAGGTTAAAAGTACTCCTGCAAGTGGATTCCCACCACCCTGTCACTTGCTGCTTTTGCTCTGCAGCTACAGATGTAGTAACATCTGATGTTGTTTGCATTACCAAATAGCAACTCAGGGATCATGTGAATGCAGGTCTCCAAAACAAACAAACAAACAAACCTTGAAAGACCAAATGCAACTCTTTTGGGGGGAGTACAAGACATGAGAGAATAGGTAAAAAATGAAGAAAAAAGTCCCTGTGACATCTGGAAACAGAAAATGAGAGTATGGGGATATCTGTTGCTTAGTAAGACACTTAATAAAGCTCAGTATATCTTCTGACAACATACACTTGGAGGTTTCTCCTCCTTTGAGTGGATTGGGAAACATAAACCTGACTAGCCATAAAAATCTACAAAGATCTGTTGTAGATAAGATAGGTTTGCTGTTCTTTGTTGGGGTAAATGGAAAGTCGACCTCACTACACTGCCTAACCCCACATCATGTGCTTATGTTCTTCATGAGTGTGTCTCCCATCATCTTCCAACTGTTGCACACAAATTTTGTCTCCTTTTTTCTAGTTTTAGCTCTCTGTAGTGTAAGCTGAACACTATAAATAAGCCTGCATTTTACTAAGGCTGCACACTTACTGATGAGTTTGTTTTGGGTTGAGCATGATCTGTAGCAGTAGTGGAGTTCCAGCAATGAAATAGCATTTGTCTGCTTAATGGAAAATAGAGTCCACTAGCATTTGTGAACGATGGCATGTAATCTTCAGGGACTGAATTCTGAGTTCATTTGTGATAAATAACCTGAAGTTGCCTAAAGATGTTGAAGATGAGTACAGAAGGGGAAAGGCATATTGCTTTGCTTTGGGCATAGATTTCTTTTTTCTTTTTCTTTTTCTTTTTCTTTTTTCTTTTTCTTTTTTCTTTTTCTTTTTTTTTAAGTAACATGTTATAAGGGCTTTTTGTTTTTGTTTTTTAATAGTTGTAATTATGTTGTTTTTGGCAGTTAGATGAAAGCTAAGGTTATACAGAACAAACAAACAAAGAGGAGGAGTAAAGAACAGCTTGATTCATAACACACTGTTGTAGAGACTGAAGCTAAATGTGCAGCTGACGCCACATGTCATGAGTCTTAGATGGAGAGAGGTGTGCAACAAAGCTAATTTGAAATATGAACAGAGAGGAGACAAATGTTGATGATGAATGTTCATTGGGTGTGTTTGGACATTTAGGAGTTCTGATGAGCTGGGAGAGGCTGTGAATAGTTAATTATTCAGCACAGAGTTCTGAAGTTCAAAACTCCAAGTACTTTCAGAAACAGCTCAGTCATGTGAACCCTCGTTACACAGTCATCTTTTGCATTGTTGTTTTGGACCTTGTTTGTTCTTCACTGTAAGTGACTTTAAACTTTGTTTTGCCAAAAAATATGTTTCTAATTCTGTGCTACGTGTTTTATGTTACTTCTGTGGGATAAGTCCAAAAGTCAATGTTTTTGTTGTTAATGTAAACAAAGTTTGGTACAACACTGAGATCTAAACTGCAATCATAATTTTGGAATGAATAGCGTGCTCATATATACGTTTGTAGTTTAACTTTTAGTGAGTGTGGCTTCCTTCCAGTCTTTCTCTTTTTAAGAAATAAATTCTCTTGAGACAGTGCATGTCCATATAGGGCTTTTTTCTTCTAATGATGAAATTCTTAATAATAGTATCTTTTCCTCGTGATTATATTGGTGAAATCTAAAGTACTTTGAAGGGAACGTTCTACTATTTGTTGTAGGAAATAACAGAATTTATAGCATAGCATAAACAAATTGAGATGTAGAAAATGTTCCTTTTGGACCATTTTAGATTTTTTTAATGTTTTGCAAAGGTTTTTGTGTATGCATGAGAAATAAGACTGGGAAGAAAAGTGAGAGAATAAATATAGGAAATCAACAGAGGTGGCAGGAAAACGTGGAAACATTTTGTGACTGAAATGTCAGGAAAGATCAATAATACTGCTATTTTATTACTATATAGAACCAAATAGAGTAGAGTAGGTAGAATTTATTTAATAAGTTTTAATAATTAAAAGAATAAATTAGTGGGGAAAAGTACGATTTTTGCCATGCCTGTCTATCCAACAGATTAAACATACAGCACAATTTAGCTGCGTGCAGTGTAGTTCAGTATTTCTGCTTATACCAATCTAGTAAGTCTGTTTGGAGAACACTCAAATAAGGTCTTGGCTTTTTCTATCTCAAGGGAGAAGAAAAGTAATTCATTTATTTTTGAGTGTATATTTAAAATATTAACAAAAGCTTTTAGTTTTGGACTCGCATTATTGGGCATTTGTATTTAAACTTACCATATCAAAAACAAATCCATTTTTATTTGACAAGATAGATATTTTAGTTTGGTTATTTATCTTTGGTCACAACTGACTGTAAGTGCAAAATATTCTCTCATTCTTTCCTTACACATATTGATTTAATGCCATGAGTGAAAAGAATTAAGTTCATGATTCATTCCTGTCTCAAAACTTGTTAGTTTGCAGGCCTGGAATCAAATATTTGACTTTACCTTGTATCCATTTATTTCAGAAGAAAAGCTAAAGCACCTCCTCCTCCATCTGAAGCCAGAACGGTCACTGATTGTCCATTTGATGACACAGAATCAGCCAACATCATCATGGAACAGAAAGAGAATGTAATTGATAAAGACATTGAACTGTCAGTGGTCCTGCCAGGAGATGTGATCAAATACACTACGGTTAATGGGAGGTATGTTACATGGAATGACATTTCTGTTTAATTTTCCTTTCCTACTGAAGTTTATTTCAACCTTTATCCAGGCATAACTCACTCTGTAAAATATACAAGTTTTATAAGACTGGGTGTTTTTGAGTAAATTTGAAAACATATACTTTACTTACCTTTTAGGAAGACTGTTTTTTTTGAAGCAGAAGGTCTGTATGGCACCTATAAGGATGCAAAGATACACCTGTAGTTCTTTCTCATCACTGCAGATCTGTAGAAAAGTGCTGTTTGTGCGGTACACTGAATTTTCACATATGCTTTTTCTTTGTTAGACTTTTCTGCTTCCTACTAAGCTGCAAAGTCATGTGTTCAGCACTTCTACTTATTGCCTACTAGTAGTCCTAAAAATCATCATTTCATACAAAATATATAAAGCTTCAAAGAAAGCTTCTAGTTATAGCTTTGGTAACTTTTTTTTTTAATAAATCAAATATGTTTTGCTGAACCTGGTTTTAATTTGGAATAAATATTTCAGTCTGTTAGTTGATGAAATGGATTGTGCATGTAACTCCCAAGTCACTTTTAGATCAGAAATTGATTGGTGAGTTGAAATCATAAACCCTGGGACTTAACCCACTGAGATAATTAACATTCTGTTCTTACTGAGAAGATCCTGTGCAAACCCTTCTGTAGATCAGAGCAGTTGGAATGCCAGTCTGTGCTGAGTAACATAAACATGTAGCTACGCCAACCTCACGTTATAATCAGAGATACTGACTGTAGTGGCTTAAGTCTGTTTGCATGCCTTGTCATTTGCTAGAGTTGATGAAGTCATTTTTTAGGTATCACACATCAGAACTGCAATAAATTAATTTGTATGGATTATTATTATTTTTTTCTCCATACATCATCTAGTTTTTCAGGATAAGTTAATTCATATTTCCTGAAAATATTATATTTCTTAAAAACAGATGTTCTAAAATAATTCGTTACTACTGTGATACTTTACAGTGTCCTGCTAGTAAGTTTACAGCAAGGAATATTTCTGTCTGTAAATGTGGTTCTTTCCTCTATTTTCTAAATTTCTTAAAGATAAGATTCCATATGCTCACTGTCAAGCAGTTCTCCCCCTTTTCTTCACTCCTCCTGTCCATGCTTCTGAGTACCACACCTGCTGTATCTAGCTTTCCCAAGAACAAAGTGCCAGAAAATTGCTTATTTCCTCACTCAGTCAGACTTCATTGCAAATAGATAGTGTTTAGGAAGTACAGACATTTTCCAATCAGTTTTAATATCCCTTGGTTAGTACTTTTTTCTTTTTCAACTGAGAGTCTTTGTGTCAATTCCTTAAATGGTACCCTGACAAATAACCTGCATTAGTGCTCCCAGGCTCGTTCACAGTGAAGGGGAATACTATCCAGGACCTGTGCTTCAAAGCATCTTTTCTTTCAGCTTTGCATTGTCTAGAAGATTGTATTTTGTGGACAGATAAGCAAGACAGCACTGAAAATGACATAATCTGCTGATTTGTCTTGCTGGTATCCAGAGGTGGGCAGTTTTAAAGCTTTGGAGTGGAAATACCTTTTTATATCTCATATTCGGGGAAAAAGAGAAATGGGGATTTGTGCAATCATGTGCTGCAAGAAACATCTCCACTGTTCTCAGGTGAAATTGGGTGGTTTGTTCCCTGCCTTGGAGTAGTGGATAGCAGGAATAAGATGTTGTATAGGTAAATATCTTTGTGAGTGGTATGCAGTGGCTGATAAAAATGGATCTGTTGTATCTAAATCTTTTCAGAGGAAAAGATTTCAAGAGAGTTAAGTTAAGGATCCTTGAGTTGTTTAAGGACAACTAAAGTAAAAACTGAGAGACTGAGAACAGAAAGGAGGGCTGTAATAATCGCTCGTTGCTCATTTTGAAACTTCGGGCATAGAGTTTGTTGTGTGGGTTCCTTCATGTAAGCCTAGACACCAGTCTGTATTTTGTAGTCATTGGTGATGATGATTCAGTTCAACCATTCAGAATTGAAGGATTTCTCATGGTGTTCTGAGCAAGCATTTATTTATTTATTTTTGAAAAGTCACGATAGGAGCAGTGATGATGGGGGAAGGCACGTGGTTCAAAGAAAGGAATTAACAAAGCTTCAAATTTTTTTCATGATTTGTTTTTGAAATGTTTTTCAGTGTGACATTTTTTGAGTCTTCTCATTAGTTCTGAATAGAGCACAGAATTCAAGAATTGTTTGCAGCCAAAGAAGAAGAAAAATAATTTGACAAATTTCCTTACTTAGTGACTTGTATTCCCATAGTGAAGAAATGTAGTTTGAGAAAGATTTTTCTAATTGAAATAATTAGTTTCAATTGTATGTGCTAGTGAACTATCTTACAGTTGATTTGTTTGGAATTTGTGCATTGAATTATTTTCCTGGTCTGCATTTTTATGGCTTTAATTTCAGACACATTTCAGACCTTAGCTTGGCTAACTTCGTTTCTTTACAGCCTTTTGAGTTTCCATTTGATCCGTTCTTGAGTATTTTCAGTCATTAGGGTTTGCTTAGAGAACTGTTGGTTTACTCTGTATGGTGAATAGCAAGCTTTGTGGTGTTGCCCTACTTTCCAAAATCTATTGTACTTACATTTGTTAGTAACACATTCTGGAGGGTTTGGTGTTTTTTGTAGTTCTCTGTCAAAACAAATGCCTTTTTCTTTTTAGAGAGTAGCATTAATGAGCACTTTAGCCAGGGAGCTACATACTTAAGTAATCAGAGGTTTATAGGAAGCCTAATTGCCTGTGTGTAGGTTTATTTTATGTACGTATGTATTTTTATTTTTGTTCATCTTCCTGCCCACCTAGTAATCTTTATGGTGGCTATTAACTGAGTTTTGTCTATTTGGTGGTGTTTCTCATTATACTCATGATGAGAAGACCGTGCCTCTAAAACTTGATTAGGTAGGAATACGTAATTAAAAAAAAAAAAGGCAGAATGTAGAAACTTGATGGATATTTTCTTGAAACGCTTGGTCCAGTATTTGAAGTGATATCTTTAATGGCTGGTTTTGAACTCAACTTGCTATAAACATAATATAGTTTGATGTATTCTAGATGGAAACTCATCATAAATGGGACAACTATTAGCCAGTTCTTGCTATCATATAGTCATATGGGAATAACCAGAGGAAAACAGATAAGGAATGGAGAAGTGCAAGAACACTTGTCATGAGAGATTTCCAGAAAACTAAGTAATGTAATGAGTTTAAAGTAATTGCGAATAATAACTTTACTGAAATGAGATGAATGGACACCAGCAGATATTATACTCCAAAATTGCTGCTAAGCTCCTCTTAGTTTTACTCATTTGAAAGCTGTTAAATTTACTGTATTACATGTACTTCTGTACCTTCGTTCTTGGAAGAGTTTAACAAAAAGTAGTTTTATGAGTTTTGGAGAATGTGATTACGAAAATTTGCTTTTTGTATCATTCTAAGGAAATGTAAAGCGCTCGTGGCTGGCATCTTGGCCTCCAGCAGTGTGGGGAGTCTGACATCCTTTAGTCACACAAGTTGTTTTTGGAAGTAGAAAGCAAATTTACAGTGAAACATTGCCCTTATGTACTTTTGCATATACTTGTCTGTTTATGGGCAGCTGTGTTTCTTGCTTACTGGCCTGCCACTATTTGTGACTGGTTAAGGTGAGGGCTTGCCCCCTTCACCGTGGTGTGTTTGCACTGAAGGGCTCTCTGTGACCTTTGCCTATGAATTCCTATCCTGCTCATCTTCAGCGTTCCTATGTTGCTCCTGCTGGGAGAAAAGGTAAACTTCTTGGATAGCCTGCTAACCAGAAGGCAGACAGTACTTCTAGTGGTGACTTCTCTGTGGTGCTTTCTCTGGCTGCCTCCTCCCACACCAGCCCACCCCCAGTGAAATGTGCATTTCTAGCTCCTTATCTTCTCTAATGAAAGGGAGTGAGATGGATGCAGTTGTTTTGTTAAGGGTTAGAAGTAAGAGAAACAGAATAGTCCTTCTTCCTTGTGATTGAACCAGGCTGTGATATATAAATGAAGAACTGAAATAAAGTCTTTCTTTTTATTAAATGAAAAAACAGTTTCTTGTCATCATTGTTTGTTTGTTTTTAATTTAGTTTTCACTGCATTTCTCATGGTACTTTTAGGCTGACATACATCATCTAGATGAAGACGTGGGAGTTAATTACATTCTTTATATCTTTTCAGACTATTTGATAGCCGTTTTCTGTCACTTTATGGGGAATTATTTCTCCATGTATTTTGGCTTTGTTATGCCACCTGCCTTTTTCTCCTGAGGCAAGGAATCTCTTCTACCACTTAACTAGGCAGAAGCTTTCTCTTGAAAAAGAAGTAACTGGAAGGAGTTGTGTGTGCACCAGGGAGTCCAACTGAGCCAGTAGAATTTAGAAGACAGTCTGCTTAGGGGGAGGCACAGGATTGTTCTTTAAGAAGAGATGAAAATAGGAGTTAAATTCTAGGGTTTATTAAAGGGGAAAAAATAATGCTGCAATGATTTTTAAGCTTCAGTCATTCTTAATTCTTTTTTCAGAACTGGATTGTATAAAAAGTCTGTTAAAATTCATACTTAATGTATAAATATATTCATAATCTTTGTCGTCTAGGATTCTGCTTAGCTTGATGACTGTTCAGATATCTATTTCCACATTCTGTTATGCTACCAGAAGACTTCCATCTGTTATGCTTACATCTAGAATTTAAGATTTTTGATAAACACAAACTAGCCAAGTCTTGCATTAATTTTCACTTAGACACTTCAGCATTCTTTCCAATGTATCGTTTGATTGCTTCAAACTTCTATATTATTTTCATAATATCCTTGTGAGACAAAGTAGGTGATATATTCCCTTGTTTGTAATTATAACTGGGAAATGTGGAGGATGTCCACATGAAATACTCCTTAAAAATGATTATCCAATGCCAAAAATTAGGACTCATGCTCCAGTGACCTGGTAATTCTATAACTGTATTCAGTTGGCAGTAGTGTACAAAGTTGGCATACTCTCCTTATCTTCAGTGCATTTAATCTTTCTATTATACTTCCGTTTGAAGTACAACTTCAATAAATTCATTCCAGTAGCAACTGGGAATGTTCAGACTATCTTAATATGTTTTGTGATTTTTTTTTTTTTCCCCACTGCTCACTAAGAGCAAAGGGCATACTGATAGCGATCATGTATGTAAAATGCGCCTGGACTTGGTTCGCTGTGAAAAGGACATCTGTTGCATCTCACAGATTTTTATCAATGAAAATGAGATTCAACTACTGTACTGTGATTTAGCTTCTTCACCTTTATCTGCATGGCTCTTATTTTGCAAACCCTAAATCCTTGAAAGGTGACTTCCTCAAACTTCATCTTACCTGCTTCTTCTGCATGGCTCGTGCTGAGAATTTCTGTAAATTCATGTCTCTTGTAACCTCAGAGTAGATATAAAAATTTGAAGCTGTGGAAGAATATTATTTACTGAACAGAAGGGCATTCATCACAACTACTGCAGTTCCCACTAATGGTCAGATGAGGTGGCTAATCCGCATCTCCATGCTGGTCCTGAGAAAGCATCACTTTAGATAAGCAAAAATGCCCCCCTTTGCTCTAGCTCTTGCTATACTTCTATATAATCTGTTTCATTTTAGTGATTTTTAAAAAAATTCATTTTTGTTTTTAATTTTGTTGTTGTAATTGAAGATATTTAAAATCAGTGCCTGACAGTAACTATTTAGTCATGGAAGGATAAATGCTTAGCATCATACTTTGTTTAATAGCCTGCTTAATTATCATCTGTTGTAGCTGTTTGATTTGCATTTGACAGGAAGCCCATGATGGACTTGCTGATCTTTCTCTGTGCACAGTATCATTTAAACCCCTCAAGTTACACAATAGAGTTGATATCAGCAGAAAACAGCCAGATTAAATTCAAACCTAATACACCAGTGGGAATGCTTGAAGTGGAAAAGGTCATTCTGAAACCAAAACAAGTGGATAAGAAGAAACCTGCTCCAGTGATACCAGAGGTGAGGACTAAAATTATAGCGTACTGAGAAACTAGAATTACTATTGTATATTGTATTCAACAACTTAAGCTGATAGATCAGCCTCTTGTTTCACATTTTCCTGTTATTTCTCATCCTCTCACTATGCACCCCTGTGAAAATCTTGTCAATGTACTATTAATGACCTCCTAAAGTAAAAATATATCTTAATTTGTTCTGTCAAGCATCTTTGCTGCCAAAGGAAAGAAACATCACAATATTATTTGAGATCCTATGCCTTAGTGGCCTTAGTGTGCATCTGAACATTTTTGAAGATGGAGTATGGCTGAATACATCCTTCTGCAAATTGAAAATCAAAAACTTGTAACATCTGTCATGTTGTGTACAAGATTATGGACATAAAAAAAAATATAGTACCCGTACAACCTTGTGAATACACATTCATTTTCCTTTGTTACATGCTACATGGAACATGTTACAAGTTTCTAATAATGTTGCTTTTTTTTTTTTTTTTGCTTTTTTTTTTTTTTTTTTTTTTTTGCTTTTTTAAATATACCCTCAAGAACTCAGGGGCTTTTAGAAGTGCTGAAGCACTTTCTGGGAGTTGCCTAAATCTGTCTGTCCTTCTCTGTCACTATAGAAGAATACCGTGATTTTTTGGTGGTGGTGGTGGTGGTGGTTTTGGTGGTTTTTCTATTTTTGTTTTAATCTATCTAAAGCACTTACATGAGGTCGGGATCCTCTTCAGCTGCCCTTTTAACTTGGTTCTGTGCACACACGTTGTGCAGGTTCTCGTTGCTCATTTGCTGTCTTCTCTAGCTACCTAGTGTGATGGTATGCCATCCTAGTCCATGTGTGTTCCCTGCTGGGCAGACAAATGACAGATGCTAAAGGAGCAGGCTATTTCAAGTGTCCTTTCACTGGGTAAAAAAGGAATTACAAAAGATTTCTTAGTTTCTCTTGTATTGTTACTGAATATATAATATTGAATCTGGCCTAATCATAATTCTGGTGATTACTGTAAGACTGTTATGAAAATGCTGGTTGTTTCAAAATTTGTGTAGGATATTTATTGGAACTCTTTTCTCTTCAGCAAACAGTAAGAGTAGTGATAAACTACAAGAAGACACAGAAGACGGTAGTAAGAGTTAGTCCATATTCACCTCTTCAAGAACTCATACCAATTATCTGTAGTAAATGTGAATTTGATCCTTCAAACACTGTTTTACTGAAGAATTATCAGTCTCAAGAAGCACTTGATGTGACAAAATCTCTTAATGATCTTGGCCTAAGAGAATTATATGCCATGGATATCAGTCGAGGTAAGAAAAGATACCTTTGATAACTTGTTATTATTGAAAAGATAATTAGATAGTATTTCCATAAGATTTGCTTTGGTGTGAGTGGGTTTGGCTTGGTTTTATTTATTTATTTATTTTTAAAAAAGAAGGAAAGCAACTCGTGAAGAAATTAGTCTCTCACAATTCAGTATGTGCTTAATTGATATGCCACAAAATTGAAACTGGGACAAGTGTACCTTTACTTATCCCAAGAAAGGAGCATAGGTGGCCAAGTACAAAGCATCCTTTAAAAAAAAATCCCTTTTTTTCCCCTGCTTTTTCTCAAAACATACCAGTAATGCTGAATTTCCCTTAGCTTACAGAGAATGTGTAGGATCGTAATACGCTGAGAACAGAAGTATTATAGAAACACAGCTTTGTTCTATAATTTTGAAATATTAGAATACTGTGATAATGCTTTTCAGTGTAATTTGAGCATTGTTTGGTAATTTCTTGTGTAGGTCATGAAGGAACAATAATTATCTTTTTAATTATGGTCCAACAGGAACAGTATTAACTAACTTGCCTATGTTTGTGTACACATTCTATTTCCATTCTATTTCTGGTTTTCACTATAGCTGTAAGACTATCTTTATTTTACCATGATTAAAAATACTTCCCAAAGACCAGTTATATTGAACTGCAGGAGAATGTCAGATTTGGAAATTAGGCCCCTTTTCCATGGAGAAAACCGGAGTATTTTTTTTGTCACAGGGAAAAAAACAAAAACAAAAAATACCAACAAAACCTACTGCTTAACTGTGTTGTTTGAACTACATGCACCCATAGTGAATTATCTTCTTTGTCATCTGACTGCCACTTTCTTCTACAGACTGGCAGTGCTGCCTTTGTGGCATAAACTGCATGTCATTTGAATGAAGTAACAGCCAAAAATCCTTAGGAGAGAATGCAGGAGGGGACACACTTCCCACAAGACAGTTGCCCACTAGGAAGTTCAGACAAACTACAATTCATTCAATACTAAGTAGTTTAGCATTTCCATTTTGCATACAACTTAAAAGCTCTGAATTTTTCACTTTTAATGAAAGTAAATGGTGAGGTGTGCCTTTATATGACAATTTAAATCATGTTTTACTCAGACTATATTTCCATTATATTCATTGCTCTCCATGCAGTCTGCATTGCAGTCTGCATTGTATGCCTTCAGACTCACTGTTAAATTTTATGTTGCATTGAGTGATAAATATATGCATTATTTTCTTCAGTTATTTTTCCTAACATAAGATTCAGCTTGGTTTTCTGTGTTTGTAACTTAAAACTGCATCCTTCATTCCACTGGGTATTTTCTGTCTTTCTTTTTTGTCTGTCTTGTAGCCACATCACCAGTTGACTTAAACTTGCCATCCTTGAAAGGTAGGCCTTACTGAAATAGGCTGTAAAACTGTACAACTTGCATGACGTTATCATTCTCTCCTGTAATAATATCTGCTTAACTGTGACTTCAGCAATCATCTCTGACCTATCATAAATGCATATTAAAAAAAATGTACAAATGTATATACCCAACTATGTATAAAGTATTTTTGTATGATTTTACTTAGATTGCTTCAAAATTTATACTCGTGCTTGCATTCATCCTATCCTGTGGTGTATTGCTACTGCCTTCTGTTTGTTACTGCACTTGCATTCAGTGGGATTTCCTGATGGAAATAAAATCTAGTAAAAATTACAGAAAGACAACCTCTATATTTACAAAATGTCGATGTGAATAAGGGCACGTAAAGCAAGATTTGATTATCTTTACTATGACTGCCATTCCTGTTAGATGCGCAGCACCTACCTGGTCTTTCGGTGGTGTATGCCAACTGGAGGCCTGTACCTGTCCTGCCTTGCTTCACACCATGCTCTGTATTTAAGCTGTTAGGAACTGTGACCTGGGGAGAGCTGATGCTTTTTTCCCTCCCATAGCCTTTTCATATGAGCTGTAGCATTTGACAAGTGGGATGGGCTGGGGTAAGTTCTGGAGGTATTAATAGCAGCTGAAACTCATCTATTCTGAGCTCTGAGAAAGGGTAAGAAACATGTTCCTTTTGCAGCTTTTAGTAGAACTATTAGTATAAGTGATTTGTGGTGAGCTTTGTATATTACACCAGAAGGCTTATGACAGGCAGAGAAGAAGTAAGAATGCAGGAAAAATAATCTCTGCAAAAAATAACATCTAGAACTCTTGTCTTCTATTTTAGACTCCTATCGTGTGTCTGAAAACTCAGATGTTTTAAAAGAGAAAGAAAACAAAGGGTTTTTCAGCTTTTTTCAACGAAGCAAGAAAAAAAGAGAACAAGTAAGATATAAAAGTTCTGCTTATACAAAGTTATAAACATATTCATAGTGATCCATCAATACTGTTGAATGTTTTCCAGAAAGTTTAAGTAACATATATATATATATATATATATATTTTTTTTTTCCCACCCAAATCCCAAGACTGCCAGTGCCCCAGCAACTCCATTAATGAGCAAGCCAAGGCCAACATTTACCACGAGATCTAGCAGTGTTAGCAAGCAGTATGATTCCAACACTCTGCCATCTGAAATGCCGAAAAAACGGAGAGCTCCTCTACCACCTATACCAAATTCTCAGAGTGCCCCCCAGGAACTTGCAGAAGTCAGGACAGAAGCTGGTACTGTGAAATCTAACAGCCTTGACAGAAACGAACAGGTTAGTAGCGTTTCTTTCACTTCTTCTAAAACAAGAAGTTTAGAGCTGATAACATCAATAACCTTGTTATATATCTGCCTTGAAATTAATGCTTGAAATTAGTGAAAAATAAAGCTGTAGTATTTGCTTTTGAAAATTTTAGTTTGAAAATAACTACAGAAATTGGAAGATGTGTTTCTTCTGGTCTCCTTGCCATATATCCAAAGTAGCTGATCTATTTTGAAAAAGCAAAATAAACTTTTTATATCACAGCTGCATAAGCTGTGAGGACTTTCTTGCTCTTCTGGATGAATAATATATGTATGTTTTTTTACTTAAAGTTTACACAGATATTCTCTCTCTCTTTTTTTTTTTTTTTTGTTTTACATGGTCTCATTTTAGCATGTTTTGTAATCGATTTCTTTTCCTGTCATTTTTAATGTTTCAATTATATATGATTAAGAGTAGTTTGTTCATCGTGCTACTTGAAAAAGGTTGAAAAAGGTGAAAATCTTGGGAAGTACTCTTAAGAATCTTGTGCTTCCAGCAAGTTGAAGTTTTATTTTAGTAAAATGGGAATATATTTAATTGAAGCCATGAGGTGCTGGATATATATTAAGTTACCCATATACTCGTTGCACTGCAGAAATTCAGCCAATGGAATTTGGGGAAAAAATGAGACATTATGCAATGTCAAGATATTACCTCTATTGCCAGTTAGGAATTCCATTATCATTTTAAATTGAGAATAATCTTTTTTTTTTCTTGTTTCTTTTTTTTTCTTTAAAACCAGAATCTAAAGATGGTCTTCAGTAAATGAGTTTATCTGCATGCTAGAAAGATAAATTATAGAACTAAATGAAATGCAAGTCTGAGGGATTTATTGTTTATTACACTTGGAAGAAAAAGAAAGAAATTTCAAGCTGTGACTTTGTTTATATGTTGATTTGATTGTTTACTGTTGCACAGGACCACAAGAGAGCACTGTTTAACATACATTCTGAATTTGCGTATTCTATCTTGCTGAAAAGTTTTAACATTAAGAGACAACTGTTTCTTTTTGTATTCTAATAAAAGGAACTTCAGGGGAAAAAAAATTCTGTTGGTTTTGAATCTGTCACTCCATGAAATAACTTGGATTTATTATTTCATACTGACATTTTTTATTAATCTAAAGTGATTTGACAGAAATTGAATAACTCATGAAAAGGATTCCTTTGAAATGACTCCTTTTTAATTCTGATTTGTTATTACTTTTTTTTTGTGTATTGCAAAGCTTGGGACCTACGTGTATGTGAAGATTTGCTGTAGTTTGAATTTTATTAATTCATGTAAGATTTCTTTTTGCTATCTATAAGAGCTGCTCCTAAATTAGTGCTTCCTATTTTATTATGTTGATCAGCAACCTCAGAGGTGGGTGTTGGTGTTATGGCAGTAGAAACTGAATCTTTCTGTTGCTATTCCATAATGTTTTGTGGCTACGCAACAAATGGCAGCAGAGGGGCAGTTTGGCAGAATAGCATCTGATATGGAAGTGCATATGAAGCAAAGGTGTGTCATATAATTCCTCCATGAGGGAAAAAAATTGCACCCATTGGCAGTCATTATCTCTTGCTGTACATTTATGTAAACCAGACAGTGGATGTGAGCACAGTGAGGTGATGAGTGGTACGTTTCAGCAGTGGGAATTGTGATGATAAAGGCAACCCATGTTTTGGCAGCCATGCGCAGTTGTCACACCATGAAATGAAGAGCATCTTGATATGCTCATCAATGAAAATTGGTGGACTGTGACCGGGGAACTGTTTATGGAACTGAATATCAACTTCAGTGCAATTGGAAACAACAATGACAATGCTGGAATGTTGCAAAGATTGCACCAGGTGGGTTCCACAGATGCTCCTGGCGGAAGAGAAAGAATATCATCTGCAAGTCTGTCAGGACCTACTGAACAATATGAGGCTGAATGTGATAGTTCCCTGGATTTTGCATTGTTAACCTTTGCTGAGATGTGGTAACACCAATATGAGCCAGAGTCAAAACAGCAGTCCATAAATTGGCAATGTGTGAATTTCCTGTTGAATAAAAAGTTCAAGATGCAGCCCTCAGTGGGTAAGGTGATGTGCTTTGGGATTGGTAAGGTGTGATTCTTCCAGATTTCCTGCATCTCAGACAAACTCTCAACTCTGACCTCTGCATCATGATGCTAACTAAGCTGAAGGCTTGAACTTCATAGTCAGGCCAGAGAAAACAACAACCTTTCTCTTGCAAAACAATAACAGGCCTCGTACCAGTTTGAAGACCATGGAACGTATTGTCAATCTTGGCTGGACTGTCCTACTATACCTGCCACATAGTCCAGATTTAGTGCTTTCTGACTTCCTTCTGTTTATGCCAAAGAAGAATGGACTGCACGGGCAACATTTTCCTAGCAGAAATGCCCTCATAGCAGCTGTGGAACAATGGGTCACATCCAAGAAGGCAGATTGAAATATCAGTTTTATCATGATAAACTGTTTGCCTGGTCTTGATAGCAACATGCCGAAGTAGTAGCATTAGACAGCTGTGAAATGAGCCAACTTTAAGGGAATGGTGTTCTCACTGTTGTCTTTCTGCATATTCACAGTGTATTGTAGTCCAATTTCTCATGATAAAAAAAAAAAAAAGGGTTTTAATGTTTACTTCCTTCACCTTCTTTGCTTCTCTTAAAAAAAGAAACTGCTTTCTCTTTACATGAACAGTTGCACTCTGACATGAAAATAAGATTTTTTTTTTTCCACCTCAGTTTCAGAATGATTACCAAAGTAGTTTTTGAAGATGTTTTCTTACTTTTAGGTGAGAAATTAGTATGATGGCTGTAAGGCTGTAGATTATACAATTTAGGGTAGCATGAGTTGTTCATTCTTTGCAAGTTGCAGAAGATGACTACTACAGCTTAAATATGTATTTTTGTCCAGTAATTCCAATGTTAAATCAAAATGGAAAACCTCTCCCTTATATACTGGTTCTAATTTTGGGCAAGGTGGCTCTTGCCAGAAATATGTTTAGAGCAAGCTAGTTTAAACATATATGCAGTCTGTCTATCTTCTGTTTTCATAAAAGTGGACGCGGTATTCTAGTAATAGCTATTTTTTAAAAGAAAAGCATTTCTTTTAAGTTGCTATTTTTCCTCCAAATGCTTTATTTATAGAAAGTAAATAGTGATATATTTGTATTTCTTTTTCATGAGTATTTGTCATCTTACACTGTTTCCAGTTACTGTAAAGAAGTATACATAAGCTATGCTTGGATAGGAATGAATGTTTTTAGTCAAAACATGTACGGTTTGAAATGATGGACAGAACAGCACAACTGTAGAAATACAGCTAGCTTTTATTTACTCAACTGTAAATCTCAAAGAAATTGAAATCTCCAGTCTCCCTGTTAGAAAAGAAAGGAAAGGAGGAGTTGGTGGAGTAAAATAAAGGGGTTAGAAAGCAACTAAAGCATAAAGTGTGCCTGAAGAGGTTTATTAGTCACTGTCATGGAACAACTTGGAAGATTGCTAAGGAGGATGAGTTCCATACTTCAGAAGTTAGATCAGAAGCTCAGTAAAACAAGGACACGGCAAGCACCATGAGCGTTAGGAGTACTTCAGTAGAGCCAGTGCTCGCTGTGGGATGGCAGTGCTCTGAGCTGCCCTGTTATCTTTTGCTTAAGTTTGCCTGAAGACCATCTGATACCATTTTGAAATGATTTGGAATTGATGTGGATACTGCATCACCTATGTCTTCTATATAAATACCTGACTTTGTCCCCCTTTTGTTTCATCTACCTCTTGTACTAGCGAGTTTTAGAGCTAGGGAAAAGGTGTATGATTCAGACAAATCATGCAGGCGATGAGTAACGTTGGGTTTTTGTGCAGAACACTGTCTACTGTATTTTTCCTAATATATTCTGACATTCTTCCCCTGTATGGCCTCTTCTAAACATGCTTAACCTTGGAACAAAAGGGGTGCTGGTAATACGAAAATACATACATAGTGACAGTTTTTGCATGGTATGCTTTTAAACACACTGAAAATGCTCCACTCTATTTTTTTCCCCTGTACTTAACGTTTTTCTTCTATCACAGCTGCAAACTATTTTATTTGGCTTTCTTTTGCTTTTTTTAAAATGTTAGAAGGGGTCAGCACCATGTCTGCCATAGCCTAGAGAGGCTGGAACACGGGAAACAATGGTCTCTGTAAGTGTTGGCTTAAGCTGGTGTGGGATTTGGTGCCAAATGCCTCTACATACATTTGAGGCTAAAACTTTTCATGTCCATGCTTGTTTTCTCCAGAATGAGGAAGGTGTACAGTGTGAAAAGTAGAAATGTTCTTCTTGTTGTGGAAGTTAACACAAAAGTGTTCACTCCTGTTTCTCCTTTAATTACTTCAGGGATGCTAACCTAAACTTCAATTAAAGTTCAGCTGATAAAGCAGCTTTAGCTGGTATGACAAATGAATGCCCAGATGTACATTCTAAAACTTTGTCAAATATATCTCAATACCATTATTTTTTTCCATCTGTTTAAAGTACTGTTTTCACATTACAGTTTTTGTTAGGGTTTAAAAGCTCTTAATATTCATATGTTGAATAATTCCTTAGAAAATCTGTTCAGCACTTGAACCGTAACTGGAACATTTAGTACTTTATCGAAATCTCTTTGCAAACCGTTTATTTCTTTGAATGCAAAGGGCAGGAGAGAGGCTTATAAAAATCTTTTAGGAGCATTTGTGCTCTTATGCTGAGAACATTATTCTCACCCCTACACATACACCCTTTCTTATGCAGGTGGAACGCTGGTGACATCTGTTTTACTGAGTGAATGAGCATAGAGCTCCATGCCAGCTGAGTCAGCAGCTGAAGGGAGGCTGTGCAAAGCAGCTGAGGGTGCAGACCTCTGAATGGAGCAGAGGGGCTGCAACTTGGAGAGTAGATACCACAAGGAAAGAAACAGAACCAACCCAATGGCAAGACGGGGATGGTTTAATAATAATAAAACCTTGTTTGTGGAAGTAACATTAAATTTGACATTCCATCCTGCAAAAATTCAGATGCTGAATACTATTAATTTAATCTCCTGTAGAACTGTTTGGGAATGGTGAATGAGAAACTAAATAAAAGTGAAGTTTTCTTCAGCATGAGGCAAACTGTAGTTAAAAGTGGCAGGCAGATTTACAGCTGCTGTCTTTTGGAATTGGAGTGTATTTAGATAACAATTTAAAGATCAGTTGGACTGTTGGAGCATACAAACAGAAGCCTCAGTAGGTACCACATAAGTAATCTTCGTTGATTTCTTTTTTAATGCTTTTGATTATTTGTAAATTAAGAACTCAGTCTTCTGCTATGATAATATGAGGGGATTATTACAGTTGAACATTGGTGGTTAGTATAATTATTTTTATTGTGATTTACTGCAATTTAACATAAATAGATAAGACAGTTTGTCACGGAGTTGACTAGATCAATCTATGTCCGTGACAGGGGCGACAGGCCTCTGCCCTCCCCCCCCACCCCAGTCCCACAGAAATGGGAAGGAAGGAAGGGAGGAAAAGAGCAGCGGCAACAATCTATGGAGGAAAACTTATTTTACTGTAATATTGGAATACAAGATAACAAAATATAATACAATTTAATTGAAATTGGGATTAATAAATCAGACAAGATGAGAGAGAGAGAGTTCCCGGGACCGAGTCAAACCTGAAAAGCTTGGAACGGCCAGGAAAGCGCCTCCAGCACCCACTGCCAGGCAGCAAGAGAGCGCCCCCCACCCGGAAGGGCCAGATTCCATGACTGCTGTAATGTACAGGGATAGGTAGCTGGGATTGGGGCAGTGACACTTTAATGCCCCGTACACTACATGATGTTTTGATGTGGAATACTGAAACCATAAAAAAAAAACAAGACAAAAAACAAAAACATAGAACCATGACACAGTTGTGCTTTCCAATATAACTTGTGAAAGATAGCATTAGAGAAATTTCTACAAAAGTTCAAGTATTTTAAGTAGAGTAACAAAATCCTATTAGTTACATGTCTAGTCTAATTAAGTATGCTGTTGAAGGAACAGGGAAGGAAACACTGTGTAATTTCTGTTGTGTCTAGCTGAAGGAAGCGTTCTTTCATAATTACTTCACCTACTTAGGAGGTTTCTTTGAGTTTTGTAGAATGGCCTTAGTAGGTTATAAAGGAAAAAATTATCTTTTATGTTATACATAATAACTGACTGTTTTTCTGCTGTCTTGCATCTCTATGTATATATTCAGTTTCTCTAGAAAGTACTGTTTTAGTTCATTATTTTATTTTTAAATTGAAGTAAAAAAGTGAGAAACCATCATATGTTTGGTAATAGGTGGACACTCTCTCTTGTCCAAATATATATTAAAAATACTTACGGAGAATAATGACAAGAGCTATTTTTCTGTCTTTCATTACTAATAATCATTTTCCACCATGTCTACCTTCATAGGCCCCTTCGGGATTAGTAAGAAAAGGTTCTCTGCCGCTCAGTGACACAGCTTCTGTGAACTCTCTACGGAGGATGAAGCGCAAAGCACCCTCACCACCCTCTAGAACACCAGAAGATCAAAGTGAAAGCAGTAATGAGACTGGTAATCTTTTTATACTCTTTAATTAGGAGGCAACAGAAGGCATGGCAATTTGGCTAAACATTAAAGAAACACTGCCCAATAAGATAAGAACTTTAAGTAAAAATATGAGTGTTAAAGATCTTTGGATTTTAGGGAAATAGTAATGCTACTTTATGAGTTTGACTGATGTAGTGTGAAAAACACAAGTTTTAGGGCATACAGATTAGTATCAAATATGCACACTCACCCAATTAGTTATTGTTAACTATAGCAATTGTTTTTGTGTTACACATATGAGGAGAGAAGATTTGCTTCTCTGCATCAGAGAGGGATTAATAGAGGGGCCTAATTAATAGGAAATGGGCCAAGAAGGAAAAATTTTGTTCTTGACTTTTATAATTCTTTCATTTGATGAAAAAGTCAACTCTCTGAGGTTCAAAAATACCTAAGGTGTAATATTAAAAAACCTGGGAAATATGATAACAAGCACTGGTTACTTAAGAGAAGGTGCATTTCTTGAAGTACTCAGCAGTCTGTAAGATATTAGTTTAACATAGAAATGGAGGGACGATACTTGTTACCTGACGTGTTGTATTTTACTTCTTCAGTAACAGAGTCAACAGAATCAGTCCTTACTGAAGTGGAAGGAAGAGCTGGTGAAATGCAGTCTGAAACAGGTTGGCTTTTTTCCAAATGTATCAGTTAAATGTATGTCATAATAAACCGTTGTAAGTCATAATAATAAATTACTATACTGTAGATACAGACATGTAGATAAGTACATACTAACTTCAGTGCTTCAAATCAATTAACTTTTCAATTGAAAGATGAATAGGATTTTCTATAACAAAGATATACAGTAAATTTTGTATTGATTTCTATGCTTCACATTTAAGAAACTAAGCATCCCCTCTTTATCCACAAGACAAGGCAGGAACAAGCTAGAATCTTGGTGACTTTTGTATATCCCATAACAAAACATTCAAAAGCTAAAACACAGTCTTGTTTCCAGAATCCTGTTGTGCTGCCCTTAACATGCACAATCTTAGGGGTAGGAGAAAATTTGTGCTTGTTTTTTGGTTTGCATCTGAACAGCCTTTGAAAACATAAGTTATAAATGTAACTATCAACTGTATGTATACATAGTTCTTTATAAATTATTTCATTTGTTGGGTACTGTAGAAAAATATGATAAGTATAGCTATTCAAAATACAGTTCCTTAGCTGCTGAACAGTATTTTATTGTAAGGTCTTGGTTTTCTTGTTTGTACTACTAAGTACTGCTATTGGGAAGTACAGTTCAGATACAAGGTAGAAGACCTCTAGATCCTTTACAATTTTGTAAAGCATTTAGAATAATCAGTGCCAGCGCAATCTGGAAAAATTAGTCTTCTGTATATTTCACTAAGGATGAAATATATGAACACTAAACATTTGGAACTACATGAGTAGTGTATGAGGTTCTGTTTTAGTTGATAGGCACTCAAGTATAATAGCTTTTCAGTTAGTTCATTGGAATTGTCAGTCAAAATGGTGGTTGGAGTGGTTAAGGAAAAAAACAAAACAAAACATAAATGTACCAAAAGAAGAACAAAAAAATGTCATCTGCTTCCTTAGGTCTCTGGTGAAGGGGAAAAAAAAAAGTAGAAAGATCAGTCATCAGTAAATTTGTGTCACAAATCTCCATTTGTGACATTTAATAGAAACAATAGCAAGCAAACACTTTGAAGAATAAAGTGTGTACTTGATAAATAGAAAGTATTAGCTTCTGTTGTGCATCTGAATTTGAAAACTGTTGAATATTGTTTTTTTAGTTGTAGCAGAAGAAAGGTGGTGAATTATAACTTAGTGAATCATTCTTAATATTTATTACTACTTAGTTTTCTGTGTTCAAAACCTTATTCATCTACGTGGGATGGATCTAACATGAAGAGCAAGGTTATTATTTAATATTAAGCTTTTTTGTTGTTTTCTTGAGCTTGTTTCTGTTTTAAGATAAGTAGATAGAATTTCTTAATTTTCCACAAGTATAATATCTTAAGTGCTGCGCAAATAAGCAGTCTTGAGCTTCTTAGCAATAGCTTGATCACTTTTCCGTAGACTCAGTAACCTGTGTTTGAGGTATTTGATTTCTTGTGATTAAATGTTTATTGTGTAATATAGAAAGAAATGGACAAAAAATAATCATCCTTATTGGGTTTAGAACAGTCTTTGTGAGGCTTGAGATTTAATTCCACAGTTACTGACATTTTGCATTCTCTAGTTCTGTTTGTGGTGTCTTGTATTCTTATAATATCCTCTGCCGAAGACTTAGTGCAATGCATTTTCTTTAATGTAGAGATGGTTACATTGCATTGTCTCATTTCTTTTTTTTTTTTTTTTTTTTTTTTTCCTCATGGGATACTACTGCTCTCTGGTGGCATCTCTGAAACTGTCTACAGGCCTCTTTATAAAGGGTCCTTTTAGTACATGCTGTGAGAACCAGTATTTACCTGCAGCCAAATTAATCTTGCAACTCTTGAGTTAATCCTGGTCTGAAAATTATTTATCAAATTTGGGCACTTTTTAATATAGATAAGATAGAATAGTCAGTATCTCTTCAATTGTTAAATTGGATGTAATTTTAGCATTACATTAACTCAGTAGTTTCCTCTGTTCTTGTTAATACTACTTGAAGTGTCAGGGGTCCAGAAGCATTGAGTTTTTACTCAGCTGTGACTAACATTCTCAAAGCAGTTATGTTGCACGTTTCTCCTTTAGCAAGTAAGGAAATTTAAGTTACGAAAGTAGAGTTACCTTCTGCCCTATAAAGAACCATTATGAGTGTTCAGTAAGGGTTATTTGGTGTCTTAATATTGCATAGCTACCAGCGCTGTGTACGTCAATTGGAACTATGCTGTGTAGTTCAGAATAGGCAACATTTGAAAGCAGACTGCACCTTGACAAAACTGGTATGAAGACATCTAACGGAATAAACATTTAAAGAGAATTAATTTGAACATTTGGAATTATAAAGAACAATTTGTTCTCAGTTATATTTTTTGTTCCCCTTCCCAAAGCTTAATTAATGCTTTTTCTTTTTTCTTTTTTTTTCTAAGGAAAAGGTTAAATTTTTAAAAAGAAAAAAGCTGAAGATTTTCACATGATTTCCCATTAAACAAATCTCTTGGTATAATGTTCTTGGTTACAGATTCTCTTAAACTTTTCAAGGAGTATACGGCTGAGCAAAACCACTGCCAGGTTTACATGATGTAGTCAGGCTTTCTGGCTGTTATTTGCAAGCGTAAAAAGGCTCGAGAGAAATGTCATTCTGTTATCTGTTGTATTCTTACAGACTTAAAGGATACATGCAGTTGGTAATGCAGTCATCAGGTATTCACAGTGCCATTGTGTAGATTTTAACAATGTTCTTTTAGAACTATTTAAAACTCAGTGATTAATGCTCATAGAGAATCAATTGCACAAGACAAAAGTACAGTTTATATTATATACATATTTGCATAGAGAATACATAGGCAATAAGAGTGCAATGTGTATCCGGTGTTGCCAGAAGTAATTCTTAGTGATATGCTGCATATAAAATTCTAAAGAGAGATTTGGAAACAAGTCATAAAATCCAAACTGTTCATCTGCATGATGTAAATGAAGGATGGCTGTTACGTGTCGCGAATGAATTCAGTATATAAACACTTCATTCTGCTGCAGCACTGGCAGCCCAGATCTGCTAGTAATAGTTACAGACTTAAAACTGCTAGATGAAACTAAGCAAGACTAAGCAAGTCTGATACTCTGCTGACAATGCTGTACAAAGGGCACTTCATAAAAAAGTATGTAGGATTGGTTTTTGTTGTTGTTTGGAATTATGCATTTGTAGTTTAGATTTGGAAGTGATCCTAGCACAGCAAGGGATGGACTTTCATGTAAGATGAAAATCGGTAGGATCTCCTACCCAGCCAAGCAAAGTTCCCATCCCATCAGTATAAGAATAGAAATTTAGCGTGCTCACTTCACCTTTATAATTCTTCTTCAGAGCAAGAATGACAGAGATGACTGCATTGATTAGGCATAAAGTCATAGCAACTCCAGAATTATTCTGTTTGTCTTGTTAGAAATCCTGGCTGTGCTTTATTGTATAAGTCAAGATTCCACAATAGGTTCCACAATTAGATTTCAAATAGTTGTGGGTGAGGGAGGAAGGAAAAGGCCCTTACTGGTTGTGAAGTCTGAAGAAATCCCTTTGATATCAACACGTGCTTAAGTAATGTGAAAGGAGATTCACCTGCACCATTTTGCAATCTTTCTCCTCTTTCCTTGGAAATCTAGATCACCTCTGCACTCAGCTCCATGACATTGGTGACAGTGTTTAGTCTGCAGCTGCAAAGCATTTTTACAAGAGAGCACTATGAAAAACTAACTAGAATTAAATAGTAAAATTTTTTACTTCAGTAGTTGCTCTGCAACTGTGGATGAGATCAGTGATGCCACTGCTGAACTCTAGCTAATGACTGTGCTGGAAAAAGAAATGTTTTTGTTCTCAGTGAAGACTTTTTCCAAGTCACATACAGTTCTCTGTTTTTATTTTCTTTCTTCAGTGATACTTCTGTAGAAATACTGGGTCTGCTGAAGGATAATGTTTTGTACAGTAAAATTCATCTAAGATGTTTTTTATTAAAGAAATATGCTTTGGGTTCTGCCCATTTCCAGGATTGCTTGCTTCAAGCTAGTATTTTGTTTTCAATCTTAGCCTTTTTTGCAGTAGGATTGCGCTTTGAAACTTGCTGATTCAGCCCACTGCTAGGCCTCTATCTAATAGGTATTGATGTATGCAAAGCTAACAGGAATACTCTGCTCAGATCAGAGTGCTTTGCTTATATGTGCCTTTATTATTTCCAGTAGCTTTCCATGTCACCATATTGCCATATATAGATGAAATTGTAGTTATGTTGTTTGTTTTTGCAGAATGCGAGTTGCAAAGCTGAGAGGTTAAGTTTATGGTCTACCCACTAATACTTGACAAATGTGAATCAGCATCTTGGTGTAGGAAGATTCCTGGCAGGAAAGGAAAGCCGGAGACAGTCCCTCTGGAAATCAAAAATACTAGATTTATTAGCCTAACATCAGTTGCACTGTCCTGTGTGTCCTAAACCAGTAACTAAACTTTTTAAATTATGGTCTAGCTGAAAATTCCATTATTTTTGTGAATTAATGCTTTTCCATGTATTTTTTTTAATTTTATTTATTTATTTGTTTTGCACAGGACAGTGCACAAGACTCATCTAAATATGTTTTGATATCCTTGGGATGACTGTGGGAAAATTTTGATAGTGGTGAACAAGCTTGTTCAAAACATGGACTAAGTTCAGATTTTTAGTTGGACTAAGTTGATTTTTAGTTCTCTACTGTACTTACTCTGATAAAAAGGAACCATTTATTTTAAACCTCATTGGAGAGCTAACAAAAGCTGTTAGAAATCTGTGTGAAATAAACTGCCTGTCTTCATGGTATTTGTTACATATATTTTTATCCATACTAATTTAGTTCTTGAATTAAACAAAGGAAAACATTATGCAGTAGTTACAGATGCAGAAACAGATGGACAGTGGCATGACAATAATCATATCTTCATCAAAAAGAGATATTTGAAAAAGAACTAATATGAAATTGAAACAGATTCTTTTTATTTTCCTCTTTTTTTTTTTTTTCCTCATCTTCCCTATATTAAGAGAACTCCCATTTTACTAAATCAAACTTCTTAAGCTGGCTTCACAGTTCTTTTTTATCTATACACTGAAGGTGTGTTTCCTTTTTTTTTTTTTTCCTCCCTATTCTTTGTGAGTTTAGGTGCAAGGACCTCAGAATACAGTCTGGAAGAAATTGATGAAAAGGAAGAGATGTGTGTGCAGGAGGGAGAAGAAAATGGAAGTATAGATACCGCTCTCAGGACAGGAGAGTCTACTGCAGCCTTCAGCTCTACAGAGGTACCACTGGAAACTGAAAGAAATGATCGTGCTTCATCAGTTCCTGTTCCTGGCACTGTTTCTGTAGACAACTCACAAAGCTTCAAGGAAGAAAAGCAAGAAAATATGAGCACAGATGGCAAGTAAGTACGCTTTGTGACAAAGAAAGGAGCATTGGAGAAGGAATGGGGGAGGCAAATAAAATGCAGGGTACTGTTTCATTGTGGAGCGTAGAATAGAGAATTGTGAGAAAGGAATGAACTCAGTATGCTTAGCTTTCGTTGTAGCACATATCTGGATGCAGTAATTCATGAAGCATTTCAACATAAATCACAAAATGTTCTGCTGGCTATTCTGGTTAGACCGTCTTCTCGTTACTACTAGAACACCCTGACTCTGGAACAGCTGAACCCATCTCTAAAACATCTAGCATTATTACTAGAGCACTTTGCTGTGGAGGGGAAGGGAATGGAGTGAAGTAGAATGACGTGGATTAATTATCATTTAAAAGTTCATTCATATAGTTGGTGGAAAACAGGTATATTTGCTACGGTGATCTATTGCTCATCTGTTACCTTGCTCTATGTATTTGTTTATTTTTTTTTTCATCTGTTAGCCTCTTGTCTGGATTCATCTGCTCTCAGGAAAAATAAGAATTGATTCATTAGTTTCCTTAACCACTCCTTTTTTCTTTTGGTGATGCTGTAACTTTGCCTTGTAGCATTTTTATTAAACCTCTTTTCTACTTTGCAGGTTCCCAACATGATTTAGTGCCTGGTTCAAATCAGTGTTGATTGTCCTAAGAAGTCCCATTGTGTTATTGTAATTCACTATTTATGTGTTTCCTGGGGCAGCTGAACTGGCTACTGTTCCCGATTTAAATTGCAAGAATTATTTCAGTTATTATACTGAAAACAAAATGTGTGAATGCTATAGTAGCTAGAAACTTTGAAGATAATATAGAAAGCTTTGAATTGAATGTCAAGGGTCTTTCTGTCAATGCAGAGCAAAGTTGGTCTTCGCAAATTCTGTGGTATTCTGTCCTGAGTGCTGTGCCAGTTGTTTGGGTGTGTCTGCTCAGTGAGGAACTACGAGGTGGCTCCTCAGCCAAGCGTCATTTTAAGTTCTCTCTTATTTGCAAATTATCTGAGCTGTGTTACTGTGCCAGTTTGGACAGATGTCATGGGGATATTTTCTCACTCCTCTCCCCTGACTTGTAATAGCCTTTTGTGGCCTATAATACTGTTAAGTATCATCTAGTATGCACTGCACCATAGTTTCAAAGTTCAGAAATCCTTTCCTTCATGAAATATCATAGAGATGGGAATGAGAGCTAATGTTTCTCTGACATTTGTTTATGAAAATCTGGTAATTCAGATGTTTTAAGATAGGTCGGGTGACTTTGATATTCTGACGTTTTGTGACTTTCTTTTCCTTTTTCCTTTTTGGTTTGTTTTTAAACAGTTCAGCCCATTGCAAATGGTTGTCATTCAGTCCCTTAGCTCTGTTCAAGGAAATGAAGATAGGCAAGAGTACAGAGGGCAGGACTGAGCTTTAACTTTCTACCAGCATATTTTGAAAGATTCTGTTTAGCTGCTGTTGGACGTTTACAGTACGTTTTGGACTGTACAGGCAACATGAGGATGGATAATTCATTTTTTGAACTGATTCAAAGCAGATGCTTCATTTAATGACAGTGATTCCTAATGATACATTTGATGTGGCAAATGAATTAGAATCTTCATGATGAAGTATTAGTTACTACAGAAAATAAAAGTATCACAGAGATAAAAGTTTGAAGTTCTGATACTTTTTTTTTTAATGAGAAATTTTAAATGTGCTGGCATTTTTCACTTAACTTTTGAAGTCAAATACTCATTATTTTCTGAAAACAGAAGAGAGTTTTTTGAGCACTTACACAGTTCTTTTGTCCCCTCTGATCATAGAACAAACATTGCATGCATTTGCAAAATGTTTAGTATGCAAGTAAGATATTTTATGCATATTTCTTGAAAGGGACAGAGCATCTTTCATTAGTATTTCAAAAAGTCTGTACTGCACAGTTCATATGCAATTGGTGTCTCGTGCAGCTCCCTGCAGATTATGCTGGAGACAAAAATCAAATATGTTGTAAATGTTGGAGGATGTCCTAAGACTTCACACTAAAAATGTTGTTAAGGAATGATAAGCCATTGCCTTAGTGATTCACTGTAACTTGAGTTTTAACTAGAATGGGGCTTGTTCAGAGTGAACGAATAAACAACAACAACAAAACAACGAGGAAAAGGAAAACTGATCGTGTTATGCATACATGGCAGAGTGAAGAGCTGATGTCATTTTGGTAAAATATCATAGCGGCATTTCCTCTCGCTTAAAAAAAAAATAATAATTCTGTTTAGTACTCCAGTGTTTGGCAGAATGATTTCTCCATCTGTGTTTGGAGAACACTGCCAGTTCTCTTGCATCTTTTCTGTTTACTGAAATGAATGATACCAACATATTTAATGTACTGTTATGCTTTGCAGAGAACTACAGACTCAGATAAGCAGTGACCAAGCTGCATTTGAGATAGACAGGAAGCTTAGAATTTTGGAACAAAATAAAAATTATGGTGAGTAGTTCCTACTTGTTTTATTGAAGAAAACTCTATTCCTTTTAAGACAGTTAAAGAATTGTGATAATAAAATTATTTTCTTTATACTTCCTCTATCTCTGGTGTATCTGAGATGAGGTGATAAGAACTGGTAGCACATTTGTTGTTGTTGTAAAGTTAACAAAACACTTTTGATATTAAAATCATGTAACAGAAGCCACAAAGATGGAACTAAATAAAAATTGCATCTAACTTAATACCGAATAGACTTTGAGTTCACCTTACTGGTTCCTATTACAATCAACCGAAATTTATTGGCACTTTTTAAGATGATCCAGTAGTAGGTTTTTGTAGTAATTCATGCATGACACCAGAAGGCTGATAATAAATGAAGAGTATCCGAGTAAGAAGAGAATTATTCAGCAATATTAGGCAAATATAACTATAGTTTTTAAAAGTAAGTATTAAGGAAAATAATAATAGTAGTGAGGAGCTAGTCCTTGTAGTTAAATTTGTTGGATGTTTGAAACTTAGTGATATAAGTAGGAAGGTTAAACCTTGGCCTTTGTATTAATTTCTGGAATCTTTCTTTTAAAGATCACAGTGATAGAACACTTCTTACAACAAATGAAGAAGGGGGAGAAGAGCAAACAGCAGAAATTAAAGCAGTAGATTTCAGGGAAAGCAAACTTGAAGTTGACAGACTATCAAACTGCCAAGTGTCTAAAAATGACATTGCCATAAGTCATAGGAATTACACTCAACTGATTCCAGGAAAGCAAGATCAGAAAGCAAGTCAAACCAACCTGGACACCGTAAAAACTCAGGATGTTGCAATTCAGACAGGTCCATTGGTTAGCAATTTGGAAAGGACTGTGCAGAAAGAAATGTTTGTCCCCCAAGACTATGAATCATCCACATTCAAAGGAATGGTCCTTCAACACAATACAGACACAAACAACCCTGGTGTTCGGGTGATGCAAGGAATATGTAAGAATGAAGAAACTTCAACAGAAGAAAATCTTCAGAGACAAGAAGTTTCATATGAAAAAACGATACCCATGAAAGATGAAATTCATATTTGTACAAATGGCAGTAATGTTACTTCGCCAGAAACAATTACAAAAACTCCAGATGGGTCTCCTATAAGGGGTTACCCTCTTTATAGACAAGACATGAAACCTAAACCTAAGCCTGCTAATGAAATTACAAGAGATTACATACCAAAAATTGGAATGACTACTTACAAAATTGTGCCTCCTCCAAAATCCTTGGAAACAATGAAGAGCTGGGAATCAGAAGCTAGAGATTGTAAGGATCAAGAGGTAACTGCTTCCAAAAACTCTCTGAAGTATGAAGACGCCAAAGAATTCATCATGCAAACTGAAATTCCTCATCTTCCAAAAAGTACAGGTCACTTACAGACTGGTCTGCAAAATATACCTGCTGCAAAAAATGATCTGCTGCACAGAGTGAACAGCATTTCTGAACATGGGGTGCCATCTGGAGCTAGGGTTACCACTGAGGTCAATCAAATAGAAACAGTGTCTTCTAAACAGCATGTTCCACTAATGCTAAGCTTAAGTAATTCAAATACTTCTTCTGAGACTCAGGAGAAGTCAAATGCACTAAGTCCTACAACTAAGCCTAGTTCTTTTTATCTGCAGATGCAGCGCAGAGTTTCAGGTCATTATGTATCATCTGCAATTGCCAGAAGTACCATTTGTGCTCCTAATTCCATTCAAAATGAAGTTAAAAATACAGAGATGAAAAAAAATATCTCATCACCTGATGAAACTTCTTCATTACATACAACAAGTAGCTCCTCTTCTCCAGCAGATGAAGACAAGGATGATGATGGGAAAAAACTTGAATCCTCCATTTCTCCTGTTAAAAACAATAAACCACCCAGTTTTCCCTCCTGTCAGCCAGCACCATTGAACCTAAAAACTCTAAGAACTTTTGCAGTTCCAAAGCCATACTCCAGTTCGAGGCCATCCCCTTTTGCACTTGCTGTCTCCTCAGCAGTCAAAAGATCACAGTCATTCAATAAAACGCGTACAACCTCTAGCCTGGCACCAAGAGAAGAATTTCCTGTTGAACTCTCATCTGCCTCTTCTACAGCTGAATTCTCCTCAGCTGCCTCCATGCCTCAAGTGAAAAACCCTTCCTTACACAGCATCACGGGAGGGCCACAGTATAGTCTAATGGATAAGGTAAACTTTATTACTAATATATATATATATTTATCAGTGATCCACTGTAATGTCATCTTCAGCAGAGCAGAGGCTTTGGCTTATCTCTGAACTGCTTGCTTATCAGAAAGAGCTGTACTGATACAGTGTGAACAACCTCTGGTGTCTGGGAGTAGCACAGCATTATAATGAAATACTAGAAAAAAGGGAATGCTAGCTAAGATGAAAACAGTCGCATTTTGAGTACTAGAAATAATTACTTCTTGCCATAACTAGCATCTAAAACTTCGAAGAGCAGTGAATTAAACAATCATTTACTTATACTGTATATACCTGTTTTCATGTTCAGAGGGTTTGTGTTTTTTATGGTTTGGTACATTGGTTTCTTTAATTTTGAGTAATGTGATGAGTTTTGGTTCAAGTGATCATGGCAGAAACACTTGAACCAGGTGAGAGAACTGAGTGAGAGAAACTTTAAAAAATAATAATAAAAAAAAAAGTCATAAAAATCCACTAAGGTATTAATGTTGCAAATGTGTAGATGGAAATATACCAAAATTCAGAGAGCCATTTCGAGCTGTTCTGGGAGCTTGACACATCCATAAATCTGTGATGTGTAGATGCTGGCTGTCTTGCATATTCTGTACAGTTCTGCAGTATTCTGACAAGAAGCAGTACTATTCGAAATTCTGTTTTTATAATGACCATTTTCTTCAGGTATGGAAGTTAGAGGCTAATCTTTGTTTGGTAGATTCAAAATACAGTAATGCTTCTCTTCCTTTCTGCTTGCGGTTCAAAACACGTTGACAAACTTTCCAGAGTGGCTTCTTCTGGGATGTTTTATGTCAAATTTAGATTTATTTAGATTTAAATTTAGATTTTTCATTAGTAAAATAAATGTTGTGGTGATTATGGCACTTATCTGGGAATGCTTTATAACTGATCTTTGTTAGAAATTTCAATTTTCAAGCAGTGCTTAATTATGCTACAGTGTGGTGTCAAGGGAACTAAATTTAGGTGGTGACATTTTGGAGTAAAAGCCTGTCAAGTCATCAGGAAAACAACAACAACAACAACAAAACAAAACAAACAAAAAAACAACCAAAAACAAACAAACAAACAAACAAAAAACAATGGATCTCAACCAGTTGTAATGCTTGAATATTTTCCTATTTACTTGAGATATAATTTCAAGTTATAAAATCATGGGTTTTTTGAGTGCTTGATTTATTATTTTTATATTTGTGTTTCCTTTTGGAATGTTTTTTTCCATATCGTATCACTTTGTGGTATCACATGCTCATCTTGAAGGAATTACTTCATCATTTTAATAAGTTTCGTAAGTTCCTTTTGGCTTATATCTTTTTTGTTGCTGCTAAATTGAAGATCTGTTCCCAGAGCTACAGTAGAAATGTGGCTAATACCTGAGAGCTTGAACAAAGCAAATATTATAGTGGCACAGTTTGATATGTGACTTCATGTGAGTTGACTTAGTTTTTTCCTTGCTGCTAATTAGCTAATGAACATTAAAGGATGTTTGTTTGTTTGTTTTTGTCCTTCTCACTTCCTCTGTTTCTAGAAAAGCAGCAATGTGAGCAATAATGAGCAACAGATTCAGGCACAGTCAGGTGCTTCAGCTGACCACTCACGCCCTGTCATTATGAGACAAACCTCAATGCCAGTCCAGCGCTCTGACCCAGAACAGATCCACCAGAGCTTGCTGGCTGCAATCCGCTCTGGAGAAGCCGCTGCCAGATTGAAAAGGGTGAGTTTTCCATCATTGCATCCATAACAATGAACTCATGGTGCATCCTTCAAGATTATCATATTAATGCCTGACACTAAATACAGTTAGCTTGGACATGAAGTGCTGTGAATGGGGTCTTTTAATGGGAAGGGAGGTGGGAGGAGAGTTCAGTTTTGCAGAATGAACTGGTGAATGTATACACAGCTTTGTATGTTCATATATTCAGATAGCACAAATATATGATTTTAAGCACATGCTAAGCAGCTTCATCCTAGACTCAGCTGCAGTCTTTTCTAGTCAGGTAGATAGAAGTTTCGAATATTTGTTTTTTCTAGTTATTAGACTATATCAGTTCCCTAATTCTTAGTAAATGTATTTCAAGCCTCCTCCTTGGCATCATTAGTAAGAGATTTCTCAATATTTTGTCGATAGTCCTGGTAGGACTGTTTTCCTTCACTCCCTCAGGTAAAAAATGATGCTTGGTTTCTGCCTCCTAAGATGCACTCTCACAGGGTAAAATAGTGCAGACTTTAAAAATTTATTGTTTTAGATTTGTAACCAGACAATTTAATGATAGTCTCACACAAAACTCTCTTGACTCAGCATTAATATTTTGCATTCTGTATTGAAGAATAACTTCTCATTGCAGAAACTTAAGTAACTCAGTAGGTTTTGTTTTCCTTCCCTTTCCCACTTGAAACTTGAATAAAAGCAAGTGAAGTGTTGTGAGTGGATGTGAGGGTGTTTTAAAATTATTGTTAATTGAAGTTTTTATTTCCCCTATGATCAAAATATGTCAGTTGATGGGTAGATATTAGAATCGCCTGTTTTAAATACTTGAGATTTTGATTCAGCATTGCACTGTAACAATCTCTCTGACACAGATTTCCTGGTATTTCTATGCTGAATAGGAAAATTGTTTCCTACAAAGGTTATAAAAATGCATAGTTTGTCCACAGCTAGATAAGCATGCTTAACTAGTAGTCAGTAAGAGTGCTACATAATGCGCTGAGCGTTGTTTCTAACCTCTGTATATCACTAACCACAAGCCACTGTAAAAACAGGTTCAGATGAAGCAAATACTGTATTGTTCAGAGGAGCTTAAAAGATCATGTCTCTCTGTTCCATCTGATTTTTTTTTTTCTATACCTATTTGATTGCACAAATACATGTAGGCCACTCTGAAAGTAATGCCTTCTGTTTATTTCTATGGAAACTACAATAGATACAAAGAACACAATAATAGTATCTAATAGAACAAATTCTCATCTACAAAACTCTTATTTTTCAACATAAGTACAACCATTATCTATATGTTTTCACCAGCAATGAACAGGAGCCTATAAGGCTATGCTCGTAATAACCTGCACCAGTGGAGGAGACCCACTGTCACTACTTGCTGAAATGCAGTACCCACAACCTCACTGTGCTCGCATCCACTGTTGGTCTCCATAAATGTTCAGCAAGTTGATGAATGTCAATAGATGCCATTTTTTCTGCGAGGAAGATTTTAATGATACACTTCTGCTTCATGTGCACTTTCACATCAGGCTGCCCCTCTGCTGTTATCTGTCACGTGACAACAAAATGTAACAGAAGATAGGTGGGAAGGTTCAACCGTACCACCATCTGCCTCTGATATTAGGATCCAATGTAATAAAATAGGAGGCATTGCTTTCAGAGCAGCTCATGTATTTTCAAGCATTTTTATTAAGGTATTTTTTCCAATGACACTGTGAATAATACTTTTATTTATTTTGCATAGTGTATAACTTTGTTTTATGATTCTATGGGAAATATCTGCAGGCTACAACAGTAACTCGCAAGTATTTTAAAAATAAATTTGTGAAGTGCTTTTCAGAATTCAAGAAATCTGTTGTTACATACTAAAGAACATACTAAAGACAAAAAAAAAAAAGTGATATGGTTGTTCATTATTTTCTAATAGAGATGTTTCAGTGTCTCTGACCCACATAGTCCTTACCAGTCGTACATGTGTGTATGGCGTTACGAAGAGCGAAGCGATGACTAAAAACTGTCTTCCCCTGTCCCTCTCTCACTCTCCTGTGAGTGGGAGATGTTCTTTCCCCATGTAGCATCTGTAGAGACTGGGGGTAAAGACAGGAAAACCAATTAGAATGAAAGGCTGTGAGCATGAATAAAAGCATGCTGTAATGTAGAAAGCAAAAAAAAAAAGTGGGGAAAGATCTGTCAGGTGCCTGCTTCTGTATTTACCTTTCAACATATTCTCTATTCTTTCAGCTCTATGAGGGAGTCATTTAGTAAAAAATGAGGGGGAAGCTGGCACCACTGTCCAAATCCTCTTTTTTCTGTTTTACTTAATAAGTTGTCAGTATGCAACGCCAAGATCTGTGGCCTTTTGTGTTTCTGTCCTTTTACGTTGAATAGGACCCTCAGTAATTACGAACCTAAAATGGGTCATCTGAGGTTTCTTTTTAACTATTTTCCTCTTCAAAATGTTTTCATTTTGTTTAGTAAATTCCGTGCTGTGGTATGCTGCTCACATGGCTCTCATTAACTCCAACTGGAGTTACTGGTTTATGCAGCTACAGTGAAAAGCAGATCTTTGCTATCTATCCTTAAAGTTGTTTGTTCCAAGAAACATTCCTATGTCATAAATGACTGCCAGATTTTGTTAAAAATCAGTTCTATTCAATATTTTATTTAAAATATTTGTTTTGAATGATTTTTTCATATATTTCTTTTCAACCAGGTCTGGAGATTGACAAAAGTTTACATGTTTTTAATAGTTATGCACTGAAGTTTTTGACAGAAGTGTTTGAAATTACTTAAAAACATTTAATCCTACTTCTGCAGCATATATGTGCTTTGTTCAGAGATGATGTAGGAGATGGTTCATTGTGTGAGAAGAGCACTAACTGTAGGAACAGTATCGCACTTTTCTTAAATTAATACCCTGTAACACACTCCAGACAGAAGCACGTTAAAAGTTAGGTTAATATTTCCTTTTTCTCTTTTTTCCCTCCATTCAGGTTGGTCCTCCATCAAACGCTGCATCTGTCAATGGGAGAGCCAGGCGTAACCATTTGTATTCCACAGAAGCGAAAGCGAATCGCTAGATATTATACCCAATATTTTGCACTTTACTGCTCCTTCATAGGCCACCCTAACAGTAACTACCAGTTTTTGAAAGTGATTAGTATATTTTTATCAGTTGGTATAGGAATATGACACTGGGTTCCTTTGATGCCTTGGAAAAGATTATTAGAATATGTAAATTATGGTAATAATTTTCTCTATATAAAGCTGATTATGCTGCTAAAAAGGTTTAAGAGAAGGTGCAGATGAGCTCTGCTTATGTGGGAATGAATGTCAAAAATTTGTTGATTTCAGCCTTCAAGACAGAGCAAATGTAGCAGTATGCTGAAATTACAGATATAAAGCAATCTAAGGATTTTAGATCATTAATTTTCAGTTGCATATTACTTTAACAGATTGTATGAATTTAAATCTACCACATGCTGCCTCCATATTACTTTGTTAAATTAAATTTGTAATTAGTAGAAAACTATATGTGATAAACTATATGTGATACTTTTGTTTCTCTTTAAAAAAAAAAAAAAAAAAAAGGAAAAAAAAAAAGAAAAAGATGTTGTTCTTGCAGCTGATGTAGTTGGGATAAGTATTTTGGTTTTAAATCTCCTTGAATTTTTTCCTGGTAGGATATATTAAAGAAAAAAAAAATCAGGGCATAAATTATTGGCAATTTTTGTACTACTTAAACTTTTCTTAACATTAGCACTACATGATGTTTCCAATCTTCTCTTTGAGTAATTGTATATACTGTTTCCCTAGCACTCAGATGAACAACGCCTTTTGTGAACTAGATATATTTTTAAATGTTCATCAGTATACAGTCACTTATGGATAAAATGCAAATTCCAATTTTGATACTTAATGAAATTTTAAAAATGTATAATTGGATATTTGAATAAGAATGAACTTTGCACTTGTTCATATAAAATATTTTAATCTTAAAACAGCATGATAATACACTTATAAAGCATTCTTGTGTCAGAGAGCTTCTATTTATAGAGACTAAGCGTTAAATACCAAAATTGGAATGAATATATATATAAATATATAAAAAGAAAATGTTTCCTATTATATTTTATCTATTTTTCATTTCTTGTCAAGATGAGACTTTTTGGGAGAGTGGATATTGGCTCACGTTCATGATGAAATAGCTAGATTATGGATATGCCGCTGGGATATTTGCCATATTAAAATATTTTCTTGCTGGATTTGATTTAAATAAAAATAATTATATTTAGTTTCTATTCTTTAACAACATATTTATTTTATACTTTAGAGTCACTGTATAACTCATTGTCAGAAACTGATCTGTATGTGCATTTCAGCAGGTTGTTGGTGGTTTGCTGCCAGGTTTTTGTGCAATAATCTCAGAAATCCCATTACTTTTCTAATACAGGCTCAATTACTGATCACAAGTAAAACAGTGTTAACCTAATGCTGAAACCCTTCAAAGATTTTAGTGAATAAAGTTCATAAAGAGAACTGATGAACATGTGTTCGCTGCTGTTCTCTTGTATTTTCATACCTACAACTTAGTCCTCTGTCAGTGCTTGCCACCACTTCCTTTTCCTTCCACTTCTTGCCTCCAGTTAAGGGCTGATTCCAAGGAGAAACCTTACATGGTAGTTCAAAAGACCTGTTTTGGGATCTGTCTGTAAAACACCGCTTCATCTTTCACTTGAAATTATTGAGATAGAAGAGGTAATTGCTTTGTAACATCTAACTGGGTTGTACTTTCTAGATTTCTTTGTCTTGAGGGACAGTCTTGAAGATGGTAACACATTCCTAGCAATCTACAAAGCATCTGTGTTTGTTGTGATATTTGAATTCCGTTTTTTAAGCATTCCTGTACAACACGCTGATCTACAAGTGGCACAGAGAGGTTGCACTGCAAAGTAGTTGTTTGTATCTTGAGTGGGAGAGAGTTACATACTTGCTCTCAAACTTTTGTTTTCTCTGCTGGAGGTGACTAAATCTTATTTTCTACAATGTAATCTCCATCTGTAGACTACATGATAGTTCATTATTTCAACCAAGTGTGTGGAGTCCAAACATTCTGGGTTTTGGGAAAGATTAAATAACCTTGCTTTGTTGTTCTTTTATTTGCATTTGGCTACTGTACTACTATTGTATTTCTCACTTCCATGTTAAAATTATGCTGCCCTTTGATGTGAACTCCTGAAGGCAAACAAATTTGTATGTAATAGAGATTAAGACTAAAAACGTCTTTCCTGAATTGTAAGGTTTCTCATCTGTGTAACTGAACTTGCTTGGTAATCGGCTTAAATGTCTACATGCAGCAGTACTGTGAAATTTGTCAATACAATTTTCTGTTACTAGCTGGCAAGATTGCTTAGCAAACTTTCCCTTTCTCCCTTCTTCCAGCATACATGTAAGATATTTTAATATTTTGCTATTATATTGCTAGAGATGCATTTTTTTCTTAAATTCTTCTATTAAAACTCTTGGTGATTAACTTGATGTGTTTCTTAATTGTTCAAACAAGAAAACATCTTCTTAAGTAATAAAGCAAGTTTTTCTAGCAACAGCAAGCCTAAGCTTGGCAGAAGTAAATTTTTGTTGTGGATGACTTATGTGTATGGAAAATATCTGTATGTTTTTGTTTTGGCCCAAAAATACTTAGTTTGGGGAATGGTACTAGAGATGTTTTCCAACACAAGGCAACTATTTCTCATACCTTTTGCTGCTTTTGAACAGTAAACAAAATGTTTGGGGAAGAAAATGAAGGACTCTGCAGTAAATATTATGTCAGTATAATTGTATGGACAAAATAACAGACCCTAGAAAAGACATACAGTTTTCTTTCATCACGAAACAGCAGATACTGGTATAGCACAAGAGGATCTTGCTCTGATTCTGCCTTTAAGGCTTTGTAAATAGTGGATGGCTGGGAGAAAAACTAGTAGTTAAAACAAATATTTTAGTTATTAAAGTTTATTCTTTTATTCACTCTGCAGAGGAATAAAATCAAGACAACTGCTTTAATTAATACAATTAAGAGCTACCTGGAAAAGGGAAGCTGTTTTGATGGGAGAGCTTAATTCATCACCAGAGAATGCTTGGAAATCATCAGTGGTGACTAGAGGCCTTGAGGCCAAGAGAAGAGCTCTCATATTTGCAGCTGAAAGATGTTAAACCACTGGATGCTGCTATTCTAGGAAATATATTTAGTAATCAGTGCCCTAGTTCTTGCTCACTACTTGTGATTTGATACTATATGGTACCATATAGCATGAAGATCTCTAAGATAAAGGAAAACCATCAGTCATTAAAATGATGTGGATATGGACCATGAGGCTTGTGATCACACATGCTTGGCAATGGATGTTCATCACTGGTGAAAACGCATAACTAATGGTGGTGATTATGTTAAAAAGTAATGTTTTGTAGCTGAGAATTTGCTCCATCAAGCAGTGCTATTGTGCTTTTGTATCTGTTGTATTTTCCATGGAAATAAGTTAAGGCATTAGTTTAAGAGCAACCTACGTATAACTGAATTGGGAAATATAAGAAGAGATTTTGCCAGTTTTAGTGACCCAAGCGTTACTCAGTAAAAAGGCGACGGAGTTCTTGATGAGGAAGGGGAAGCTTTAAGATCAGTTTGAACTCCTCCAGAAAAACATAGCTTGCTGATTGACCTTTCCCTTGGTCCTTCTCCTTGGAGAGAATAAACTGAAATATCTAATATGCAAAGCCTTAACTATTATTTTAATTTCATTGCATTGGCATGATTCTTCGTAGTATACCTGTGTGCCATGTATGAATTAAATATTATATTCCCTTAGTAATTTAGTGTCAAAAACTGGAGACAGATCATCACCTGAATATTCAAAAGTATTTACGTATCTATCAAACACTTATCAATTTAACCATCTGATTTGTCTGCATTTTTATGCAGCTGTGGTATCTAGTTGCACTGAGTTAAGTGAACTATAAATCTGCAGAAGTCTCCTGTAATTCAGTTTACTGTGAAGATGAAAATTTGTTGTGTGCTAAGAAATGTTCATTAAGTATTCCCTTAGTCTTCAAAGATGAGAAGGTTTCTGTTTAAACTTTAAAAATAGGGCAATTGTCAGTGTAAGGGGTTCTGTTTTTTACTGTTGCTGTGTTCACGTGATGTCAAAGCAATGGTGCATTGCTGTTTTACAATTCTCTGCAAATTTCCTTCATATCTGAATTTCATATTGAACTTAACTGTTGAACAAATGTGCAATTGATAAGATATTTTCACATGTTCGAGTGTGAAGGATCCCTGAATGTCTCACAGTATGCTGTCGGGAGGACTAATCAGATTATTAATTAATGAAATAATGTCACTTGAGGTACACAGGGGCTTTGATTAGACATTCTTGCTAAATGAACTAGGACAGCACCTAAGGATGTCTATACTGGGTCAGTAATTCTTGAAATATTAAGCTGTTTCTCTTTTACTAGAGTCATCACTCCTTTACAGCTGTCTCTGTTCATTTCTTAGGTGTAAATTTAAGCCTGCTCTGATTTATGAATTAGTGTGCTGCTGACACTAATGGGAGTCAAAGCTCTAAGACTCGCATAAGAAGGTCAACATTTCTAACAAGAGAGAAAAATTAACCATTAAAGCAACTTCCCACAAAAAAACTTTGAATTAGTCATTATACTGTATATGTGAAGATCATAAATCATAAGCTTGATGCAGAGATTACTGCATGAGGTTATATTACTGCATAAGGTTTGGTGGTTTAAAATAGTATCTTACTTTCATGTAGCATTCAGATATTTAAATTCTAATAGGTAAGAATGGAAAAAAGAATACTGCATTTTTTTTACATCAGTGTGCTCATTAGAGAATTTTGCTAATTGAAATAACTTCATACGGAGGTCCAAAGGAGAAAACATGGAACATAGGCTATGTGAGGGCTTTAAAGAAGCCTACTGGCTGATAGCCTTTACTTTCAGATAAGGATTCCACTGGTTTGAAACACTGAAACTGAGATGTGGTTGTAGATAAGTGTTTTGTACTTATCTGTCGGGTGTAGACTGTAGCACTAAAATGACATAGATGAATCTTTTGCAAATGTTGAAAGATATGGAAAATACAATTATTTAGAATACAGTTTCTCTGGAGAGCTGAGGCTTTCACCTCCGCATAACTAAAATTGTCACATCATGTGAACAGACCTCTTAGACCTCCTATTTTTGTCTTCAAAGCAATCTCTCTTGTATCACACAGAGGGTAAACATGCTTACGTGAAGCTTTTGCTCTGAGTACTAAGCTGGACTGACCTTGCTTAGATTGTGATATTTAATGTCATCATAGCCAGAGCAGTAACAACACAGTAACACAGCAGAGTGCATAGAAATTAATTTTGAAATGTGATAAAATACAAGAACAGGAATTTTAAATAATGGGCCTTCTTATGCAATACTGAACATCCATGGGGTAAAGCATTGATGCCTATCTCAGTGCAGGGGGAGATCTAAGACCACAGAAGATGCAGCTGCAGAAATTGTTGTATAAATCTGGCCAACGGTGGCTACTTGCCAAGTGCTAGTGTACTTAGTGTACTAGTGCTACTGCACGTTAACCACTAGCAGACTTCTTAATGGTTGATATATTTCTACTGACAAAAATAATAAGCTACTATTGGAGTCAACTTTGTTTCCCCCCAGCTGGTTGTATGTTTGCCTGTATGTTTCCTCTCTTCTACTTTAATGTATGCTCCTGAGCAAGAACTAAGACTCAATGGCTACACTGAAAAGGTAAAGTAAGAACAAAAACATAAATCCTTAAGCAACTGTGAAATAAATTTATCTCTGATTTAACAGAAAGTGAAAATCATCTTCTGTAATATCAGTGGCAATTTTCTAAATGAAACGTTTGAACTAAACAGAAATGTGGAGAGAGATGCATTTGGTCACTTTGGCTAAACATGATTGATCTGGTCAGCAGAAACTATTCAATTTCTTCAAATGCTGCAAGTCAGTTAAATGCTTTCTGGAATCTGAAACTTACTGAGACACACAGATATGGACCACATCAGGGTACACTTGCATTTATAATGTTCACATACAAAGCAAGCCCCTACAGAGTGCTAAACTGCTGCAGTTCTAAACTCCAATGCCTGTGTGATGCAAAGAGGGTAAAACAAACGTGAAGAAGTGGATCACAAATTACTTCCTTTTAAATTGTAGAGGACTGGGAGAAAAATGGACATCCAAGCGCTTATGTGGTCAGGTGCCTCACTTCAAGGATGGGTGTGCTGTTAACCCTTTTCAAAAGCTGCAGTACTGATAAGGTTAATTCTTCAACAGTAAATTTGGGCAGGAGGAGCTGTTGCCAGCTGCAGAAACTACTACATTCATTCAGTAACAGAATTTGGTGAAGATGGGAAATGTTAGTTGCCTACTGATCAGTAGGCACTGCTAATTAGCACTACTAATCAGGAGGGAAAGTAGTATAGCAGACCTCAAGCTTGAATCCAGCAAGAACAATTCTGTCTCAGAAAGGAAAAACAGGCAAAGAAAAACCTGATAAAAAGCAGATATTTCAGATTGATAACCTGAAAGTGTTAAGCAATTTGGGTAAGCAGGAGAATAGAACAAGAACTGTAGGATCTTCAGATAATGTAACTAATCAAGATTAAAGAAATAGTGTTGGTTTAATGGTTTTTTTTTTTTTTTTTTTTTTTTAAATTTAAAGAAAGAAGTATGGTTAGAATGACATAACCATGTTTCACACACAAAAGTTGCTCCACCAGAGCAGGTGGTAACAGTGCTATCTTCAAGCAATAAACTGCTTCAACTTTAAAGAATAAAAGCTGTATGGGTCAAACTGAATGTTTGCAAAGCCTATTTCTTGGCTCTTCACAAGGATCAAAACTGATACTTAGGGAAAAGCATAAGATTATAGCACACACATAGAATAATTACTTTAGCTATGATCTCAACAGTTCTTAGCTCAGATAATTCCACAGTGAAAATTACTTCAATGTACTTCTTAGGCCTAAATAAGCTTTCTTGATCAAGAATTGGTTATTCATTATTTCAACTCTTGTAAACTTTGAGCAGTGACTTACCTTAACCACGTGTTAACTGGAGAATTGTCTTGTTTGTTTGTTGTAAACTTCCACTTTCTGGCTTTTATCCTTTCTCGTTCTTTTACTGAAAGAGGCATTGATCACCAGTCCCAATTCAGTCTGTTTGTGCCATGCATGTCTTCATGTACAATAAGTGGTTTTACACAAGGGTGATTTCTCATATCATGGTATCTGTTGTGGCATGGATGTACAGCACAGTTTTTAGGTGAGGCTTTTCCTTGTTTGAGGGAAGCTAACAATTGCGTGTTTCTAAGGCAAATAATGAAAGAAGGCTATTTTCTATGAGTGACTTGTAGGATACATTTGTCTCCTTCCAAGATCAACAGTTTATGAGAGATAGTTCCACATAATGGTTCTAAATTGCTATTCCAGTTGAACTGGAACTTGCTAAGTCATATTTAGTCACAGCTGTGATCATCTGATTCAAAGATGGTCTTTTCATCTAGCCAGTGAACAAAATATTTAAAAACTTAAGGTTATGGTATGTATGTTGCTCGGTTTACTGTGATAGTTGTTCATTAGCTCCAACTTACAATAAGGACATCCCTTTGACTAATATGTACCACCTTTACATAAGAGTTTTCCATCAATTTTTCTGATGGAAATTTCTGTTGACCCTATTTCATGCAGGAATTGCATGAAGGTGATTATTCACCTTCTGAAATCCTTTAAAGACAAGGATGTCATGTGCTTATATGTTGAATGTTTTGCACAACTCCAGGTGTATGGCATTAGTTGATCTCTTATCCAATCCTGTAATGCCGTTACAGAAGGTCACTAAATTTGTCAGGCATGATTTGCCCTTAGTGAAGCCATGTCGGCTGTCACCAATCACCTTTGTTTTTCATGTGCCTTAATATAGTTTTCAGGAGGGTCTGCTCCATGAATTTGCCAAGCACGGAGGTGAGACTGACCGACCTGTGCTTACATGTTAGAGTTCACTTGTGAAAAAACATTTTGCTAGCAGAAGCACATTGTGAGGCCTAGCAGGCAAAAAATGGAAAAAAGAGGGTGCTTTGCACAAGCTACTAACATTGCTCTGGTTTTCTCGTCTCTTTTTGCTCCCCATCCAACAAACTGAATATGATAGGTAATCTGGCCATAATTTGTACTCTTCTCTTTTTAAAAATAGTATTTCCACTGTAGTGAATGACTATACTGAAGGTTAGTGTACAGCATCAGTTGAAGGAAGGCCATGTACTTATCTGCATGATCACTTTTGCATAGAAATGTTGCTAGCTGTCCAGAAATCTGGAACATGGAGAATGCTTTTACTTCAAATATTTTTTCTGGTCTTACTTGCAATTAAACAGCCTAATTTTTTTTCTGCTGATTCGTTACTGACTTAATTTGTATTTCAATATTAAAGTGAATTATGCTTCTTTAACTGTCTTTAAATGAACTACCTTTGTGGTGTTATTTTTAGATAAGTCTTTTGATAACTTCTTAATGGTACATTAAAACTTAATGAATGCTGAGTAACAATGGAATCACTATGAAAGCATATGTGGTATCTGTATTAATACTGAATGAATGCATAATAATCAGTAAAATTTGCGTGATTTCCACATGAATCAACAGTGATGAGCCACTTAGCTGTTCACTCAATTACATCATGTTTAATTTATGTAGCATTATTTGGACATTATTTTTAAAATGTCTTTAGTAAATCATTGAGACTCTAATTGAGTCTTCATTCCAGTGAGAAATTACACTGTAAATATTAAATTCAGTTTTTTACTCAGCAATTAATTTGTTGAAGCCTGTTTGCAAAGGGTCAAAATTTGATATATTCTATTATCTCTGAAAAATGGAATCCCAATATGAAAACAAATTACCTGTTAGATTACTTCTTTTTCCTTAGTTATGCAGCAACTGGACACTGGAAAAGTATTCACTCTCTGAACTCTGGAAATAATGGCAATACCTCAGTTGTTCTCTATGACTACTGCCACTACTGTGGCATATCACCTTCATTCAGCAGACTCAGAGTTCACTCCTCTTGGGAGGCCCTTCTAGTACATCCCTTACTCAGTCTGCATATAGAGTACAGCAAGGTAGACCAAGTGTGATCATACCAGCAGACAAAGAGGGAAGGAATGTACAGAAAATGTAGATGCTGTCTTTCAATTTTTCTCTCAGTATCTGTCTGAGCTTATATATGGCGTCCTGTGCAGGACAAGGAAAAAAAACCAAAAAAACAAGAAGTATTCTCACTGTTTTGATTACCAGCCTCTGCAGAGAAAGTTAATCTTTTCTCATTTCCAAAGCATTACAAAAGTGGGAGGATCCAAAACCTCACTTCATTTCTCCTGCTTTACGCTGCAATGGACTGAACTTGGGCAGTTGCTGCCCAGGCCCTGCAGTGAAGGTTCAGTAAAAGGCCAGTGGCAAAAAGACTGTCAGCAGCTGTAGTCCTTCACTGCAGTCTTCCACAGTACTGCTGAAGCAACAGATTTTGCAGCTATACAGGCCTGAGACTTACCAGAGGATGCCATGCAAGGCTCCATCTTTACAGACAAGGGATGTACAGACATCTAATCCCCAAGAGAAAAAAACAAAGAAACAAACAAAAAGACAACCAAGTAAATAATCTTTGTAAGGGAAAAGTATAAGAAAAATAATCACCTAATCATGCTTCAAACTTCCGTAGGAACAGTAACCCCCTGCTTGGCTTTCATATTTTCCTGTCAGGTACTTATATAGAAGAGAAGCTTCTGAGACACCATTTTAGTGGATCTATGCTTGAACTGGCTTTGCAGGTAATCCAAGGCAGGTCTGTAGATATTCATTTACAGAGAAAGGCTGGGGTTGCCTATTTTACTCAGCTCAGTTAAACAATGATCTGAATGTGTCTGATTTTTGGCAAAGGTAGCCTAGGCCTCTCACTACTCCAGAAGGAATCTTGCACTCTATTCTCCCAGGCTATTCCTCACAAGTATTTCAGGCCAATAAGTTTTTATTAAGAGCTATTGTGTTTTTAACGTTCTCCCTCACTCAGCTCTTCAATACTAAGCTTGAGAGGTCAGTTCTCAGTTCTGAGAGGCTGCCTCACCAAGGAGGACTGGTAGAAAGAGAACAGGGTTTGGAGACAAAGTCCTATCAGCTATTTACAAACAAGTCCATCACTGTATTTTTAGCTTCTTCAAATTTCCTACGCTAGCTGCTAGTATGGCACTGCATCCAGTTGATTCATTTATAGAGAATTTATCATTTGTGAATACATGAAGCTATCATTTTAATCTGGTGGTCTTTTCGATTTATTATGAAATAATCTGATAACTGGAAAGGCATCTAACAAACAGCTGACCAACAGCTTTGTTAGAAGAAGTGTGGACAAAACTTCATAACGGTAACGATCGTAACAATAGCTGTTCTCATTTCTCCAGATTGCTGAAAAATGCAAATTCAGACCTTTAATAATTGCTGTTCAAGCTTTCATTTCTGACAGCAAAGTGAAAGAGAAAAAAAAATCTTTCCATCCAGGAAGATGTAAAAGAGGCTATCAGCTCCTTTAAAAAAACATCGCTTCATTTTGTTGGAAGAATTTAATAAATTAAGTCTAAGAGAGAAAAAATACTTATGGAGAACCTTTTCATTTTGCTTTAAAATGTCTTTTTTTTTTTTTCATTTATGTTGATCACTTCAATGATTCTGTTCTCATGGTTTGGGAATTTTATGCTGTGCTCATTTAATTCAGCTTTAATTTGAATTGAATAAAATACTGGCTAGTCAGCTAACTGCGATGAAAAAATACACATACAGCTTACACAGAAAGTGTTTGAAATATACAAAAAAAAATCTGTAATACACTTCAGTATACATTTAATAGATTTTAATGGTATAATTATTTCTGATTTGTTATGTAGCTATATACAGAGACTGCTGTGTAAGAATGTATTTGAAAATAAAACGTAATGAGGGTGTAATACCATATTCATTGGAAAAACATTAATATAAAAAATGTTACAAGAAAATGATGGAATGTATGCCTTTGACTACTTGGTGACTTCACAAACATACTTCACAGCAAATTAGATTTCCTTCACTGGTGTTGTGGTTACAATGATATAATTCATGTTTCATAACTCTGAAGAAATAATGAAGGCATTGTAACCAGAAATGTGTCAATTTGAATAAATTTATTATGAATTGCTTTGGTTTTAAAAGCTCCCAATATGTTGCAATAGAAGCCTACATCCTTGCTTGAGAGGCAGCCAAACTATCTGTAGAAAATGGGTTTTTAATGTCTTAATAAATTACTTAGTGGTAAATTTTCCTTTCAAATAAGCAAAAGGAGAAATGTTCTGTAAATGCTATCCTAATAAAAGAGATTGGAATATATGTTTCTTTTAAAGCCACTTTGAAAGAAGACTGGTGTCATACTTAGATGGTAAATTCTTGTTGCTCATGGAAACTCAAAATATTGTGGAAAGTGTACACCCATTTTTGCCTGAATCTAAGTTGCAATGAAGCAAAACAGCCCGTTCAAAAATTAACCCTATTCACTGATTGCATTACATTTGTGCTGAATGCAATAACAATGGGCTACTTCCAGATATACTGAAAAATAGCTTATCCAACTAAAATCATGCAGGCTCACAGAATGTAAATAAGAATCTAGGCAAGATACCTAACATGCACCACGTTTAAGGACTGTTCTGAAAGTAATGCCTCCTGTTTTAATATGTTTGCTCACAACATAATATCTCCTGTTTTATTATGTTGGCAGATGTTGATGGTGGTATGGCAACAGAAGTTGAACCTTTCCACCAATACTCTATACATTTTATGTGACCCATATAACAGAGGGGCATGACAAAATGGCATCTGACGTGGAAGTATGTATGAAGCAAAGGTGTGTCAATGAATTCTTCCATGCAGAAAAAATGGCACCCACTGACATTCACTGATGCTTGCTGTACATTTCTGGAGACCAAACAGTAGATGTGAGTACAGTGAGGTGGTGTGCGGTGTGTTTCAACGGCAGTGTCAGTGACATGAAAGACAAACCACATTCCAGATGGGCAAGCAGATTTTTATGAGTACAGAACGCAGGCTCTTGTTCATCACTGCTGGAAATGCACAGATAATAGGGGAGACTATGTTGGAAAATAGTGTTTTGTAGCTGAGAATTTGCTCTATCAAAAAGTGTTATTGTGCTCTTTGTAACTGTTTTAGTTTCCATGGAAATAAGTAGGAGGCATTACTTTCGGGGTAACGTATATATGTTTGAATGATTTGGACATTTTAGTGACACAATCTGGCTTTTCTGATTTCTTGGCCAGAGGCCTGTAAAATTTTTCTATTTGCAATGTTAACATTAGTACTATTAAAAAAAAAAAAAAAAAAAAAGGCGTTTAAAATAGAGTGGCTACTGAACAACTCCAGAGCACTGCAGCTCAGTGCAGAATCACCTTTTAGACTAGCCTTAGAGATTACTGTCAGGAGTACTGAAGTATTAATATATTTTGCCTTCTTTATTTTTAGAAAGAAGAAACCTTTATAGTTATAAAGGAGGATGGCCTGATTGCTAGAGTACTAATTTTGGACTTGCAGTTTGCATTCCTTGCTCAGCCACAAATTCCACTAGATCTTTTCAAAGTCACTTAGCAAATTAATTGCACTGTCAGATTTGAGTTACCTAAGTCAGGAGGGAGTTCTCCCTAGTTTTCCAGTGTAGTCACAGGATACAAAAAGTTCTTCTGGAATGGCTGTCAACACTAAGAGCCATAGTTGCTTTTAGTTGAACTCTGGAGTTCTGTCTCTCTCCCTGTGTTAAATCACGTCACTGCTCTGGTATCATGTATAAAGTCAGATACTCTAAATACCTACTTACTGCTAGTTTTTAAAGACATTCAGGCACATAAAGGTGCAAATGCTTACACACCTGCATGAAGGGAAAAAATGCACTAAAATGTTAGGTGTACTGATTTTGTTATAATTATGTTCATAATAAGTGATGAGATTGTTGTTGTTACATAGTGTTCCTAAATTTTGCATGAATAACTTTTTAACGTAAAAACTTCCAATTACTCAGCACAATGCTTTTAAAACATGAACAGCAGGTTTCTTTTTAAAGGTTTATTCCATACTATACTCCCTGAACATAGATTTCTTGGAAAAACTTTTGAGACAGAGCAAATACCATTTCTTTGTGTTAATGTTGGGGGATTTATTCATCACAAAGAGTCCTAAATGCCCTATCAGGTGATGTATTAAGATAGTGGCAGATACTATCCAATATTTGCAGTACCAGGAATCCCAGCTGGTCAGATAAATGTTTGTTTGTTTTACTTTCTGTTATTTGGGAGCTGTGTAACTTCTGCATAGTTAAAGTCCAGCCAAGCTTTCCATTCCAGAGCCCATTTTCAAAGCATTTTAAATTGCATAAGCACAGGTATGTTGATTTAATATTGCTTTTGCTGTGTTAGGACTGGTGCAAATTTGTGGGTGCAAATCTGGGCTATGTCATTCTAATGACTTGAAGAAAAAAATTTTGAAGAAAAAAATCAGTAGAATTTCATTTCGTTTCATAAGTTCATAGACAATCTATATTGTAAGCTGCATGTTGGAGAAGCAGAGAAGAAACAATGTAAGTAAAATTTAGGCACCTAAACACAAGTGTCTGCTGCCATATTTAGTGTCCAAGAATAGCTAAAACACATACTGGGCTGTCACATATGACAGCAGATGAACACGAAACCCATCTCTCCCTAGGACAAGGTAGAATAGGTATTTAAATTAGTAGAAGTTTGCATTTAGGTAGATGAGTCACTGTACATCATTTTTTTTTTCAAAAATACATAATTCATTTTGACTATAAATTTCTTGTACCAAACTTGTACTTTGATAGCAGAATTTAAATACTAACCTATGTGAGTCTGACCATATATATATATTATTTTGCCCCAAATAGCTCCTCATCTCCCTTTCCCCTCATGCGTATCAGAAGGTAAGCTTTTGTACTATTGCTTCAGTGTCCTTGGCAGCAACTCACAAATGGCTGGATTTAGGAGTGGTGTGGTTGTATGTAAAAAGGTCTCCTTTTAGCACTACATTCCTTGGTGGTTTGGTTTGGTTGTGTTTGTTTTACTTAATGCTTGCATTTTGTTTCCCCATCTACAAAATGACTACTGTTAAAGGATCTTTAATCTGATCTCCCAACATGTCACCTCACCTGAATTTCTGTGCTCCGGATTAACACAAATGGTCTCAGATAGCATAGTAACATGCAGCCTTCCTTCCGTAGTGAATATGTTTGCGTACAACATTCTGAAGATACACATGGCCAGAAATTGGGTTCTCTCTTTGTATAAGGTATTCTAGAAAGGAGGATACAAAAAGTATCAGTAATACTCTACTGATGTGAAATACTACTTTCAAAATTTAACTACATATTTTCTCAGCTATGCAATCCTTAAAGTTGTTCACTGTTCACTGTATTTATTCCAGAGGCACTAAGAAAACATTAGTTATCCCATGGATATATATAAGAGATTAATAGGAGCAGAGAAATGTATTCAAATAAAACTATTTCTTCCACTGCAATACTGTAATTACAAGCATTTGGCAGTGTCATTAGTTCCCTGACACTTGACAATTCTCTTCCACAAATAACCATGGCAGTATATTATGCAGTTCATCTATTCATAACTACCCAAAAGACTACACGTAGCCTACTGGGTTCAGACCCGTTAGATGAAGGTTTAGTCAACGTAATCCATCCACATGTAACATTCACCTGGATCTTTCACGGTTCTAATTGGAATGGAACTTTGTGCCCTAAAGATTTTCAAGGTTGGCCAGTGCAAATCACATCAGCTAGTGTACAGTCTATTATAGATGCTGCTGAATGATTGTTTTCATACAACTTTAGACTGAGGGAGCAGAAGCCGGTATATCATTTTGTCTGACCTGCATCTGACAGCCCCTGCATAACACACAGTCATACCTATATCAAACCTCATTTTTTGCATTTAGCTACAAAGATCTATTTCTAAAATCATGAGATCTCATTTCGTTTTGATTGATCATCCTCAAAACCCTGCAATGAATTTAATTCTGTTCATGTGTTGCAGTTTAAGGTGACATTCCAGAAGGGAGATGTTCTGGTCTGAGGTCAAAGCTGTCACAGGAAATCACAGAACTTGCTATTGAAAAAGCAAACACTGTTGTCAAAGCTAGAGGTAAAATCCACCCGTAAGCTCAAGTTTCTTACAAAAGTACTCTTAAGTATTCATACTTTTCAATAGAGAAAAATCCCAAGCCCAAACTAAGTAACAAGACACAGCACAAATCTGCTTCTAGATAGAAGTGTAGAAGGAGAACATTAAGTCAGGGGAAGCATTACTGTGCTGTGGTTTGTGCAAGCATGCATAGAGGAGGGAGGTTTCAGATTAGTTTGAATAGCAGCTTCTGGAAACTACTGGGCTCGGCATCACTGATTTAATCCCTTGGAACCTTTTCCTTATCTGCAATGAAAGATACACATTTTAGCAGTAATTCTAAACCTAACATTCGATGTCAGCTATAACAACAGGCAAAACTCCTACAAAACATTCAACCACAGATAAACTTTCAAAGAGTTATGCATGACTGCCAAAAAGTTGACTACTGATATCTCCAAGTGTTTACGGGATAAATTTGGCTCTCTTGAAGTACTGCCCAAACAGATGGGCCAGTTGTCAAAGCTAAAAATGAGCTTCCAAAGAGCTCACGAAGGCGCAATGACACCACCACAGTTCCTGATGTCAGGACCACAAGGAAGAAAACTTAATGTGTATTCAGCATATTCTGAGTGCATTGATACAATGAAGTCACAAAAATTACAGATGGAGCTTGTAGAGGAAACGCTACACTGGGAGATAAGACTTGAGCATGGTCATAGCCTTGTATTGGGAAAAGAAAACTACTTATGTTGGTTCAACCTAGTAGGTTCAGTAGAAACAATTCTTTGCTATTGGTACTGTGACAGAAGATGGTGTAAAGGTGTGGTACTGTTTTTCTATGCAGAACCATCTTTAAGACACTATAGTCACGTTTTTTAGACAAGTTTAAAAAAACAGACAAAATACTTTGATTAAAACAATGGATAACATGTGGAAGGGAGAAGTAAAAAAATCCTTCACAATTTTTAGAGATAATCACCAGATAGTTTGGATTTTTTAAACTTTGTCAGTAATACCTGTGAAAGCTTACTCTAATTAAAGGTGTAATTTTATCACATTAATCAAGTGCTGTGGTTCTAAATAGCATATGGGCTTTTGAGAACTGAAGAGCTTGATTTTCTGAAAGTGGGGTGCATACTGAATAGCTTGAATCTGTTTTTCAGGATGTATTTTTAATTTTACTTGAGAAACACCTGGATCTCACTAGGATAATAAAAAACTGACATTTTTTTAGAGAGAAAACAAACCTACTGAGTTGAAGATTGAAGAATGCCCAGAAATTAGGCTTTGAGGAAATGTAAGTCTTAGCTTCTGCAGTAGAATAGCCCTCATTCTAAGTATGAAAAAGTAGACTAGGCAGCTTAGGCATGTTCATGACAAAAATGAAGCCAATTCACACAGTTCAAGAAGTATTCTGGTGCTAGGACTTAGCAGAAATCTGCTAGCCTTTTATTACCAGCACTAGTAATTGTTCGTCAATTACTGGGTTTGTTCTTGTTCAAAGAGAGAATTAAAATGTTACTCTCGAACAGAGTGCAGGTCAAATGCTCTCAGATCTCTTCAGTCAAACTCTGGCAATATCTCTTATTCTTACAGTTATTCGAAAGGAGAAAGTAAGTCAGAAAAAACTAGTCCCACATTCTCATCTACACAATGCTTCCTATGCTACGCTGAAGCAATCCCTTAGGTCTTCCTGTGCCTCAGCTTTGTGATGACTGCGTTGTCTTGTTTGTGCACAGAAAGCAGAAGGCACAAGGATGGTCTACAAGAAGAATTTAAGAATTCTTAAATTACTACATTCAAGTGAAATTATAACAGCATTTCAATTTAAAAAAAAATCTTTTTATACAAGGGGCTCTTTTGCTGCCATGACTCATTAGAAACCTAGCAAAGTTATTTTGAAGCAAGTAAATATTTATTTCATAATATTCTAATTGTGTTGTTCTATTTGCTTTCCATTTAAAAATAATTACGAGATGAAGCCTAAAGCACAGAAATCTACCATGTACCTCAATTTGTAGCTACAAAATAAATTGTCCAAATAGGCCGAAAACCTCAAAACATACTTTCCTTCCATGGTTGAACTTTTTAAAACCTGATAGCTGCTTGAAGGGCTCTTATCTCTTCCTGAGCCCAGTTTTCCAACCAGAACACACACACAGTTGTCCTTCCTCCTAATCTTCTGAAGAAAGTGAAGCTTTGTATGCCACATACATATTTACAAGTGAATCAGTTAGACAGAATTAGTCTGGCCTGTGCAAATGTATAAAAAGATAGCCCTTTGGAAGCAACAAACAAATCAAATCAATCATCTGACAGTGTAAAATTCCGGATCTGTTTGCCAGTCTCCGTATATAAGAATTCTCAATCAACTCACACTTGCACTTCTGCTGTCAGCAGAACACAGAATGAACTGTTCTCAAGACAAGGGATCCTTAGTTTCATTGAAAAAAAAATATCCTGCAAAATCATCTGCAACTCAGCTAAAATGAAAACTGTGATTATTGCTTCTATTTCAGGAAAAAAAAAGATATCATCTTTCTGCAATTCAAAATTTTGGCTTCTGTGTGGGAATTTCTTCAGTGGGCTCAGGAAAGCAGAAAAACATGTTTATCCCAAAGCACTCTCTATTCTCATCAGTCAGATGTCAGCTCTGCTTCTGAGCGAGTTAAGGAAAATCAGGTTTCTACATACAGCTGTTTCTGCCAGGGCTTGAGCCCAACCTCTGAATTATTTTACCTTTCTATCCTATTCAATGGCTTATGTGATTTTACACATTCCGCTTCATGCTGTGAAACTGTTCTCCACGCAGCGAGGGGGTATTTTTATCGAGTAATAGGATGAACACTGATAAGAACAGCCGTGGAGCCACATGGTTGGCATCGCGTGTAGCTGAAGCAGAGCCGGAGCTTCCTCACGAGGAGCAAACCTTCCCGCTCTGCTCCGGGGAAGCTGAGGCCGAACGCGCGCCCTCGGCCCAGCTGGGAACGCAGCTCTTCCCCAAGCTGCCTGCTCGGCTTTAAGGTAACGGCTTCATTTCCCAGCTTTGCTCACTCCGCATTTCTGCGAGGCGTAATCGTGAATTCCCGACCTCACAGAGGGATCGGGCAGCTCGGTTAATGACCTGCAAGGCACTGAGAACGCTGCCGGGGCAGGCTGCCCGCAGACGGCAGCAGCGGCGGGTCCCACCGCGGCACGAGGGGCGGCCGAGGTGCCACAGACACCGATGGAGGAAGCGTTACTCAGCGACCAGGCGCGGAGGCCGAGCCCCGCGGCCGGCGGTATCCCGCGCAGTCGCCGCCGTCGGGCGCCACTCGGCAGCACGCCGCCTCCTCCCGCACCGACGGCCCGTCCCGATGCCCTGAGGGGGGCAGCTGACGCGAGGGCCGCGCACCTGCCCGCGCCGCTCGGTCCCGCCGCCAAGGAGGAGGCGGCCGGGAGGGCGCGGGTCGCCGCCTCCTCCCCCTGCCCGCCGCGGCGCGGAGCCGGCGGCCGCCCGCCCCCGCCGCCGCCCGCGCACGTGTGTGCCGGGGAAGGCGCTCGGTACGGCTCGCCGCCCGGGCGGCGCTTACCCCCCTCTCCTTCACCTCCTTCCTCCTCCGCGGCAGAGCAGCCTCCGCCCGGCGGGGCCGGGGCCGCCGGCCGACGTGCCGCCCGCGCGCAGCCGGGACGTCCCCGCCGCCGATGGCCGCCCCGTGGTCCGGTGCACCGCCCGGCGCCGGACGGGCGGCAGAGCCCGCGGGCAGCGGCTCTCGCGGCGCGGTGCGCTGCCCCAGGCCGCCGCCCCGGGCTCCGAGCGAGGAGCCGCCGCCGCCCCCCGACAGGTGAGGCTTTGGAACGCCGGGAGGGCGCTGTGGAAGAGGGGCGGCCGGGCACGACTTGCGCGGGGTGCGAAGTTGCCTCGCGGTGCTGCAAGCGCTCGGTTCCGCTGCGGGAGGGGCTGGCGCTGAGGGGAGAGGTAAAGGCGGGCGGGAGGGCTCCCAGTCCTAGCTCCTGGCCCCAGAACGCGCTGAAAAGTTGCGAGGTGAGGTTATACGAAATGCAGTTGACGCGGAGCATCTCCCACTGTTCCCTTTTCTTAAAAGAGGTTTCTCAGTTTGAGGTGAAGAGAGGTGGCGTTGCCCGCTCGGGGCAAAGGGAGCCGCTCCTCCTCAACAGGCAGCGCCGGGCAGAGCGAGCCCTCTTCGTGCCGCCGGGCTGGAGCCGCTAGGGCTGACCATTCAAGGCATGGAGCTCTGGTTTTGGGCGAGGAACGTGTGACTGGGCTTTTTATGACGCATCTGATCGGTTTTGGTAGACTGGAGTTCAGGATGTATCGAAAGACCGCATACGACAGATAGTTTCTGCTCTTTTTTTAGTGCTTAGTACCACTTTAAGTGAAGGTTCTGCGTGGGTTTCCATTAAGAGATCCATTGCTGTTCCACAGTTACTGTACTCTGATGGTTTCCTACACTTTTGTACCAATCAGTATGCAAAATCTAGAATAACACCGATGAATGTAATAAATACTAAGCTTGGAGCTATCAGCTCCCACATGCAGAAGGGTCTAGTTATCTGTTGGCAGGTTAAAATACCTGAGTGTTTTGGGTCCTGCTCCCCAAATGAAATCAAGCAGAAAAAGTGCTCCTTGATATTTTTTGTGTAAGACGGCCATGTCCTGTAATGCAGCAGTGTCTTATTTCACCGTCTTATTAATGTAATATTTTGAGCCAGTGCCTAATGGAACTCTTCTGCAAGTATAGTAGTGATTATCTTCCCAACTCTTGCAAGTGCTGCTTGCTTATATTTGTGACACAATTAGATTTAAGTCGCCAGAAACTACTGAGCCATTTGTATTGTGGTGGGGCTATGGAGATTCAAACACAAAAGTAATTGGAGACAGAAATGAGTGTATTGTTCTGCACTGTTCTGTCTTGTCAATCACTTTGACTCCTGGTTCTGGAGGAAAAAAAGTTTCTGTTTGATTAATATGTAGTTGTGATGTGCTTGGGAAGTATTACTGAGAAGTTACATGCATCCGCTGTTGTAATATTTGTACATAGGGAATGGCATGAATACAGGAACAACAAAATATTTACCGATGTCCTTAGGAGCCAATGTAAATATATCCATGCTCTTACTCTGCAAAGACTTACCCGTATTCAAACAACTTTATATTCAGAGCTGAATACTTGGATTGCTTTCAAGTAGAATTAAGCACTGTATGTTAATAGATTCAGCCTACTGATTAAAAAGTAACCGTACAAGAAGCTAATTGCTGCAGCTAGCAACTATCGGGGTACTGGTTCCTTAGCATGGCATGCAATGTAGTTGATTACTGCAATTTTAATGGCAGTTTTTGTGATAGTTATTATTCTGTATTTTATTGAACAGGAGAAAAAAGACAGACGGCAAGATTTTGGAAATCCCATCAATTCCAAATCCGTTTCCTGAGCTATGTTGTTCTCCATTTACATCAGTTTTGTCAGCAAGTCTGTTGCCCAAGGCAACTTCAAGAACTAAACAGGTAAGATTTGTAAATTATTATTTGACGAATACTAAACCGTTTTCATGAAGGCTTGAAGAAAACCCAAGTTGCCTATTACAATATTTTTTTAATAAGGATGTTCCATATTTCTGTAATTTGGTGTAATTTTCTCAGTAGACCATTACTGGTTATAGAAAATGAGGTTTCAGAATCTGACAGTTCTTTCACAGACCAAAAATGTGACTCTGCAATTTTTTATTTTTTTTTTTAATAAAGTGGGACAAGGAGCAGACAAAATTTTACATCCTTAAATAAGAAGTTGATTTCTTTCTTCCTCTCTACCTTCAATTATTGTCATTAGTGCTATAGCATGGAGGGTTTTAACAATCACTCAACAGCTCCTGTTATCTGGAAGTCTAATTTTGCTAGAGTAATTGAATGAAAAAGTAACTGCCAGGAAAGGAATAAACGCTGGGCATGGCTGTGTTTTATCTGTGTGTGCATAGTTGATATTATATATAAGTGTGTATCTGTGTATATTTTGTATGCATGTTTACAATTATTGTTAAGCATGTATATGACATATGTCTTGTTACTATGCTTCTATAAATACCCTAAAATGTAAGCAAAGGGGAGTTGCGAGGGGGCAGACTGACAGCCCTTCTGTGCTCCTAGTGCAGCATATTCCTTGTCCCAGGCAGGGATAGAGGATAAAGAGGAGGAGCTTCCAATTAATGGGGATTGCTGATGTTGAAGATTTATCTTACTCTTTAAAAATTTACCTGTCTCATTTCTCTGTTCTTTTTTTTTTGAGACTGGAAAGAATTCTGACATGGAGCATTCGTGAGATTAAAGGTGCTACCTCTTTCACATTGTGTGTTTTGGTGGTCTGTGAGATCTCTGTTCTAATAATTTTAGGGGCAATAATGAAGGTGTAAAAGCTTACACTGCTGATATTTATTCACTCTTTTTTTTTTCTTCTTCTTTTTCCATCACGAATTTGTATGGAAGTTAAAGTTTCTTGTAATTGTAGTGTCTTTATGGACTTCTCTGAAAGTGACCAGCCATGGTTGTTTCTGTGTGTCTGCTATAAAGAACAGATGCTGGAGACTCACCTAGCAAATTTTTGGGTTGATGCATTAATGAGATCCCTTTCTTTTCCTCCTTTCCTCCTTTCTTTCTTTTTCCCTCTCTTATGTTTGGTAAACTCCACAGATTCTTTCTTGCCATGTATTACATATTCTCTAAAAATAACTGTAGTGGCTTTCTGGACTGTTTGCACTGCTTTTTTTTCTTTCCACCAACAGACTACTAATGTGAAGTATTTCTGGTCAGTTTATATGTAAGCATGGCTGATACAGTAGTGTAGAATCATGCTAGCTTCATGTCTGGGCAAGGCTGAAGTATTCATAGTCTTTTCACAGAGGCAGGAAAAACGCCGTCTTTCAAGAATAGAAGGACTGCAAGCCACATTTAAAAAAATTTGTTCAAAATACTCATGTTGCTAGCTTAAATTGTGCCCATTGTGGTGATCTTTTTGCTTGCAACTGTAAGGTATAGATTTCCCAACCATGAATTAATATGCAAAGGTCAGCTGTCTGCTTTTGTGGCCTGTCATGGTTAAAATTACTGACTGGTACGATCAGTTAAATCAGCTAAATGTGATCTTCGGGTGCTCAGAAACTGAAGTTCCTCTCTTGACAGATTTCACTTCTGTTTCTTAAGCACTCTTGTTATACGTTTTTATGACAGTTTCTCCTTGCAGTCCTTCCATTTCTCCTGGTTTTTCACTAAAGAATATAGTACTCTCTGGTAGAAGGAGAAACGAAAACAGCTGGTTACTTAACAAGGTGAGTTAAAACAATAATAGCATGCATGGAAAGCCTGATCCATTTTCCAGAGTGCTGAAAAATTTAGAGTCTTTATGTTTTCTGGAGGCATTCTTACATGACCACAAGTTACTGTCCACAGGCCTTTTACCTAGATGTGGAGAAACTGTGTTGGGTGAGGTAGAGCATTAGGCAGACTCAGCATGACTGGTCTTTTGTTATTAATCTAATGTTATTAAAGTCTAAGTGTGAATGGCAGCTATTGAGTTAAACTCATATATCTGAAATTCAAGTTGAGGTCTTCTAATATCTTTGTGAAATTACTTAACTGTGAAAAGGAGAGGGAATGAATGCTAAGTGCATCTGCAAATAGGAGGAGCAAACCGGCTTTGGCTTTGACTTCCAACAGTTGGCTGTGGAGGCCGTGCTTGGAAGCGTGGTATTTCCATACCATGTTCAGGTTTTGTCTACTTTGCAAAAACTCTGTCTGCACGCACCTAATCAGTGTGTATTGAAGCCTCTAACTGAAAGTAGCCCCAAGGTCACACTTATTACTGTTGCAGTTTCCTAACTTTTAAGATAAGTGAGCTAAAACTTAAGCACTCTTTTTTCTTGTTCTTCTACTACTTTTTTGTTCTTTGTATACAGTGTTGACAGCTGCCAGAATATTTGAATAATTTCTGCTGCCTCTGTGATGATCTACATATGTTTTCAATTATTCTTGTTTTAGATTGCTTTCTCTTTGATTTAGTTTGTGCTATGCTTTTAATTTCAGGAATAATAAAGAAAAATTACAGAGTGGGTTTCTCCTTATATCTAATAGATAACTATTATCAAAATATGTGTTTCTAAAATAATAAAAAAAAATGAATGTGCAACTCTTTTGTCTTATTTTTATCTCCAGAAGATATATTCTATTTCTAAGGAATAAAAGAAGTTTTCAGAAATATCTATTGGTGCCATTACCATAACATGTCATAATAATAATAGATAATTATAATATATATATATATTATATATATTTTATATATATATTATATATGTATATATATTATATATCTTTTATATATATATATTATAATAGATAATCATAGATGTCATAACATCTATGACATCTGAAGGGGTGGGATACTTAAATATCTTTCAAAATATATTACAAACGTTATTTTGAACTCTTGTTTTCCTAAGCTGAAGTTCTTACTGTCTTTTCACAGTCCATTACCACGAGCCTTATAAAGCTTTTAAAGCATTGAACGTGCTGCTTGAACAGCATGTCTGTTTGTGGGGCTGACTTACTGGAAATAAGTTTGTAAAAGCCACATAGCAGAATAGTGGGTTGCCTCTGTGCTTGGAAAGTGGGACATCTGTGTGTCTGAACGTTGTTCAGTCAGTCTCATCAACACAGCTGTTGGTCTCCTTGTTTCTCCTCTGTTTGGGAAGTGTTTTGTTTTATATTCTCAGACTCATAATTTCAACATGTTAACAGTAATTAAAACAAGCTTACTTTCAGAGGCAAACTTGATTATTTATTGTCTTTCTTCCTTTCCCCCTCGCTTTCCATCTCTTTCCGTGGATTGTCAATATTTCTGGTCTCTTGGTCTCAGAAGAAAAGTATGAACTACAACTCCCAGAAGACTTCATTTTTCAGTTTTCTGTTTGGAGGGAAAGATAAAATGATCTGAGAGCCATGAGACTTCCCTCTTTGCTCCCTGTCTGCTTTACCTACAACATTAGAGTAAGGACTTCAGTTTTGAAAACTCTTCCTCATCTTATTTGATTTATTAGTTTCAATTCCAATCACATTGTATTATACTGTGTTATCTCACATTACACCACTATATTTAGTAAACTGAGTTTTTTTCCCTTGTCTCATTGCTACTTTCATCCAGGTTCATCTCCCTACCTTTTCACGAAAAAGTGAGTCACTTTTTAATATCCTCACCCTTAAGAGGGTAATATGGAGATGAAATCAACAGCTGAATGTATGGATAGTAAAACCATTTTGTGGATTATATAATTTACTATGTATGAAATCATCAAATTTGGTGTCCTTAGAAGAAAAATAGAAGGGGATTGAGTGCTTTTGATATAAATAGCATTTTACTTGATGGAACAGCTTGTTATGGATGTCACCTCTAAGCAAGTGCATGAGAAGAAGATTATCAGAAGCTATGAAAGTAGTCTACATGGATTTGCCAAGGGGAAGTCATGCTTGACCAATCTGGTAGCCTTGTATGATACTGTGAATGGCTCAGTAGATGGGAGGAGAGATGGGAGGGAGGATGCTGTGTACTTTGACTTCTGCAAGGCTTTTGACACTGTCTCCCGTAACATCATCTTAAGCAAGCTCAGGAAGTGTGGGATAGGCCAATGGTCAGTGAGGTGGTCTGAGAACTGTCTGACTAGCAGAGCTCCGAGTGTTGTGTGCAGTAGTGCAGAATCTAGTTGGAGGCTGTAGCTAATGATGTTCCCCAGGATCCTGTGTTGTACAACATCATCAGTGACCTGAAAGAAGGGATAGAATGTACTCTCAGCAAGTTTGCTGGGGTATATTAAAAGGTCAGTGGTGTGCGTTAAAAGGCCAGTGGGGTGCATTAAAAAGAACATGGTCAGCAGGTCGAGGGAGGTGATCCTCCCCCTCTACTCTGTCCTGGTGACACCACATCTGTAGAATTGCCAAAAAAGACAGATTCTGGAGAGAGTCCAGTGGAGGGCTGCAAAGATAATGAGGGACCTGGAGCATCTCACTTATGAGAAAAGACAAAGACATGGAACTGTTCAGCCTGGAGAAGACTGAGGACGGATCTTATCAATATTTACAAACATCTAAAGGCCAGGTGTCAAGAGAATGGGGCCAGGTTCTTTTAAGTGGTGCTCAGCAGTAGTACAAAGAGCAGCAGGCACAACCTGGAACATAGGAGTTCCATATGAGCATGAGGAAAGGCTTTTTTATTTTGAGGATGACAGAGTCCTGAAACAAACTGTGCAGAGAGATGGTGGAGTCTTGTTGTCTGAAGATACTCGAAACCTTTCTGGACACTTTCCTCTGAAACCCACTGTAGAGAAGTTGGTTTGGAAGTGGTTTTGGACTAGATAACCTCCAGAAGTCCTTTCCAACCCCTATGATTCTATACTAAGAGCATAGTGGGAAATGTTGCCTTTTTTTGACAATATTTTAAGTATTGGCTGTTGTTAGATGAAACCAGTGAGCTCACGTATGGAAACCTAATTGTGTCTTGGAGTTCATGTTCTGTAAGAACTGTCAAGGAACTGAACATGTAAAACAGTTGTGCATTTCCTGTTTTAATTTTCAAAATTAGTAACTAGTACTATTGCCTCCAATAAAGATCAAAATGGATATAAGTGGGGGAAAATGTTTCTTGTAGGAAATGATAACTTTCCATTCATTAGTATACTTTCAGCTTTCTTTGGTCAAATGAACTAAAACTAACTTGCTATATATTTAATATTAATTTTTAAGTCTTCCTGAAAGCAAAACCTGAATAACTTGCATTGGAGTGCCAGTTCTTCCCCTGTTCAAGGATAAGCCAAAGAGGTATTTCATCACAAAAGTAGTTCAAGGTAATTAGTGCCTTGTTTCTTTAAATTCAATTAGAAGTGCAAAAATAAATCTGAAGAGAATCTCAAGGGGAAGAACACTCAATTTTTTTTTTTTTATGTTTTCTTGCCTCTTTTGTCTTCATTGATACTCTAAACAAGTAGATATTGTTATCGTTTAGAATCCAAATCCAGATACTCTCACACTGTTATTTCCAGGAAATCATTTGTATTAAAAAAAAAACCACCCTCACATACATATTTGATTGTATGTGGATCAATCCAAAAGTAATGCTTCCTGTTTATTTCCAAGGAAACTCTTAATTTATCAGGAGAGCACAATAACACTGTTTGATGGAGCAAATTCTCATCTACAGAACACTGTTTTTCAACATAGTCACCACCATTAGCTGTGCATTTTCACCAGTAATGAACAAGAGACTACATGATAAGCTTGTTAAAAAATGTGTGTGTCTGACTGGAACGTGGCTTGTGTTTCACCTCGCTTTTGCCATTGCTGAGATGCACCACCACCTCACTGCACTCACATCCACTGTTGGGTCTCCATAAACATTCAGCAAGCACTGATGAATGTCAGTGGGTGCCATTTTTTCCACATGGAGTAATTCAGTGATAGCTCTTTGCTTCGTGCACCCTTCCACGTCAGACGCCATTTTGTCTGACTGCCCCTCTGCTGCCATCTGTTGCACAGCAACAAAGTGTAATGGAATATTGGTGGGAAGGTTCAGCCTCTGCTGCCATATTTCCAATGTACGCCTCTGAGATCTTGGCCCAACATAACAAAACAAGAGATGTTACTTTTGGAGCTTGCAGTTGAATGTCACTTCACTTTTTTGTGTTAACAGATTTTCACATAAAGCTCTTTGGCAAAGAACTGAGAGCAACTTTATGGCAAAAAGTGGATGTTTCTTTAAATGTTTCCTCTTCTAATTTTACATTTTATATTGAGCTTTGACTGTTGTAATTGAAGTCAAATTTCTATTTTTTTACTGTTATAATTCAGGGTCTTCTAGTGTACCCTCTTGAAACCTCATTCTTGAAAGTTTTACAGATAATTCTGTTAACAGACATAAATTGCTAAGGAGATGATACTTAAACTTTTAGTGATAGATTTTTTTGGCTGAAATACTCTTGTATTCTCTTGACTTTTAAACCAAGCAAAAGCACAAGCACTTTTATTGACCTGTAATAATTGACAGATTTTCAAGCAAGTAGTCTTTGGTATGCTAATATAGAGTACATGGCTTACAATATTGACTAACTTTGCTGTTGCTTTAATGCTTTTAGAGCTTACTTTGAAAACCAGAAATATTTATTTATCTATTTATTTAGTGCTATGTCAAACTTTATTCTGGGTATGTAAATGACTGCTCGTTAGTGTAACTGTGTTAGTGTGTACAGTCTTTGTGTAGACAGGGGCTAGTTTGTGCCTCTGTTTCCTCACAGTAGCCTTTTTCTTCTATTTTCAAGCTTTGAAGGATAAGAACTCTTTTCTCATGTTTGTTTCCTATACTCTTAGTAGGGCTGTCAAGTGAATAATTCTGTTGTTTGTCCTTACAATGAACAGTATGTTATGGCATCTAATGTGCATTTTGGGCACTTGAAGAGAAAAAATTCCAACCTTGTAGGACACAGATGCAGAGTGGTGAGGCACTTCCATCTCAGTCTATTCTACCTGTGTTATCTGTGCACAAAATTGTGCCTGAACACCCTAAATTGATTAGTTCTGGAAGATTATGCCAGAGATACCCATCATTATTTTTTGTGTATTTACTTTCTCTGTCTGTATTAGATGTAAGGAGGTCTGGAAACTGCGGTTTAAATAGCGTTGCTCCAGGGTTTGCACTATTTTTAACTGCCTGAGGGTTGAAATATCTTTTCCAACCAAAAGATGCATTAGTTAAATTTACTCTGTAATTCCAGTCCGTCTGTTTCTTGCCAGATTTCTTTCCAGGCTGGAGAGCATTGCACACATTCTCTTTTATCAGTTCTTAGTCTTTTTTCATTTCAGCTCCTAAACAAGTCTTAAATTACACAAAAAAGGCAGTTTGAGATGCAGAAGAAAAGGGAAAAAGTCTTTCCAACCAGTTTACAGACTAACAGAAAAAACATCCTACAAAGAGCTGACTTAGAGAGCTCAAGATTTTTATTTGAAGTCTCTAATATGAGACCAGATTCAGTTGGTCCCTTTTGCAGTGACTCAGCTGGTGGTTTTTGCTCTAGTTTCCATGTCTGTTCTTTGTTTAAAGGGCTGTTTCCTCCCATCAAGGAGAGGTTTGTTGCTGTTACATTAGATTAAAGTTATTTAGAGTACTATTACAACTTGTCATTTTAAGGCACACACCTATGTGCTTTGACCAGTCATTTTGAAACTGGAATAAAGTTACAGGTTTATTTAGACAAAAATAAGGAGGCAGAGCTGAACAATTTCAGAGTTTAGCAGTAAAGGATATTGCCTGGCTTATATTCAAGTGGCCTGGCTGAAACATCACCTTCATAATAATCCTATGTTTATGTCCTGTCTTTTTGCAGTTTTTTACATTGGTTCATTCATTATTGCATTTTTTTTTTTAATGCAGAAAAGAAACTTCTTTCTGTGAAACTTGGGATCAACTCTTAATGTTATTAAAAATTAACTTTGTACTTTGTTCCTTTGTTACTGTCCAAAAACAACCCAAGCAAACGTTCTAACTGGTAAAAAGACAAGCTATTTTTGTTTGTTTGTTTATTTTTTCCCCATTGTAATGTACAAACAAACAAGGTCAAACTCTACTCGTTTCTAAGGTATTGCTTCTGTAATCTTTTTCTAATTCACTTTTGTCAGAATTTATTATTATTATTATTATTTTGTATTTGTAGCGTTAAAAAACAAAAAAAATCATTAGTACTGTCAAAGATTCTGGTCTTATTTTTGTCAACGTTTGTCAAATTTGAATGATTTTGGTCATTTTTTTTTGGTGTTTGATTATTTTAGGCTTCATCAACTTGAAATTCAAAACTGAGTTTCATATCTTCTCTATTAGGACATTTTCTCAGTACAATAAACTGCCTCCTCTGAATCATTTGAAAAGGTATATTTGGAGTAAGAAACCTGGCACACTGCAGTAGCTTCTTTGTGAAGAAAACATCTGTAAATATATAAACTCTGATTCTCCAGAAATCTGTGCTTTGGTATTCATCTCCTGAATTCTGACCTGACCACCTGAGATTTTGGTTCCATGATCTCTCCAAAGTGCTATACAAGTATGTGGTCATTGAAGCAGACAATGGTAAAAACGCTCTCAATTTCTTCAAATATACAAAAGACAGTTGAAGCCCACTGAAGCTGCAGGGAACTTCCACTTTAATGTTGCCGAGTTACTACCGATAACTCAGCTTTATTCACTTTAGCTTTAAAAGATTAACCTCTGACCAATGGAGCCTGAATCCTCATAGTTTTCAGAAGGAAGATGTGGTAGGTACTAACATTGTTCTTACTCATAAGTGAAGCCAGGAATGGCTACATTTGTATAAAGACAGGAGAACTGAGATGGTTAGTCCATTCTGTTGCAGCTCTGCACCTTTCATTGACCGATCCACGAAGCAGATATTTTTTGAGGCAGCTCCTCATTGGTGGTATTGTCAGTGAGTGAGTGATACTCTTGGGAAGTGGATGCCAAACTAAGTATTACAGCACCAGAAAGCTAATGATATCTTCTCTTTATGGAATGCTGTCTGAGCTGTCTTTTGTTCCAAACAGATTAACATTCCTATCTGACTTCAAAGGATGCACAGTTTGGGTTATTAGAACAGTGCTTAATAACATTCATAATTTTGTATCACGCACTCGAGGTTATCATTAAGATGGATATTGAAAAATTTTGTGGATTGCTGTTTAAAGTTCTGACTCTTGAAGCTGTACTATTCTTAAAGTATTGAGAATTTTCTCCTCCCCCAGTTCCTGTTGTTTTTTTTAAATTTTTTTTATTTACAATCTGAAAAGACTTAAACAGCAGTGTTTTGAAAGTGAAGTTCTAGATGTGTATGTTGGTTACAAGAAATAGATGGGAACTTACTTGTGTAAGTATCTGGAGTGATAACTCCAGAGACACTAGTACAGTGTTTGTCTGGGGTTTTTTTCTCCCCTAATTTTTGCTTCATGGTCTTTTTGCTCTTTACAGAGGTAATCTTTATGCTACAAGGGCTGCTCCAAAAGTAATGCCTCCCATTTTGTTATCGTGACCTGTGGCGTCAGAGGCAGTATGGCAGTAGAGGCTGAACCTTCACACCAGTATCCCATTACATTTTATTGCTGTGTAACAGATGCCAGCAGATGGGTGGTCTGGCAAAATGGCATCTGACATGGAAGGGCTTATGAGGCAAAGAGGTATCATTGAATTCCTCCATTCGGGGAAAAATGGCAGCCATTGGCATTCAGTGATGCTTGCTGTGTATTTATGGAGACCCAACAGTGGATGTGAGCACAGTGAGGTGGCAGGTGATGCTTTCCAGTAGCAGCGGCAGCAACAGTGGTTTTCCATAAACTACTGCAGATTTTTATGAGCTGGTAGGTAGTCTCTTGTTCATCACTGGTGAAAATGCAAAACTAGTGGTGGCAACTATGTTGAAAAGTAGGGTTTTATGGCTGAGAATTTGCTCTATCAGACAGTGTGTAGTTGTGCTCTTAGTGTTATAGTTTTCATGGAAATAAGTAGAAGGCATTACTTTCAGACTGATCTACTTAAAATCAAATATGTATTTGAGGGTTTGGGTTTTTTTTTTTTTACAAATTATGTACTGATACAGCTTTCAATGGGATTTTTGGGTCTTAGGGATTCCAAAGTTTTCTAGCAGCTGATCATTTTATTAACAAGATGGGATGTTTCTCCAGCAAGTGGTAAAATCTCGTAATCATAAGCAGGAGGTGGCTGTTGACCACTGCTCATATTCTCCTTTTTGTGTGAGAATGTTTAAAATGATTACTTCTAAGGGAATTAATTCCTTTATGAATGCCTTCAATTAGGGAATAAAGATAAAGGGAAATCTTCAGGACAGCATACTTAATTAAGTAAGCCTCTCATGTTAAAGTCCTGATAGGAGTCACCTCAAATAGGAAGATTAAAAAAAAATGCTAATCAGGCCAAAGAAAATTTTGCAAAAGGACAGTTGTGGGAGGAGGAATTAAAAGGGAGAAGAAATTAGACCTCTGCTCTGATAACAGCATGAACTTTCTTTTCTCCAGCTTCAGTCACAGAACATTCATTTACATTTAAGAAGTTCGTATTCAGCCCAATAGCATTCATGATATTTAATACTTAAATCTTGAGAGAGAAATGTATATTGGTTATCTTAGAGACGTGCCTGTGCTTCCAATTTGTGTACTAATGGATCGTTCCTGCCTATTTTTGGTGGGTGTGTATATGCTGCACACTGGTATTTCTGTCTGTTTGCGTTTCAGCTTGGTATTAGATCCACAGAAAAACAAGATATAGTAGATTGCCTTGCAGTCAAAATTGGATTTTTCAATGGTGCATTCTTGGGCTATAAATAGCCTTTTTATATGAGTTCTGTTATGATAACTCCTGTTACTGATTACATTAAGGCCTTGAGCTTGTGAACAGCTGCAGGCACTTGATAATGACACAGTAATGGTATCAAATGTTAAGAAAACAGGCTAGAAGTTTACAAGAATATCTTGTAATCATTAGAATTCACTGCTATATAGCCCTCTTACAGTATGAAGGTTTTCTTATGACTTGATAGATAGAACATTGTTAGCAGTATATGTTTCAATTTGTTTTGAACCTATTGATTGCAGAAGTAGGCAGCTAAAAACCTTTGCATGGGCTATTTGTATAACAAGGATTTCAGATTCCACAGGTTGGTATGGAGAATTGGAGAACATGCAGAACTCTGTGCTCTTCGGTGCTTACAAATTTAGAGCAGCATTAATGGATAGTGTTCTGCTTTTTACTATTGTTCTTACAATGTGAACACTTCCATAATCACAAATTATGAAGATAAATAATGTAAGGGGAGATTTTTTTTCCCAGGCTTGTGTGATTGTTATTAATAATAACAGTAGCTTTCTCTAGCATAGTAGAACCCCTCTTGGATTAGCGTGTTGTAGCATTATGTGTAATTTTTATCTAGTTGCACTTAAATATTTATATCTGATTGTTTTCATTATATTTTTGAAGTGTTTCTTTTTTTAATCTAGATTTTTTTTCAGAGTATTGGGTTTTTGTGTGCATATGTGTGTTACAGGAGGTAACGGATATCTAATTTCAGATTGTCCTGGTAGGCTGTTTTGTTTCTTCTGTAGTGTTATATTAACATTTGTGTTGAAAAGTTCATTTTCCAGGTAAAACCTGAATTTCACAGCTAAAAAAGTAATTTATATTTTTTGTATAATTTGTATAATTATTATTCTGATAGATAATGGTAAATCACTTTGAGCTTATCATATTCAGATAATTCGAGAACATGAAACTTTCAAAGGAAGTTTCTGTCTTGTGTCCTCTGAAGACTTCTTTGGGCAACTGGACAGTGGGATTCATTTCTACCCAGGTGTCCACAAAACTACCCGTTATTACGATCTTAAGACAATAGCTTCCTCATTCATGGAAATTGGGAATAACCAAGAAAATACGTTGTGTGGATAGGCTTTTTTTGTTCTGTGTATTTCCCATATTTCTTAAAATAAGATCAGAAGCGAGATGGATTTTGGAGAAGTGCTCCTTTTCGGTTACTTCTAATAAAATTTTATACTTTGTCCTTTGTACTTCCGCCCGTGAGACAATGAGCTTTATTTAACAACACACAAGATTAAACATTAATACATTCTTGAAGGAAGTCAAGCATTATAACTTAGTTCTTTTCTAGCAATCATTGGGCAAACACATAGAAGGTTTCAATGTATGAAAGACAATGCCAGATTCCCATTATGCTTCAACAGTAACTGGCAAAAGTGGATGCCAGGAATAGAATTGATGTGAAGCTGGAATTTGTAACTGCTGTGTTAATCAAGCTGTATGGAAGACGTAAGGTATTCTAAAGCAATAAATCATTGGAACTGCTGAAGGATGGACTACAGTTGGATGCTACTTTTCCCAATCTTGAATGAGTTTTTAAACAGAAATGACTCAGCATTTTAGGCCCAACAAGGGGTATTTCAATCATAGAATCACAAGCTTGGAAAGGACCTACCAGATCATCTAGGCTTCCCATTACCATTGCTACAACGAGCCTCTAAACCATGTCTCGTAGCTTCTCATCCAGACACCTCTTGAACACTGCTGGGGATGGTGACTCCACCACCTCCCTGGGCAGCCATTCCAGTGTCTGACCACTGTCTGAGAGAAAAAGCTTTTCCTTATGTCTAACCTAAATCTCCTCTGGTACAACTTGTGTCCATTTTCTCGGGTCCTGTTTGTTGCCTGGGAGAAGAAGCCAAACCCCTCCTCACCACAACCTACCTTCAGGAAGTTGTAGAGTGCAATGAGATCTCTTCTGACCCTCTGCTTTTCCAGACTGAACAATCCCAGCGCCCTCAGCTGCTCTTCATAAGACTTGTGCTCCAGACTCCTCACCAGTTTCACTGCCCTTCTCTGGACACATTCCAGGGTCTCGATGTCTTTTTTGTACTGAGGGGCCCAAAAATGAGCACAGTACTTGAGGTGCGGCCTCACCAGTGCTGAGTACAGGGGGATGATCAGCTCCCTGCTCCTGCTGGCCACACTATTTCTAATGCAGGCCAGGATGGCATTGGCTCTCTTGGCCACCTGTGCACACTGTTGGCTCATGTTCAGCTGAACATCATCTGTCGGATAGCTGAAAAATGAGTAGTATATAAATTACTGGAGGGGAAAGGTTTAGGCTTTTTCTAGAGAGCTACTGTGCAGAAATGATGAAAAAAGTACCCCAAGTGTTTGTATTTTGGGCTTATGTATTGATACAAACCTTATCTGTTATCTGTTAAGCTCTTTCATTTTAATTGCAATTTTGAACTAGGGATTATATTTGTATTTATATTATTATAATAATATTATAATAGTAGTTATTATATTTCATAAATATGAAAATCAGCACTTGTAAAATTATTCTTACGGACTCTTCTAAATGAGATTTAAGAGGATATCTTCTGTTGTGACTGAGATAAAACACATTTCCAATTCAGTCCAAGCAGTCTGAGCATACAGTGAGGAAAATACATTGTTTGTGGAGCTCTCTCACATGCTTGACTGACTGCTGTTGTTCGTTGATTTCTGTGTCACAAATACTAAAATACTAACAAGGCTTCTGCTTCTGAAATGAAAGCAGCTCCTTCTGAAGAGGGACATACAGAAACAGCAAAACCAAAGCCAGCTTTTCAGCATGTATCTTCTCGCTTTCTTCCTCTAACCCATATTTCTTTTTGCTTTAATTCTGTATGTGTATATTGCTAAACATACTTTCTTTTGAGAAAAAGACTTGGTAAAAAGAAGTGTTTTTTAATAAAACCAGTTTGTAATCTTGACTTTCAGACAGTAGTTTCTGAGAATTTTTATCCAAGAATCTTTTTGTATGTATGAGTAAGGGTCAATTTGACCCGGTTATATCGTAGCTATAACTAGGGGGAAGGAGAAAGTTGACAAATGGGTTATTAATTCAGTGATCAGGAGATCAGAGTTTGTGCAGTACATTCTTCTTTGCCAGCAAATAAGCCTGTCTGCTGAGAGCTACAAAATGACAAATGTGGAGGTGTCTTTCCAGTGCACAGTTTAGGATGTAGAGTTTTCTTGCTTTTGCATTGCACTGCTCTATCGTGGTATGTTCTTTGTAATGCCTACCTTGTATGTGGAAGAGCTGAATTTATGAGTTGTGCTGGTTCTTTTTTTTTTTTTTTTTTCTTTGTTTGCACATAAATCTCTTAATTTAATGGTAGATAATTGTCTGAAGAGGCAGAAGAGTAAACATCATAATGTTGCAAGTTACTAGAAGTTACTAGGTAAGTTATATGCACATTGCTTTACAGATAATATATTCTACTTTAATGCAACTATTTTTGCATAAGAATCAGACATTGTCAGCGCTCTAAGACAGTATATTGCATATTCTGTTTGAAGAATAAGACCTTATCTTTCTTTGTATAATGGGCTGTAGGAATAGAAAGGCTCGCATCACGTTAAAGGGTTTTTTTTCCTGTTGGGTAACCTTATTTAAGCTGTAAGGAAATAGTTATTTGACAAACCTCTTCCAAAAACAGCCTGTATATGTTGCCGCAGTCATGCCAATTGAATAAGTGTTTCTTCCTACAGTGGAGAGACAGAATTGACCAGTGCCAAGTAGATAGAAGTACTTTGTCAACAAATGCAGGCTGCATAACAAATAACTTTAACTTACCTAATTTTACATCAGTAAAATTAGTGTAATTAGCTCTAGTGTAAAAAAGTACTACCTAGGTTTAAGAAAAAACAAGTACAAAAAAGTAGTGTCAAAGTTTTTTGTAAACTTCAATGGAATTCTATTCTCTGGAGATTTTTTATCTACCAGGGCAAAAGCTGTGTCTGATTTGCTTGTTACCTATAAATGCTCACATTCCTGTTATGTCTGGCATAACCAGGAATAAAATCAGCTGTTGTGACTCCATAACCAGTACCTTAAGTACAACACTGACCTTCTTCTACTAGCAGGATATCTCACTGTCACGTATTATAAAGCATTGGAGCTTCTAATGCTTACCAAGGGCTTTTCAATTCTTACCCAGTCAATTTAGTTATGCTTTCTTTAGTAGCAAGAAGTAGAAATGGTTTATGTTTTGCAGTATCTGATAAGAAGTGTTTTCACTATTTAGTGCTCAGTGTTTCAGAACTGTATCTGGAAGCCAAAATGGGAATAAAAAGCTGCATAAATAAATTCATCTCACAGAGCTCTCTGGAAAGTGAGCTGGATCTGATTTTCTTCTTGTCCACCAGCAGAATTGCTTGCAGACCTGCCGTGGACAAGTCAAATCCTTTACTTGCATAAAACAAGGTGATTACATATTTGCCTTCAGGTGTATAGACTTTCAAAACCTCTTTTTAATGTCACATTTATCAACAGTATTCATTTTAGCTTTCATATGGTGAACTGACTATACAAGGTATGCCCTCAGAAGTTGAGATGGCTTTTTTTTTTTTTTTTTTTCTAACCCGGTGCTTGGGAAATTTAAGAGGTGAAAGTATTCCTTGGTGCATTTTTTGGTGCAACTAAAGTGTGCTTTCATTAGTAGAAGTACATGACTGGAGTATATTTTTTGTTAAAAGTCAAATGAGATCTGAATATTGACATTTGTAACAGAAGTCAAACACAACGTTAGGTGTTTGCTTCTTTCTAAACAGATCTGGCCTATGTATGTGGCTGGAGAAGATAACAAAGAAATAGTATTACTAAAGAAAATGATCCCCTGTTTTGTTTTGTAGGCAAATAGGTCAGTATTATTCATAGAATGAAAAAAGCTGCATGTGCTTTGGAAAGACAAGGACCTTCGATACTCAGGGTTAGGGAAAAATGGCTTGGACTATTTTTGTTTCTTTCCCAATGGAAGCTACTAATGCAGTGCACTGAGATTTACAGTTATTGCTTCCTAAATATTTTTTCCATAAGATCCAAGGAAAAAAGATTGCAGAGGGAGTTTGTAGCTCTGGTGCTGCAGATGTGTATATATAATATTCCTGGGAGTAAAATTCCTAGAGGATCAAGCTCTAGTACCACAAGTTGTTTTCTGAGTCTTACAGCAAAGTTTTAAAATCATGCTATAAAATGTTCTCATAGGAAATAAAAAACTGTGCGCCTGAAACGTAAAAACCTAATTGCAAACACTTGACATTTATCATAGCTATCTCTACTGGAAAAGAATATTACAGAATTAACACTTAAACATGATTTCCAGAATAATTTTGTATTTCATTGTTTCCTCAAAACAGTCATAAGAATTTTGGACTGGAGCTTGAGAGAAAAATAGAAGTAAATATGTATAATATGTTATACTATATTTAGAAGGCTATGTACTATGGATTTGTTGCTATATGCTCAAAGTTAAAACTGAGCATTTATTATTGAATTGTGAAAATGGCAAAGATCTGTAATATTTTGAACTAATGTGATGGCTTTGTTAAAAGCCTTTGTTTAAAGTTGACTGCGCAAGAATCAAATGTCTGTCTCCAATCGAAATCTCTTTATTAATTGACATCAGTTTCTTGTCTTTTTTTTTTTTTCCTTTTCTATCTGTGTGTCATAGTCAAGGACAACAGGTTTTAAAACTCTATGCAGATATTTATCTTTACATCCTATTCTTTGGTGGTGACTTATTACTGTTTGAGAGCTACAGGTAAAACTGTCAATTAATGGCAGGTTGTTGTTTTGGAGATGTATGTTTTGTTGTTGTTTTCTGCTGTTTTTACAATGTTTGTTTACATTGTTCATCAACAGAACTTACCTGATGTAAACAGATTTTAGGATTTCAGGAAGGTAACCTAGCACAAGAATAGATGTTTTGAAATCCTGAAATCTAAATAATCTTGCTGCTTCCAGTAAATTGTTGTGTATGTTTTGCTATTTACAAAACTCCACAATAGCAAATTACATAGGTCACTCCGAAATTAATGCTTCCTATTTATTTCCATGGAAACTGCAACAGTTATAAAAAGCACAATAGCACCATTTAATAGAGCAAATTCTCAGCTGCAAAGCACTGTTATTTAACATAGTCACCACCATTAGATATGTACTCATCAGTGATGGTCAAGAGCCTGCACACTACACTTATAAAAATCTGCATCAGCAGAGGTAACGCATGGTCGCTGCTGCCACTACTGAAATGCACCACCTTGTGCCTCACTGTGCTCATCTCCCCTGGTGGGTCTCTGTAAATGTTCAGCAAGCATCCATGATTGTCAGTGGGTGCCATTTTTTCTGCATGGAAGAGTTCAGTGGCACTCCTTTGCTTCATAGGCATCTTCCATGTCAGGATCCATTATGTCAAACTGCTCCTCCACTGCCATCTCTTGCATGGCAACAGCATGGAATGAGATATTAGAGGGAAGGTTCAACCTCTTCTGCCATCACACCAACATCATCTGCCTCTGATGTTGCTGGCTGATGTAATAAAATAGGAGGTATTACTTTTGGAACAGCCCTCATACATTAAACACATGGTTAATCTTTAAGTTGCAAGTATATAATTTTGTATGTCTTGTAGCTCATATTTTTCTCTAGACATTTTGGGGTAACAAAAGGATGTGTTCGTTTCCAGTTAGGAAAAAATGGTATCAATATGATAAGGTGAATTTTGGCATGGATTGTTCTAATATTTGCCAGGTCAGTTTTGAACACCTCTAGTACATCAAAATAATGAGATGTGTATTAAAGAATTTATCTGGAGTAACTTTCTATGAAATGATAGTTCTCTCCGCATCTGGTATGTTATTGGTTGAGATGTTATAAATATATGAATGATAGAAATAATTTTGCAAAATGTTTGCAGTCTTCACTGGTTATGATGTTTTTTGGTATGAACAGCTTAATCAAGAGTTGTAATCCAAATATCCAACGACACTGTTCTAAAACATATTTAATGGTTTGATTATCCACAGAATCCTTGCCGTATTCATGCTGTGTAACAACAGAATAGGGAAGTTATTTCTGCTATTAAGCATTTTAAGAGACCTTGGATAGAGCTCTATATTGCCTCATCGTGTAAGGAATGAAAAATTTCATTTTTTGATATAGAAGGAGCAACCTCAGGCTTAATTAATTAATTGTTAAGGAGATATTTGATGCATAAATAAATATGTGAGTAGGGGTGATCAACAACTTGAATCCATAAAATATTTGGTCACATAATATTTTACCTACCACTTTTTCAGCTGCACAGCTTTGTTGTGTTACAGAGATAAAAGCTGCGTTATTTTAAGTGAAAAGCAATTACTTTGCTTTGAAGAAAGTGATTCTTTGATAAAGAATCAAGGAATGGATTCAATACTCTTATTCTTATGCTCAGTTACTTTCCTGACACCCTACAACCAGGAGCACTGGTTGAGAAACGCATTTTATTTCCTGGAAAAGGCCAGGAAAAAAACATCACTGCTATGACCACTCAATAACTGCTGCCAGAATGAAATCTTTAACAGGCGTTTTTGGTTTTTTTTTAAAATTATTACTATTAATGGTGTAGTTTTGAGTATTTTTGTTGCTGTTATTATTAGGGCAATAAAAACAGGATTCTGAGTGATAGAAATGTGTGCTGTTCTGCTTGTTTTCATAGACAGAGATATCAGTGCGAGCCTTCCCAAGGACAGAAGACAAGTTTTCAAGCTCTTTGGTTGGTTGATTTCTGGTTAGTCCTACCCCAGGGCCTTACATAAATGCCTTTGTGTAGGACTGGATTTGCATAAACGGAGGGGCATTAACTGCATCCTTACTCTGTTCTTTGCACTGACTCTACAGGATTGGGGTGATGAGAATTTAGACTTCAAGGAATATTGCAAAGTATTTTGTTCTGTTTCATGTTATCACCTGAGTGAAGGTTGTCAAGTTCTAAGAAAAGCAGACATGAGTTTGTCTTCAAGAAGAGTGACGTTGCCTGCAGTAATGCCAATAACTCTGCAGAAACGGGTATGGCATTTAAATCAATCTTGTAACTCTCTTTAGTATGGGTTGATATTGCATTTGCTTAGAGTAAATTAAATAAATATGCTTACATTTAATTTTTATGTTATTTTCCTTGTGTAGTAAAAATTTTTGTTTTCTGATAAATGGAAATTTTTTAATTTCATTACTTAAAATATTTTTTGTGTGCACACAGACGTGTTTATGTATATTTGTTACTGTGCTTTTTTTTGCTGTTACAATTATAATTTCTTTATGAAAGAAATTTATTTTGATCACATCCTTATATAATTTTTAAATATAATGTGTCAACTGCATTTCAGAATATTGAAACAAGCCTCTTTAATATGATACAGTAGTTATCTCAATAAAAGCTGATTGGAGTCCACTTATATAGGCTTCGAATCAGCTTTAAATGCAGCATGATTTTTTTTCACCGTTTCCGGCTAGCATCTTACTGGTGTGTGGTTCATCACGTACTCTGGGAATCAAGGTAACACTGTACAGTGTTTTGTAGTAACCACTGTGGTTTTTTTGTGTGTTTTTTGTTTGTTTGTTTGTTTGTTTTTGTTTTGTTTTAATCTTACTCAAATGTGGAAACAATATAAAGTCTTTTTGGCTGTGTCCACTGGGTTTGCCCAGAGTAATTCAGTACATTGACAATAACTGTAAAGGTAAAAATACACGTGAACTATGGAAATATACGTCACCACTAAGCCACTTATATTAACTTCAATAAAGTTAGTTCAGATTAACTATAAGTCATTTGTTAGTTTGATTTATTTTGTTAAAGTGTAGATACCTTTCACGAGTTCATTGCTGCATAATGTGCTCGGATCACTGTTAAAAGACTCTTCTGTTATGCGGAGGCATTTGATATACCAGTGGTGTGAGGAATGAAATTTCACTGAAATAGTGCTATGGTATTAAATGGTACTCTTAAGCAATTCACACAGGATGCAGCATATACTTCTTATGGCTTGAGTCCAGTGAGTCTAGAGCAGTATATGAATGCATAGCTCTTACTGATTTAGGATTTATGTTAGTCTGTCTGATTACTTTATTGTTTGGGTTGCAAGGGAAGCCTGTGGAAACACAGTCTTAGCATATTTGTTTTGTAAAGATTAGGTTATACTGCTAGCTTAATTATGTGATCATAAACTACTTTTCAAGTTCAGACATGTGCAAGATGTGTATCTCTTAGACTCTACAAAAAAAAAAATAAAAAAATAAAAAAAGTTATTTGAAGTTTGACTTTCCAGCACTCATTCTCCCAGTTGTGTGGTTCCCTTCACTTCCTTTTTCCCTGCCTCCCAGTGCTCCTGTCCCTGTCTCAAATCTTCAGTTGTCTTAATTTTTTTATTTCCAGCTGTTACAGGGTTATCAGTATGTTAGGGGCTGAAGGTTTTTGTTGTTGAAGTGTTGTACTGGAAGGTTGTATTGGACTCCTCTGGAATGCTTAGAGATGCATATGGTGCTGTGTGGGAGGGAAGAGGTGTGTAACTTTTGTTCAGTTTAACATTTGGAAGGCTAGGAAACTCAGTTGTAACTGTATTGTATATTTTCCTTCTTTTGCTTTTAAGAGCTGAGCATCATTCTCTGAGCAATACTAAAATTTTTTCTTTACTGAGGCACAGTGACTAAGTTTTCTGCACATTCTCTCTGATTTTAAAACAAATATTTTCACACTGTTGTTAAATTAGCAGTCAGTAATTATTGACTTCTCTCTTTCTGTGCACTTTGCAAGCCCAAAATAAAGCTTATGGAGGTGGGAGGAGGAAGCAGCAGAGGATGTTGCATTAGGTGGGTAGCTATTGGATTGCATAGCTGCAAAAAAGTTCTGAGAGATCTGTATGCTCACTGAGAGCTCATTGTATGCCAAATTTGTGACCTGATTTGCTGTGATGTTTATATCTTTGTCTATAGAATTCTTCCTAAATGTGTCTCTTCTCTCTATTCAGAAGATCATTTTTGTTATTTCTATAGCACTAACTTAATTTCTGGAGAAGAAATACTACAGGGAAAAAAGGAGGGCAGGCAGCAGGCAACAAAGAGTCTTGCTTGTAAGGGTAATACGTGTGTATGTGTGCAGATACATTTATCATGGGCATGAGAAACGTAGAGATCTAATTCAGTCATAATCTCTTATCCTAATACACAGGATCTTCATGTTGACTGTGCTGAGCTCTCCCTTTAAATAGTATTTCTGTTAACTGAAATTGGTCACCTTCTACAGAAAGTACTACAACTTCTGTTTTTTATGATGCGAAAGTACCTGGCAATTGCCAGTCTGGAAGTGTTATGGTAGCACTGCATAGTTGTGAGAAACTTCAGCATTAATTCATAAAATACTATTTTAGGCCACTGATCATTCAAAATTATTATTACTTTAATTTAGGCATTAATGTTTGTGTAAGAACTCTTGTTTAATTATGGTACTGGAGATTATTTTTTTTTCTCCTACACAGAAGGTGATATTTTTCATTATTAATATGACAGTATGGCTGCTCCACCACTTCGCTGAATAAATGTTTTTTCCTCATTTTCATTCCAAATAAGTAATATCCTTTGTCCAATTTATTTTTCATGCTTTCTGTTTTAAAATTTGATAGGAAGTACTTATCACAGTTGGTATGGTGTTTTTTTTCTTGAATAATGTATTTTTAACTAAAGCTACAGAGCCTCATTTAGATTCCAAGAATCCTTTAGCGCAGACAGAAAAATGACTTGATTAGAAAGCATGGGGAATTATGCCTATTGAATATTATTATAATCAGATTTATAGTGAGTATATGGACTAAACTACACATATAATTAATTTAACACAGCTGAAAGTTTCTTTAATCTTTTTTTTTTGTTTTGTGAATAACGTTATACTCCTCCAAAAATGTTTTTAAGACATTACATTTGAAAGATCATAATGTTTTCAGCACATTGTTTTACAGCCTGTTACAAACCAGTTATTTATTAAAGACAAACATCTGCAGAAGTGCTATATATGTTGATAAGTAAAAGAGTACTTATACACCTGATATTGGATGCAAAGTGTAAGAACGGAGTTACGGGTTGTTTTTCACAGCAGCTGGGAACTTTGTAGTGCACAAATGTGAAACAGTTACTGTGTACTCAGGATGAATATTTTCCAGTGATCCTTGAAGAGATTACATTGTTTCTCTTAAATGGAAGAAATGTTTCTTTTGAAAGAAATATTAGATTGAGTGATTAGAAGAATAAATTGAGTATTAAAAGAATGATTAGAAAAGGAAAATATATTTTAGATTGCATGCTGGCCAATGTGCTAATCTGGAAATCTTACTAAAGGCAATTTAAGTGACATGATAATGGTGTCATTAAATGGATAGCTTTTACAGATACCTGGAAACAGACAAAGCATTCATGTATGAAGCATCTCTTTATAAGGATAGTTTGAAAAATAGTCATTTAAAGATATATAAACACCAACCATGCCCTCTTTTGCCTTTTGTACAGTATAATAAGATGAAGAGCAACATCCTGCAATGATTTGAAATCCCATGAGAAATATGAGAAATAGGCTGCATTTTATTTAGGGAGATCTGGAATTCCCGCTTCCTCTTGATAATATTAAATACTTGGTGAAACTGTTTTCAAGGTGTCTACTTAGAATCATAGAATCATAGAATCCTTAGAGCTGGAGGGGATCTGTGAGAGCCATCTAGTCCAACTTCCCTGCAGTGAACAGGGACACCACAGCTACATCAGGCTGCCCAGGGCCTTATCCAGCTTTGTCTTGAAAGTCTCCAGGGAAACTTCTTTCCTCAGAAACTTGTTAGATGGAGTATCCAAATATCGTGCTAGATATGAATGGATGAATTGCCTAGAATTCAGTCCTCTTTCTTACTGCACTTGCAGATTTTAAGTTATCTGCTCATGGTGGAGGTTGGCATGACTATAGAGATTGTTTGTGGATGATATGGAAGAAGGAGGGTGGCAGATTTGCATTTTCACTTTGTGGGAGAGGTCTTGTTAGGTCCAGGTAATGTTTAGGAAAGAGCTACTGACAGGACCTCCTTAGGAGGAAGATAATGCAGGATTTTTTTTCCTCCGTAAGGAGGATTTTAGCCAAAATCCTCTTAATCCAGTGCTCTACTGTTTATACTCAGTCATCTAAAAATGGATTCTGGTATGACAACCGTATACCACGTGGCCTGTCACAGTAAATGCTTCTACAAACATGAAACCATTATAGTTTCCTACCATTTTTATTGTGTATCAAAATGATCTCACAGCATATAAATAACATCAAAATTACACTAACTGTATGGAGATGGGGGATGTGAGATTTTTTTGTTCTGTCCTGTGTTGTTCCAGTCTCTATAAGCAGTCTAATTTTATATAATATTTTGTATACAAAACTGTCGATTATCGAACTTACGGAACTTAAAATATATAGCATGTATATAGTGTTGTGTAGTTGCCATGAAAGGTAGTGGGGATGTTTGCATATGTGTGTATGAATGTGAGTAATGACTGTGCAGAGATTTTTAGAAAGTCTTTTAAAAACTCAAAAGCTTAATGTACTTGGTCATTACTTGTCCCTTGTATAGTTTGACAAGGTTTAGTGCACAATTAATGTTGCAGTCTTCTCTCTTCATTTTTTGAACAGATCGTTGATGTGTTTTTTTGTTTCTTCTTGCCTTCTTTGAACATCTAGCAACCTTCATAGAGTAACCAAGGAAATTGGCTGTGTTTAGTGGCCTACTCTGCTCAAAATCCTTTTCTGCTGGCAGAAATCCTTTGGAAAAAAGCAGCTTTTTCATCAGTTGAAAAAAGTGCTTGGCCATTTTCTAGCCGCAGTACTTTATTCTCCTCTGGAATAAATTAGGCTTGAAGAAGTCAGAACTTAACCTTCAGATTGTTATCGAGCCTTGAAGAATATCATGAGCGTTTCTAAATAGTTATTTCAACTTGTAGTAAATCCCTTACTTATCATGCTACGTTGCTTTGTATGAAGCGAGAAGCTGGTGCTGGTGAAATCCCATGTTTTAAATCAAATTTCACATACATGTCTTTTGTGTAAGACTTGTAGTATGCTTTGTTACATAAGCAAAGGCCTGAAAAATTAGAAGATTTTAGTTACTTTTGATAAAAGGAGATCTACGAATACATGCAAAGAAAATGTATCACCTTTCATTAGGGAGTAACTCAGATGCAAACCCATTTGTCATTTCCATGGTGTTACTATGCGTACTGCCCTGCCCCACTAAACCTCACTTCTTGTTTGGGTCAGGAACAGAGGCAAGACTCATTCCGACGAAATGCCACGACTTAAAACAGAAGTTATGATTGTATGATCAAAGCTTTTTAACCAATATAAATCTATTGTAATACTGAAGATTTTATCTTGGCTCCAATCCATCTTAGTCTCTAACACTTGGTATTGTATTCCAAAATCTTTTTTTTCATTGTTGCACTTAGTAAGTTGCTTTCACTCTTTTATTTATGATTATATATTTCATGGCAGCTTGTTTTCCATAGCTTGCAGTTGTTGCATGAGAAGAGATTTATTCTGGTACAGTACAGTGCATAATGGGTGCCTAAGGAACACCACAAAGCAAGGCAAGTCTGACTTTTCAAGAATACGTACCCAGCTTCTTGAGCCTGACTTGCTAAGTTTTTTTGTTTGTTTGCTTAAGAAGTGGATGTTTTGCTGGACCTGGGGCTCTGAATTCATGAAGGCTTAGACAGATGAGGTGTCTTACTCCTCATTTACATTCTGCCTAGTAACTTATTTATCTCCTCTCTCTGGCAGGTCATATTCTCTAGCAGATCTTGGACTGCTGACTTGCAGCTCTCGAATAATCTGCTTGGACATCATAAATAACTTTGGGAATCATCTGTGGTGCCTTTCCCATATGTAGTGTTTGTTTAATTGCTGATACCTTTTCCTTTTGTCACCCCTAAAATTCTTATGAAAAACTGAGAAGCATTCAACTGATATCCTCAGTGCTTCTCCTTTATTTCCTACTAGAATCCTCTTTTTCTAGTGCTCTGCATACTGTGCTTTCTTTGCAGTCTTTTTCAGCATTTTTTTTCATGTTACCACCTCCAACCTAACATCATGCTTTCTTCTTAGACAACTTACTCTGCTTTTTGTTTGAACAATTCCCTTCTCCAAGAGATTAGCAATTGAACAGTGGCTGGACTGAATATCAGTTGGAGCCCTTTGCTTGTCTTGTGCCAGCTTAACAGCCAGACATAGCGACATCTCAAATTATCCACGAACTGCATATACAAACTCTTGATGTTTTTCTTCTTGTGGTCATACTGATTTCTGACTCTTGTTGGGTTGGTGTCTGACACCAAACTTTTGAATATCCTATTTGATAAGACTTTTGGAAAGGTTGTAACACAAACTACATACATTTATGATGATAGGAATGTGGCTTATGAATAGTGAAGAATAGAAACAGCTAGACAGTTCAGAAAACCTCTGGATCTAGATTATCACAGCATATGAAGAGATGAGAAATTTATAGGTGCATTCACAGTTTTCTTGTGTGAGTGAAGAATGTTCAATCTGTACACCTCATTTTCCTTTCAGAACAAGTTGCTAGAGGTAAATATTATCAAAATACACAGAATTTATGAAATGATTAGTCTCTATTACTACATCATCCACTTAAAAAAATCTTTCTATTCCACTCATTTTAGTGACTTGCTTTTGCACTACACTACTATTAATTTGCTACCTATAACTACAGAGCCTAAATTCCATGCCCAGGGTGCTCCCTGTCTTGTCTGTGTTCCTGTAGTAACTTGGGTTAGTTGATAAAACTTGGTGTTATTTGGAGACTTAGTCTTTCTCTCCTTCATCAAGAGAAGTGTTCTGCTAAGAAACCAGCAACATAGGATGAAAACCCTGGTAGAAACAATAGGTACTTCTTTTTATAGCTTCTATCTCTTCAGAAACACACAGTGCAGCCAGAACGTGGCAGTAACAGATTTTCTTTCTCTTGTGCTGGGACACAACATTCTATTTATCTCTGACAAGTGAAGGATATGTTAGACAAACTGCACTATTAAATACAGAAAGCCTCTTTTAAATAATGTTAACACTTTGACACAAAAAGGGACAAGCTATTCAAACATAAGACTGATAAATTTCTGCCCTTAACTTTGTAGTGCACAGAAAACAAAATCCATGAGTATAGTTTAGTGGCTATACATTAAAAATCCTTTCTCCTTCAATCTTCATACATGACTTCTTTGGAAAATATAGTAGTTTGTAGATAACTTACATCATGTTTCTAATTTGGGGAATAATGCACACTGGTGTACTGAGAACCATTTTTATTTTCTGCTCATTCACCATTTCTAAGACTTAAAAAAAGAAAATGAATTACTGAAGTTCCTCCTTCAAGTCAGATTCTTTGAATCCTGTAGTATGATTTTCCATCACTTTTTCTAAGTAATAGAACCACAAAATGGCTTACACTGGAAGAGACCTTAAAGATCGTCTCGTTCCAGCTCCCATATCATGGACGGATTTGCCATCCTCTAAATCAGACGCTAGATCAGGTTCCCCAGGGCCTCATGCAACTTGGTCTTGAACACCTCCAGGAATGCGGCATCTACAACTTCTCTGGGCAAACTGTTTTAGCACCTCACCACACTCTAATTTCCTCCTTAATCTAATCTAAATCTCCCTTATTTTAGTTTTTAACCATTCTCTTTGTCCTCTCACTATTAGACTGTGTAAAAAGTCTATCTTGCTCCTGATTATAAGCTCCATAAAGGGACTCTTTTCTCCAGGATGAACAAGCCTAGCTCTATCAGCCTTTCTTCATAAGACAAGTGCTCCAACCCTCTCATAATCTTAATGGCTCTTCTCTAGACCTGCTCCAACAGTTCCACATTTTTCTTGTTTTGGAGAACCTAAAACTGGATGCAGTACTCCGAATAGGACCTCAGAAGGACAGAGTAGATGGGGACAAGCACTTCCCTCAGCTTGCATGCCACCTCTCTTTTGATGCAACCCAGAATGCATTTGGCCTTCTGAGCTGTGAGTGCACACTGCTTGCTAATGTAGTGCTTTTCATCCATGAGCCCTTTTCCAGAGGGCTCCTCTTAGTGAGTTCTTCTCTCAGTCCATATATATATCTGGTTTTGCCATAGCTCAAGTGCAACACCTTGCACTTGACCTTGTAGAACCTCATTAAGTTCGTGTGGGCCTAATTCTCAAGCTTGTCAGGTCCCTTTGGATGATGCCCGTTCCTTCTGTTGTACTAACTTCATCACTTCTTACTGAGAGTGCACTTGATCCCATGATTTATGTTACTAAATATAAAGATGTTGAGTGGCACCTGTCTGAAGATGGACTCCTGGTGGCATCTCATCACTGACCTTCACCTAGATACAGAGCCATTGGCCACAGCCCTAGCTGTGACAATCGAACCAATTGTTTATCCATCAAATAGTCCACCCTTCATCTAACTGCTCTTTTAGTATTTCTGTTTGTATAACTGGGTATTTGTCTATCAGCATATGATAACTGTATTCTATATCAGCATATGATAACTGTATTCTAAGATTTGATATTGTAAAGTAACAGTAAAATATAAACCTGTGAATTACTATAATATATAAAGTTAAATCTTAGAAGTCAATGTGGAAGGAAAGGACCGAAGATGTTGAATAGTACAAGTTTACTAATAGGACTCATAAGCTGTCATCTCCACTTGTCTGACATATTTTATTAGCACTAAGTTAAGTTTTAATGAAGAAAAATACACTTGAAAGTACACTCTTATTAACCTCTATGCAATAATCAAGCCCAGTATGAATATTGCTCCTTAAATTGACCCATAGAGCTTTTCAACGTTTGTGATGAAGGACTTGATTTCCAGGGAAAAATATGAAACTCATAGCTACTAGCAAGATGAGTTTTGTGCCTTGCTAGTTAGTTTAGCACTTGCCTATGTGTTTTGTGAAAACTGTTGGTAGCTCCCAAGGAGGATGACAGGGCATGGAACATGTATATTTGGCTTACAGAACTTAACGTCTGTATTGTGAACTGTGTTGTTTGGACATAACCATATAAAGGAGCATGGGGATTTTGACACTGAAGTTGACACATAAGTTTATTACATTTTGACATATAAGTTTAGGGGACCTTAGCTTGCTTACAAATGTACGTGTTCTAAGGCTAGATTATGTCATGTTCTCCACTGAATTTTAAAATTAGTTCACCTTGGTTAGAGAATTCTGCTCAAGTTTCACTTCACTGTCTTCATCATTTGCTTATGTAGGTCTATCCAAAAGTAATGCCTCCTATTTATTTCTGTGGAAACTAAAACAAATTGAAAGTGCTCAATAACACCATTTAATAGAGCAAATTCTCAGCTACAAAACATTCTTTTTCAGCATAGTCGTCTCCATTACATATGTATTTTCATCAAGAGTCATAAAAATGTGCACCAGTAGAGGTGACCATCAGTTTCCACTGCTGAAATGTACCACTCAGCAGTTCACTACACTCACATTCACTGTTTGGTCTCCATAAACATTTGGCAAGCATTAATGAATGTTAATGGTGCCATTTATTCCACACGGAACAATTCAGTGACACACCTTTGTTTCATAGGCACTTCCATGTCAGACACCATTTTGTCAGACTACCTCTCCACTGCCATCTGTCACATGGCAACAAAGTGTAACAGAATGTTGGTGGAAAAGTGCAACCTCTATTGCCAACATTTACCTCTTGGATTGTGGGCCACCATAATAAAACAGGAGACGTTACTTTTGGAGTGGCCCTCATGTTTTTAGTGGATAAGAGGTAAAACTCCATAATCAGGATCTACATATCTATGTGTTAGGTTTGAAATAGCCAGGGATCCGTATGTACCACTCACTGAGGTTGAAAAGTGGTACACGTTTTATTAGCTGATTGTAAATAAGTGGTACATAGAGGACAGGAGCAAGGAAACTTTTGCCTTTCTCATGGCTAGGAGTATTTTCAGATGCTTCCATGTTAAATGTTAACGTACACGTTTAGCATTGTTCAATAGTGTAATGCTATTCCATGGGACTTTATTACTTATTATTATTTTTGTCCATGTTGTTTAAATTCCCTCACAACTCCTAGTTACTCGTATGCACTTTACAAGTTGTACTTGAAATGCTTTTTTAGCTGCTTTTCTTTGGGGTATCCATAGTGTGAAAACCTGATAATTTGAGACTTCTTATTTAAATAAATCTTCCTATGTGCCTTGCCCTCTTTCCATATGTATTTATGCATTTTTAAGGACTTTATTACATTTTTTTTAGTAGGTTCCTTGGCATTTGCTACTCTTGATTTGTTGTGGTGATAGCTGATTATGGTTTCACTTTCAATGTTTAATCTGTATGTTATTTATTACTGTAGATCCTATTTAAAGTATGATGAACTTTGCAATGTAATTTTTGATATTTAATGATCTAATTATAGCAACTGAGCAAAGCACCATCCAACCGTAGTTTAATAATATCCCTTGTTTGCTCTAAAAATAGTTGTACTATGAGTTAATTGTCCAAAGTGTGGAAGCTGCTCTCTATAGATCTTCCTTTTTGATCAATTTTATATGGAAATCTTAAATATTTTGTAGCTTTTATTGCTATTTATAGCTGTTTTTGCTTCTGAAGAAGTGTATGTATAAACTTCAAGATTAAATAATTATACTATCATTTTGACTCGCTTGTTGCCTTTCAAACCTTGTTTCTCTTCAGTTTTACTGACGTTGTCTTTAAATGACTGCAAGTCAGCATTGTCCTCATTCCGCTTTTTTTTCTAACATCGTAATGTAATTGTCATAACCTTTGTTCAAAAAAACTTCGCTGGCATATTTCTGTACATAGCTTATTATAATTTGAAGATCTGCGTAATTTAACCTTTTTTTTTTGAATAATACAACGTATTTACGCATCTACACATCTACACTACTCCCAAGCCTACACTATATGTCTTATGTTGTACAAAGTGCTCAACTTCCCCTTAGAACTTTTGATAGTGGTATTGTAAAAGGTGGCATTTTCATTTCATATTTCTTGTAAAGCGTCCAATCTTTCTGCCTTGTCTGTTTTTTTTTAATCTTATTTCTGTTATATATTTCAGGAAGAAAGCAAGGCATTTCAGAACTTCAGAGCTACAGAATAGGAAATGTTCCTGGCAGTATCTTAAAATTTTCCTCCTTAAAGTCAGTGGAAATATAGGGAGTCCATGCATGATAGAGATATAAATCTTATGTTTGTATCATCTGTGCTACTGTCTGTATGTTTTTCTGCCTTTTGAAGCTATAATCTGCTTCAAGTAAGAAGTCTGGATTCCATGTGACCAGTGTTTCACAGGAATTTGTTTGTGGGTAACATACTAGAACTCAGATGTGTCTTCTCCTGCGTACAGGCTTGCATGTAATTATGCCTAGTCACTGAGTGACAATTCCTGCCTTCCCACACAGTTATTGGTCTGCACAGAAATCACGCAGTGCATTGTGAACCATCCTTCAGAAGAGAGATCACAAGCTTGAAGACCATAATTTGGGGTTTGCATGCCTAAAATACTAATGAATTCTCTGTCTGTTTTGCCTGTGCTTCATTTCTCTGTGTCTCTTTCTCACAGGGACACTTACAGGACAAATTTTTGAAGGCTTTTGCAGTAAGAGAGAAAATAGTTGCTTTGCAGCAGGCAGCTACATCTTATAGCTGTGCATTTTTCTTAAATGGCAGATGTAGATTTCTGCAAACTGTACGAATCCTTTTAGCCTAGAAATTCTCCTTTTGGATGAATGCTGGACACTGGTTTTTTAACTGCATACTGGGATATTTGAGAGGAAAGCCTTGCTTTCATGTAGTTAACTTTTCCACAAACTTTTTTTTCCTCTTTTTTTCTAGCTAGTTATGAGTTAATCTGTCCTGAAGTACTTTAATGAATTCAAAATTTCTTGGTTGTCTTAAAAGGAGGGTCTCTAAAAACCTGCTGCTCGAAGTCATAAAACAGTTTAAAATGTTAGAAATTTCCTGTGCTTCCTTTGTTGTTCAGATGAACTTCAAATTCCCCTGCCCTCTGCCAAGATAAATAAGTGAGAGAAACAAACAAACCAAACCAAACAAAAATATTATCTAGCAGGGGGCAAGGTTAGCGGATGGAAAACAAATGCTTCAGGCAAATGGCCTGACAGAAGTTAGTAGGAACACTGGGGAAGTCCAGCACTCTGGATGATAAAATCCCTGATTTTGCATACAATATTTGATATAAATTTGAGTGAAATTTTTTATGTAAGTATAAAATATATGATTACTTATTTATGGGGGAAAAATGTAAAAATTACAAGCTCAAATTAGATACTTGTGTCTTTATTTATTAAAGTGGCTCAATATTTGACCATCCATTGTCTTAATGGCTATCGAGGAGTAGTCAGAGTCCTGTAACTGTCAGGTCGTTTGATGAAGGCACCCCTATGCAGACTCCATGTGTTCTACATTTCTTTTTCTGTTGATCTACCTGGCCTTTTTCACACGTCAGGACACAGAGTTTGAAATTTGAAGCTGCTCAATATAGGGTATGGTCTTTCCATATGTTTATGTCATTTCTGCAGATTGGAACTTCCAGAACAGATGGCTTGAAAATTTTGAAGAATCAGACTTGGACACTCTGTCTTAAAAGTCTATGAAATGCATTATTTAGTTACTGTAGTGAGAAAGTTGGTTCAGTGTGCAAGAAAACTTGAGAGATTAAAGTCCAGCCTTTTTTTGGTTATTCTACACATATTGCTTTATATGCCTTTTTAATTACACCTCTTTCTTTTAAGCAATTTCTGATTTTTTTTTCTTTTGATTTTCTTCTACAACAGTGTTTCTTTCCCTCTTCTTTGTTAAATCGTAAGTTCAATTTTGAAACATTTATTCTACATTCTGAGTTAAGATGATGAGTAAAATAGAATAACATATTTTATTTTGAAGCAAGATTTCTTAGCAATAGAATATTTGGAGAAATGAAATATGAATTGCACATGCTTCTGGGAATTTGATTGACTTTTAAAATACTGAAAAATGGAAAGAAGATGCATAGGAAAGTTGTACCTCCTTGTCTAGTTCTGCAGGCAGTGAAAATTATTGATGCTTGTCCTGCCCAGATTTTTGCTTTCCTTTTTTAAGATCTTGGGGCTGCTAATTTCTTACTGTTAGTGGCTTAAATGGAAAATATTCAGGTTAGGTTTTTTTTTTTTTTTTTTTTCTGGCCTCTGGGAAGAACTAAAATCCCTGTGTTTATAAATCAGACAGGAAAGGCAATTTGAGCATGACTGAGGCAGCCTTTTTTTTTCTTGCAGTCTACTAATAGTTATAGTCGAGGCAAATTACCTGGTATTAGGAGTAAGCTTTAGAGTGCATGGTAATGACAATGGTAATATTAGCTTGCTCTCAAATAGCAGCTCTTTTTTTGTGTGCTACTTTCTGAGAAAAAAATTAGGGAAAAAAAAGAGGATGACTGGCTAACCTAATGTATAATGATAATAAAATAAATGCTAATAAAAATGAAGAAGTACCCATTCAAGCATTCTAATCTTTATAGGATGTTAACATAATTGCATCTCTATCATAGTCTTTTAATACTTGAATCATCTACTTTCAGGAAGAGAAGTATTTATTGCAACACATTTGCAAGGAAAAATGGGAAGTTGATTTGGTCCTTTTTCATGTGTTTCACTCCCTTTGGAACAAGTATATTCCCAGCAAATCTTACACTTGACACAGCAGAAAATGTGGACTGAGCAACTTTTTCTAGTTAAAATCTCTCGAAGGTTTCTCTAAATAATGAGATTTACACATCACATTCAATTCATTAAACTAAAAATGTAAAAAATGTTCAAATGGGTCTTTTAGGTAACTGCCTGTCTGTTGTCTCCTGCTGCATTTGAATCCTTTGCAAGGAAAGGAAAAATTGCAAAGCATGTATTTTACAATGTAGCACGTGTCATAGCTATGAGCTGAGATGATCAGTTGTCCAAGATGTGCACAGGATTTATATCCCTATACTGAGAAACTTAAGTGAGAAAACTCTCAGAGAATACAAACTCTTCTATTTTGTTATTTTGTTTTGTTTTAGCTGTGCTGCTGTAGTCCAAGGCCACCTCCAAGGCTTTCCTTTCCCCAAGCTGAATGGCTGCAGGCACCTCATTATCATGACTTGTGTTGCTGTCTTCAGCATTTTAAAAAGTCTTTTTCTGTTTCTCCAGCAATAAGAATCTAGTCGTCTGCACTGCTGCTCTTAACCCTTTTAGAAAGAGTTTCTCTAAAACTCATCCATCAAGGGCCTCAGCATGGGCTGTACGTGCTCTTGCTGTAAAACATGCCCAACACCTAACTTGATGAGTACTTGGAGAAAACTGTAGTTGCTGGTGTGTACTGGCAGTTTCCTTAACCAGTGTACCAGCGTGGTTTCTCATCCTGGCATAAATGAAAGCATGTGGAGAAATATATAGAAAGTCACTTTGGTCTTACTTTCCTCTTCCATAGTGTCATTCCTTTCTGGTGCTTTAGACTATAAATTTCTTTAGATTCATCCTGACCCACATTTATCAGAGAGACTGATGAAGCTGTCCCTGCCCATTCGTACTCTCCAGAGTAGGACATGCTTTAGTCTGGCAGGCTGTTCTGTCTATTCTACTGTACAGCCCACCGCCCCATTCACTGTGCAGTCAGCCACACTTCTGAATTCTTGTAAATACTGCAGGAATTTATGTACTTCGTGCCGATTTATCCTTATCAGCAGACCACAATTTTTGTGTATCTGGCATAGAGGTTTAAGTTGTTGTGTATGGGTTAAGACCATGCTGCCAGCACGCTGCGTTGTTACCAGTCCAACTTGTTTAGTGGAAGGAATGCTGCCAAAGCCTACAAACGTGTAAAAACGAATAAACGAATAAAACCAATCATAGCCATCAGCCACAGTAGTTTTGCCAGTATTAATGCTTAATTTAATATTGATGTGGTCTTTTTGCCTTTTCTATTAAATGTAAGTACTTGGCTGTAGCTTAGGCTGGTGATGACTTTGGATTGACTTTCTCTGAAGCCTGAATTTTCTGTAGAGGACTCTGTTTTGAGGATGTCAATTCACAATCAGAGAGATTTTCACCACTTTGTAAGTGTCATAACATGGATGGCTGAATTCCATGTGGAAATCCTAAGCTGTTAGCTATTTGTTAGCTGAAGTATTAAAGAAAAACATCATGGACTTCATGCTGATTTGCTGTGCTGGGCCAAAGTTTGAACAGAACTGTTGTATATATAATTACATAATGAAAAGCAATTTTTGGAGAGGAGTAAAATGAAGAGAGTAAGTAAACATGCTTTGATGTGTAAGTGATTTTCAAATGGAGTCCACTTTTCTTGTTCAGATGTTAGGACAGCATATGTGAACAGGTTTGGTTTTTTGATATTTAATTTTTTAAAATTAATTTTTGGTGGGGGTATTTTTGTCACTAGTTGGAGGAAATCAAGTGCCAGGAAGTACTGTTACAACTCCCAGCTGATTTTTCTACCAGCTTTGGCATAAAACAAATAAGGAGTTACAGTAACAAGTTAGGACAACAGTTTGTGGCTCAGTGTTCTTTCGATACTTGAAGTAAGCATTAGTTTAGTAAGAAACTAATTCAATCCTGACCTGCAACATTTTTCTTTAAAGAATGAACTTATGACTTAATGAGAGGTTTTCAAATGTTCTTAATTTTTTTGAGTGGAGACAGGTAGGACATGTAGCATATTTCAGTAGATATGCATTCCATTATAAAGTGAATAAAGTGCTTAATCTGATTGACTGATTCCGTTTCCTTCAGAGAAACGAAACAAAACAATATCTAAATTGACATGCCTTCTTTCCAGCAGTTGGTATGCAATAAGATTTCCTCATCCTTTCGGTTTGAAACTAAGCATAAGCAGGTTCAGCCCAGGATTCACCTTTTCAGGAACTTAGTGGATACCCAACTCTTCAGGACTATGAAACAGTAACATATGTTGAATTCTTACTGAAATTTAGTAGTCAGAATGACAAAGATATGTCATGAAAATTTGTGTTGTCTCCTTCCCTCTGCTCCCATCAAACATTCGTAGTAGAATAAAGAAACTGCTAATCTTACTGAGATTAAAAAAGAAACAACAACAATAACTTTGTCTACCTTGTACTATGTTTTTTGCATGTACATCTTACAGAACATTTTGTTTTCCTGGTTTCCATGTGGTGGTTGTTCCCCATGTTGATGTTTTTGGTTCTATACCGGTGTATATGTGCAATTTAAAAAAGAAAAAAAAACAAAACAACAAAAAAACCCAACTTCATAGCTCCAGTTCTTGTAGTGACAACTTGAAATTCTGTAGCATCTCCTATTTCTGTTGTCTACAGAGCTGTGAGTATCTTGAATCAAATTGCTATTCTCTTAACTAGCTCTGAACTTCCATAGTTCTGCATTTGTAGAGTCCTTCAGTTTCATTGCTTATCCTCTGTGGTTTCTTCTTTAGTTTATGTAAGAGTATGCTGTTTATCACAGAATCATGGAATTGCCTGGGTTGAAAAGGACCGCAATGCTCATCTAGTTTCAACCCCCCTGCTATGTGCAGGGTCACCAACCACCAGACCAGGCTGTCCAGAGCCACATCCAGCCTGGCCTTGAATGCCTACAGCGATGGGGCATCCACAGCCTCCTTGGGCAACCTATTCCAGTGTGTCACCACCCTCTGTGTGGAAAACTTCCTCTTAATATCTAACCTAAACCTCCTCTGTCTCAGTTTAAGACCATTCCCCCTTGTCCTATCACTATCTACCCTCGTAAACAGCTGTTCCCCTTCTTGTTTATATGCTCCCTTCAAGTACTGGAAGGCCACAGTGAGGTCTCCTGGAGCCTTCTCTTCTCCAAGCTAAACAAGCTCAGTTCTGTCAACCTTTCCTCACAGGAGAGGTGCTCCAGCCCTCTGATCATCTTAGTCGCCCTCCTCTGCACCTGCGCTAAGAGCTCCGCATTCTTCCTGTACTGGGGGCCCCAGGCCTGGATGCAGTACTGCAGATGGAGCCTCACAAGAGCCGAGTAGAGGAGGACAATCACCTCCCTCTCCCTGCTGGCCACCCCTTTTTTAATGCAGCCCAGAGCACAGTTGGCTTTCTGGGCTGCAGGTGGACACTGCTGGCTCATGTCCAGCTTCTCGTCCACCAAGACCCCCAAGTCCTTCTCCTCAGGGCTGCTCTCATGGGGTTCTTTGCCCAGTCTGTATAAACACCTGGGATTGACTAGCCCAAGAGCAATACCTTGCACTTGGCCTCATTGAGCCTCATTAGGTTCTCATGTGCCCACCTCTCCAGCCTGTCCAAGTCTCTCTGGATGGCTTCTCTTCCCTCCAGTGTATTGACTGCACCGCTCAGCTCGGTGTCACCTGCAAACGTGCTGAGGGTTCGCTCAATGCCATCATCTGTGTCATTGATAAATGATTATTTATCAGTCCCTTACAACTCGTTTAAAATGGATGGACCAATCTATTCTATAGATTCTAAACTGAAGATTAAATTTATGGATATTTCAGCTTTTTTTATTTATTGCAGGTAATTAAAGTGTACAGTGAAGATGACAGTAGCAAAACTCTGGAAATCCCGAGTGATATAACAGCCAGGGATGTATGTCAGCTGTTGATATTGAAGAACCACTATATTGATGACCACAACTGGACACTGTTTGAAGAACTTACTCATACAGGCTTAGGTAAGACATTCTGTACAACAGTATGACAGTAAATGAAGTTGTTTTGTTGTTTTTTGTTTGTTTGGTTGTTTTTTTTTTTGTCACATAGAGTTGTAATTGTAATAAGCTTGATTAGAAAAAGAGATGAAAGAGCGTGTGTGAATTTGTTCTTGAGGAGGGGATGTTGTTTCTGTTTCCCTTATTTTTGATAGCATTTCAGTAAAGTGAGTTTTGTGACAGTAATCTTGTCTCACACTGCTTCATCTGCATCGGTAAGAGAGATTTGGAAGACAGTGGCCATTAAGATTCTCTTTGGAAATTCTTCCTTGTTCTTCCTTGCTTTTCTTTGGCAGTTCTTCCCCTTTCACTGGTATTTACTGCTTATCTCTAGCAGGAGTTGGGATATTTTTATTCCAAATAAAATATTTGTTATTCCCAGCATGTCTGAGTGAAATCTCTGACATCAAGGACAGAAAGTGGTCACTCTGTGCTATCCCTTTTGGACAGCTGAACTCAAGTCTTCACAAACAACATCAGAGAAGGCTATCTATTTTTTAGTGTAACCAGTTTTGCTAGATTTATTCTGACTTTGGGAGGGTCCAGGGAAAAAGCAAAACAAAACCACTCTTCTAAATTTACAGTTGCAGACCAGAGAACTGTGCTGAAGTGATTTTATGCTTAATATTCTAAATTGCTAGAAATGAAACTCCTTGAATTCCTTCCGCATCACCAGTGCTTTCCTAGAGAGGAAAATAAAAAAACAACCAACCTCTATGTGTATTGTGCAGACATACAATTTAAAGATTTAATACGTGGTTTCAGTTTATGACTATAATTTTAACTTCTGGTTTCTGTTCCTTCTCATATAGAATATATATAGAATAATTTTGCAGTATAAAGCACGTTAAGTCAAGTTAAATACAGAGAGAATAAGAATGATTGCAAAGATGTGAAAAATACAGGACACAGGAAAGCCTGTGCTCAGCAAAAGATGAATTAAAAAGCCTGCTAAAAAATGTATTATTAAATTGATACTCTAATCAGATGGTTGTACTTCCTTTCACAGTCCTACTGTTTGGGATTCTGTTGTGTTTGGTTTTTGATTGGAAATTACATCAGAAAAATCTAGCAAGATTCATGCCATAAAAACGCATATTTTGAATTTCCTATCAGTCAACATTTTCATACTAGTTTTAAGCTCTACCACTGTGCCAGAGTTACCAAAGCTTTTTCTGCAACCTCATAGGCAGACTCAGCAAATACTAGAGCAAGGAGAAGTTTGAGAAACAAGTCTATGGGAGACTTCCTGCATTTTAAAATATGTAGAGAAACTCCTTGGATGTTTTAATTCTCTGAAGAGAGCACTGATACCTGGTAACCACAGTACTGTCAATTCAAAATAAAAACACATAAATAAACTTTTAAGATAAGTTTTAAACATATTATTAAACTCTCTCACTGTGTATGTATCTAACAGAATCTGCATGAGTCTTCACTCATGCATTTGTGTAAAATAAACTTGGCTGTGAATCTCAAACTGTATTATGTTTAACAGTCATATTTTAAAGATGAACTATAGAAGCTGAAAGTGTTTTTTGCCCTTTTCTGCTCCTTTATCCTATCAAGACAGCCACAAACGCTTTCCTTTTTTTTTTTTTTTTTTTCGTGCTTTGTAACATTTCAAAGATATTTGTAACCTTTTGCACGGAATGCATCAGTTGTGAGATGCTTCCAGCTCAGAGTAGGGTCAGAGTTAAATCTGAATCGAGACTGTAAATGACTGACTGGTACAGAAGAGGGAGTATAAAAATGGCTTTAGACAGCACTGCTGTATAAATACTAGAAGTGTTTTTTGTAATTTATAGTGTGACTGCTGTCTAAGTAGTGTGTAGAACTATTGAAGAATTCGTTTTTGGCAAAGTATGCCAGAGTAATAGTGGCATTGTTTCTTGAGGTTTGTTTAATTGCAGAGTACGCTTTCCGTCAGAGAGCATGATTTGTTCAATCTGAATTATTTGCTGGGAGCTTTCAGTATCAAATTGTTATTTGTGGAGCTCTTGTGATAGCTGGCAATCAGGTGTGCAGACCTGCATTCACCAGGCAGTCCAGTTGCTTTGGGCGTAGGTTTACAAAGAAGTGAAGGGCTCATTTCTGAAGAAATTTTTTTTCCTAGATGGTGAGAATGGGAATTCAGCACTATTGGCCAAGGAGAGGAAAACCTGAGATACCTTTGCTGCTTTTTATAATACTGAATAATAATGGAATTATATTAATGACACAGATTTTTGTTTGAAGGGTTTTTTGTGTTGATCTTGATTTCCATTAAGCATGTCCTTAAGTACTGGATGAATAGTGTGATCAAATATTTATCAAATGGTGGTTTAGTTTTGAACTGTCTGCTATTTATTGTTCTATGGTAAGTTTGATCTGTGGAAACGTGGACAGACCTTTTCTGCTCCCAAGTTAAATGTATGTGTTTGGGTTTGGAAAAGAGAAATACTGTGAGCGAGTGTGTCAGTATAAATTCCAGTATGAAGAGATTAATAATTAATTCATCAATTAGCAAACATTTTCTTTAACGTGTAACATCTGTCTGAATGCTGTGGAATTAGATAGGATTGCGAGCTCAGCACAGCGTTCTGCTTTTAAACAAGACAGGCATTAATTACATTACTGCAGCCCGTCCTCATTTGTGCGCAGAGATATCTGCGTGTGAAGGTTAGAAGAGAAGGAAGAAAGTTACTCGCAGCAGAGACCACCGCCCCGCCGCTCGCGTGGAGGAGCCGGGGCCTCCGCAGCCCCGGGGCGTTGCGGTGCCGCCCTCCGCTGCCGCGCCTCTTCTGGCCGCCGGGTGGCGCCCGCGCTCCGCGCACCGCTGCTCCAGGGTGGGCGGCAGCCGGGCTGGGGTTCGGTGCCCGGGGAGCGGCCGTTGCTGTAGCGCTGTATATCGCGTGATTCGGGCGCGGCGCTCGGCGAGGTGGCCTGGTAGTCCAGGCGATGGAATTCAAAGGTGCTGTCTCCACCTCACCTGGGACTGATGGAAGCAGCTGGGGCGAGCCTTAGATGAGCCGTGTCGTAGCTAGAGACTCCGAATCCCTCCTCCATTGCCACAGGGCAGGCTGTGAAAAAAGAAAGCTGTTTCCATAGCTGTTTCTTTCTGTAAAGAGAATCCTCTTTACCCTGATATATTTTTTTCTTTTTCCAGTGAGAATGTTGTGAAAGTGAGCAATTTTCTTGCTTGTGGGAAGGCTTTTGGTTTCCCCAGATGGGAAATCACACAAAGCGTTACCTATGCAGTAGTCTGGAGCAAATGCATTTCCTGCTTTATTTTGCTTCTCTCACCACCTTCAGCTGGGTAGCTTGAGAGGGGACTGCTTGAAATTTGTTATGTTGTGCACTTCAGTATCGAATCTTTGTGCCTTCCTTAATTTACTTAACACAGTTAAGAAGGATCTTTGTAGCAGTTGGTTGTTGTATTACAGATAGTGATAATGAAGAGATAGCAGAGAGAAAGGAGAACACTCCTTGTGTCAGCTGGAAGAGAAAAAAATGATCTAACTAAACCAAAGTGCAGCTTCCTCATGGCAACGTTTAGTAATTTGATTGTGGGACTGTGTTTTGGGGTGTACTAGTTTAGTGTTTTGCTGCTTTTATCAAAATGAGTTCAATAAATTGTAAAATATTCTGTAATGTTATACCTTTAAAATAATAAAAAAAACCCAACAGCATCTTTACCCATCCATTGAGGTGATGCAGAATGTCTTATTTTTGTACCAAGAAGTAACTCTTGAGGAAATGGTATTTTCTTAAATGTCACAGTGCCAAGCATTCAAGAGTTTTAAATGTCATCCTAGATGAGAGCTTTCTCTGAAAAGAAAAAAATGTTCTTTTTATGTAAGGTCTTCAATTCTTTAGCGTCTCTTCCCCCTTGCAATTGAAGAACGTGTTTTGGAATAGAACAGCCTGTCCAAACTTTTAAAATACTCTGCTTAATTTCGGTATTTTGGGAGGGGAATTTTTGTGTTTTGTGAATTGCTGCATGATTTATTTGCTTCGTTTGATCTTTTTACAAAATGTAAGTTTCGTATAGGATTTTTAAACTCCATCTTTATGGGCTTAAAGAATGAGTTAAATTCAGTGGAAGTTTAACTTTTTTTCTGTTTGCTATGTAAATCAAATGTGTACTTTGTCTTCTGCTAGTAGTGTGCTTCATACTTTCATACTGAGGTAAAATTTACCTTTATGAGCATATTATCTCTAAACCTCCTGAAGAAACTTACAGATTTGCAGGCTACAGCAGGCTGCTACTTACCAGGCTCCTGAGTGAGGAAGCAGGAAGCAGTGACTGATGAAGGAGAAGGCAAGAGAAGATAGTAAAAGGATGCTGTAATTCAAAGAGACTTCGTTGTGTTTTGTTTTGTTGGTTTTTTTTTAATTAATTTTTGATATTTCAAATTTGAGGTTTGATTGTTTTTTTTTAAGGTTGCACATGCTGCATTTAATGAAAGTCAAACTCTTTTTGACTTTTTTGTTTAGCCTTTATTATTATGTTAATTTCATGTTATGCCAATTATGCTTAAAAACAAACAAACAACCAACAGCACAGTTTGCCTCCTACCCTAAGTTTTCTTTCACAATTTTTAGAAAGTTTGGAGCAACAGAGATCAGAATTCACTTAAAGTGTATCATAAATCTCTTATGATAATGAAATGAAGTCTGGGAAATGTGATCAGAAAATTGCGTGAGTTGCATGATTTTTATAATATATTTTAATTGCCTTTTCCCTTTGAATGTGTGATCAGAATTGGTTGTCAAAACTCCATAATTGGCAGGAAGGACTACGTTTTGTTCCTAGATCTACACTATGAGCAGTCTTATTGCATTACTCAGAGTATGCAGCCCTTAAACTTGCCCAGCACATCTACGGGAAAGTTCTTAGGCTGTGTCTTCCCTTAAATGCCTACGATACTGCTTTACAATTGAAAAATTCCATCAAGAATATGTGCTGCAGGAGCAGTCTAAAATAGTGAGAATACTGATTCTGACCTCCTATGCTTCTCCAATATGCTCATCAAGTACAAATAACTGAATTGTCTTTTCTTCCATTCCCTTTTATCTTCTGCTAAACCAAACTGCACATTTTAGGACTCACTTTGTAGACTTTAGATGTCTGTTTTGTTTTCCTTTTAGTTTTTCATGGCTTTTACCCTTTGCTTCTTGAATGCTAGTGCTACACCTGCTAAAGTTCTTAAAGTATCCTTGTTTTGTGCAAAAGCATTAAAATGTTGAAATGCCCTGTGTGCATCTGCAGTTTTAGAAATGCTTCAAAACATTGCATGGTCCAAGGAAGAAGGCATTTTTTCCATGTTATGCACAGTTTTCAACTTATGAATGCTGCATTAGAGGAAGGTGTCAGAAAGACATTTTTAATGCCCCCGGCAGGGTGGACAGAGATGAGTTGTTGAGATGATCCACTTCCTGCTGCCCTGGACAGCATGTGGCAGGAGCTGCTTGGGTTCTGTTGCATGGAACACGTGGATTGGTTAGCATAATGGTACTGACCCCATGTAAAAGAGCAACAAACCAATACAAACAAACAAGAAAAACAACCCCAATGTGAACTACCTCAAACGTTGAAGCTGGGCCCAATTCAGTGGGAGTGGAACAATAACTTGGTGTAACATGGACCTAATTAATGGACTGTGTTCAGATTACTTGTTTAATGTTTTGTAACATACGTTGTTTTAATTATCTGACCTCTGTGTTTTGATGTTGTGCTGTTGTGCTCTTAGGTGCAGATTATGTGCTGGATTAATATCTTTTTTTTTTTTTTTAAATAGAAAGAGCTATAGAAGACCATGAATTAGTGATGGAAGTCCAGTCAAGCTGGGGGATGGAAGAGGAAAGCAAATTTTATTTTAGAAAAAATTATGTCAAATATGAATTTTTTAAAAATCCCGTGGTAAGTCATCACATCTTGTATGTGAAGTGATTACTTGATGTTGCTGCAAAATCGCAGTTTCTGTTATGCACAGGTAGACTGTAAAGCTGTTAGTGTAATGTGAATCTAAAGGAGTGATATGGAAGATGTATAAAAAGCATAAGAATATATTGCGGTGTATGTAGCTGTTGGCCAGTAACATTATTGCAATTGTAAAATATGATTTATTTTTTTGAGGGAGGTGCGAAGCAGAGACATGGACTTGCTTGAGATTTGCAGACAGACCTATGACAAAGTGAGAATTTTTTGAAGTTTCCATCATGTGGCAACAAAATATAAAGTATAACATGAAGCAAAACAAGGAGGGGCATCTGTTGAAAAGATTATTTTATTTTTAAAGCAGAAATTGAACGTTATGGCCCAGCACCGCCCAATGGCAGCTTTTCTGAGCTGCTGCTAAATGGCAGCTGACACAAAAGGCCACGAGCAGCCATAACCTATTAGGAGTAAGTGAAAGTGAAGTGAAAGTTAGCGTTTGTTAGGAATGGAAAGGGAGCAGAGACAACTTGTAACTCAAAGATGTGGCAAAGGTTAATACTGTTGATTCATTCCTTGCTTGATGGCAAAGGCCGTGGAAGCAGTTCTGGCATAGAAGGAGAAACTCACCATCTGGTTACTCATATGCACAGTATATTTGTATCACTCCTAATGTTACCTCTTGCACAACCAGCTTGTTTCAGATGTCAAAGGGAGAAATAGCGAACAAGAATGAGAAGCTAAAAGGTGAAAAGTTGAAGGGAAGCTAAATTATGTAACTGAAAAGATAAATGTTGATGTGGCAAAATGTAGAAGAGATTTGAGGGCATTTTCTTGTTCCATGAGTGTTTCTCTAGACAAGTCATGTATTTCCATGTCAAACAGATACCAGTGTACTAGTGAAAAATTTTAAGCTTGAGTTAGTGTACAGTTAGAGAAGCTTTCAAAGAGTAAATATGTGTGTACCAGTGAACAGAACCTGCTGTGAAGCATGGCAAGCATGCAGCTGTGAATACGTCCAGCAGCTGTGCCTAATGGAAGCCTTTACTATTCACGTTGAGTTGTTCTGAGTGTACCTAGTGTAGCATTTCTTAGAAATGAGTTAATGTGAGTTAACCCTAGCAGTTGTTCAACTTTATTAAAAGTGAAAATCAGTGAACATTGGGAGGTCAAGGGAGTGTTAGCCTCAAAACCGTCCAAGAAAACTCTACTAGTAATGGTCAGTCTCTTCAGGTTCGTACCTACATGGTTATATTGAACCTCAGCACCTGTAGGTCTGTGCCATAAATTGCCACTGGTGCTTCCATTGATAATGAAATTGGCAGTTCCTTAAATGTGGAATTTCTAACCTTTCCATATTAGTGTAGTCACATTTCAGTATTGATTCTTATTCATATAATTCCAAATAGATAATTCAAAACAAAACCCAAAAAACATTAAAGGACTTGTTCTCTCTTAGCAGGAGTTATAACGTATTTTACTAAGATTCTAGTATAATAAAAATAATAGAAAACAGTGTTTTCTAGTATGTTGGTGTGTGTATCACTACTTTGTAGCATATTGAAGCCCCTGGTGAGTCTTACTTGTCAACAGCAGTAGAAGTTACTACTAGAAGAACACTGAAGGCTAGGTACTGCAATATGACTTGTACTGCTGTGTGAAACCCTCTTGTTTTTTCTCATATTTCTAAGTTACTCAGCAAATAAACATAGGCTGTCACAAATTTAGGAAGGATACTAAAGTAAGCTTTTTTTTTTTTTTTTTCATCCATAAGAGAAACAAAGTTTAATACTGATTTTTTTTATAAAACTTTGATACAAATTATTGTCATTGCAGAGCTTTTTTCCTGATCATATGATATCTTTTTCAAGTGAGACCAATGCAGCTGTAAAACACTCTGGGATATTACAGGTATGTAACCTTTAGAGGAGATGAACCATTATATTTTGGAATTCACAGTTGTCTATATTGGGTGAGCATATCTCTTTGTCACTGTAAGATCTGTTGGTAGCTTTTGTGTAACTCAAAACATAGTTAATGACTTATTTTCCTTATGAAATATGGAGTATATGTTCCAGACAGTTATTATATGACTATACTTGAGAATTGGCACCTTCTTTCAGAATCAGATAGCACAAAAATGGCTAAAATGCATTAAAGAAAAATGGTTAGTACCTATGTTGAGTTTTTCAGGTTAAACAGTTTTCTTGAAAGATTATAGTGCTGAAATAATTATCACGTACAGCAGCACAACACTAGAATACTGAGGAATTGGCAGTATGACACAAATGGATACAAAAAAGAGTTAAATGGTTGAACTTAATGAGTAGAAAATTTAGACTGACTAGTATGATTTGTTAGCTTGAAGGCTACTGTAACCTTACAAAAAAAAATGGTAGGTCACTCAGTGTTAGTCATCTTTTAAGTGGACACAAGATTTTAATTTACAGTGGGAATAATTTCACAGAATGACCATATCAGGGATCATCATCTTACTTCTGAAAGAGGGGAAAAATGAGTAATAAAGGTGGAAACATACACATCACTCTTGTTTGCTTGTCACTAGGAAATTTAATTAATAGAAGAACTTTCACTGGTCTTAAGACAACAACCCTGTGTGTGAGTTTTGGGGATAAAGAATGATTGGAAAGGCAACATAAGAAGAGATATTTTAAGGTAGAACTAAAAGTAATATGGAAATAGATATTTTTGTGCATCTATACAATACATTCTACCAGTAAATGAAAAACATTAAAGAACTAAATTTCAAGGCATTCTTCTATACTAAGTAGTTATCTCCTTATATATATGTTTGTTAAGATGTATCTATTTGCTAGCATTCTCTTATTTATGTATTAATGTATGCATGTATGTATTTAATACAAAATATTTTGTATTTATATATATATTATATATACTAATATATAAAAAGAGAATGCTAACAAATACCCAAATGTAGTTTAAAGAGTTCCACATAAAATGTAATTGATGCATACTGTTACATAAATCATGTTTATGAACTTAAATACAAATTTTATAACATCAGAAGATGCTGCTTATCTGATAAAAAATCGATTCACTTTTTCTGTTTACACAGCAAAAGGATGATGTAGTGTAAGGCAAGTATTTAATTTAGTCATCGAATCTTGTCCCCTTTATTGTGAGAATTTTTATTTCATTTCTTTTGCTTGCAAACAACCTCATATTTGAATATTTTAAGATGAAGCTGTTTGCCATTTATACCCTTGCACAGAACCTCTTTCAGCCCTCAGCACAGAACATATGTGATACATGGAAAATGTGCAAGGCTTGTGGATCAGATTGAGAATTGTTCTGAATACATATAGTTATATCCAATTTTGTTAAGTTTGACAAATTTCTTGTGATGCATTATCTGTTGCTATTTTATGTTGTATTGCGTGTTTAATTGCATTTGGCCTAACAAAACTTAGTAGACATAAATACTCAGATTTGTAGCTGCCATGCTTGTTTCAGCAGAGCTCTTCAGTTGATAGTTTACAGTGGGTTGCTATTTCCTTGGAAACTTTCGTTAAGACAAGTTAATGGTCCTGCATTATTATTTGTGATGTGCTTGGTCAGGTATCAAGAGAGACATTAATCTTAACAAATCAATGCTTACAAATGATTAAAAAATCACTTCTGATACTTTTATAGCTTTTTGTGGATTGACCTGTAAGCAAGTAAAATGTTTTTCAAGTATGATTTTCTTGACTTTCGTTGAAAGCAAAAGTGCACGTATTTTTGTCTCATGACTTTAAATCAGAATATCTAAATGGCATCAAAAAAAAAAAAGAAAGCAAAATGTCTACCTGCCTCCTCTCTATTTAGCATGTGCTAAATAAGATCATTAGTTCGGAAGTATGCCAAATATCTATGTGTAACAAGGCGGGGTTTTAATCTTGACTATAAAGATCTTTAGCCTTAAAAAGTAAAGAAGTATGTGATTATATTGCTTAGTGTGTGACCGTTCCATATGCATGTGTCTAGTTGTAGTTGCTTTGGGTTCTTTGGAATACATATTAAGTTATTTTTGCAAGTAGGATGCCTTAAAATAAAAATCAGAGCAATATGTAGATGTTAATCAGAGACTTCACTGACAATGGAATATTCTGTTATTTTTATGTGTTGAGATTTTTTTGTTTTGTGTGAGAATTAGTAATTCTCGTAAGTGGGCAATAAATTCATTCACTTGGTTTAATTAGATGTGAAACTTGTTGCATGTAATTTTAAATAGGACTTGTGGCTTGTTTAAAATGTGGTCTGCTTCTTGGAGCAGCTCTTGGATGTGCATTGAGATATACATTAGATCCTTTCAGATTCTTATTCAAGACAGAATTCCTAATGAATAGACAGCAGAACATAGATAGTGTTGACAGGACTGAGTTCTTCATTCTTAGCTGAAATTCTAACCTCACTGAAGTAAATAAATTTCTTCTGAAATTATTTTATGGGACCAAAATGATACATTTCTTTTGAGAGTAAAATTTCTCCAATTTTGTACTTTCAAATATCTTCAATTTTTACCATTTTTTTCGCCATGCAGGATGTCAGTCGCATTTAAATGCAGTGATGACACAACTTCATTATGGAAGGTTGTAGTTACTGGGGCATTTGTGGCTTTTCTTCTACTTTTACTTTAAGAATAGACCTATTCCTTCCTTCTTGATTGTTGAATACATGTGATTGTTATTCAAGTTCTGTAGTTAGACTTGAAGTTCGGAGTTCAAGACTCATATTGACCAATTTCATTACTTCTTTCTAATAGCTTTTTGTGCATAATGTAAGTACATTAGAGAGTTATTGTAGATAGCAGCTGTCCAAGCCATCTTCCAGGGCAATGAAAAAAAAAACTTTCACATGGTGTAGAATATATTAGAGAAAGTAGCATGTATGTTTCCTGAACAAATGTAAAACGTGAATGTTACGTATGGAAAAATTAAAGACAGAACAGAATTACAAAAGCAAATGCTCAGAATTTTGCGAAAGTTAGAATTACCAATACGGTCTTCCCCTTTTGCCCTTTCCTCTTATTCTTTCTCTATTTCCATCTCATTCTCCATATTCTTAGTTGTTTCCTTGTCTTCATGGGTTTAAGATCCAAGCTTTTTTTTTTTTAAGCCCTTTGCTGCAGCATGTCCCTCTTTTCCTGATCATTTTTTTTCTGACTCTGGTACAGTTTTCATACTGGAAGACCTCTGCAATGAATTACAGTCTTTTATCAGTTTCCAGACATATTCTAATCTGCACATTCCCTTTCGCCATCTTCCACGCTGTGCTTTGCTGGCCTTTCTCCCAGTCTAAACCCCTCAGAATGACTGAAGTTTAAAGGAGGCAATAATGCACGTCAGTATCAGTTCCTTACTTAGCGACCCTCACATTTATTAGCATGCTCAGAGGAAAATCCTGTGCCTTCCCAATAGCCTTGGACTAGGTCATGGACAACAGTCATTGCATTTTTGAAGAAATCAGTCATCAAATTAAATCACAATTCACAGAGCCTTAGGAAAATAACAGCTGCTCTGTTTAACTCTCAAAATTGTGTGTATCTGCTTGAGAAGCACAGACTTCTGTAAATATTGTTCTCTTCCCCCAGTGCAGCCATTCTTCCATTGACAAAGTTGAAGGCATTATTATTCAGTGTCCGAAAGCAGACAAACAGGCTGTGTCATTAAGAATGCAGCTTTTGATCTTTATTCTGTTCAAGTAACATCTAGTATTTTTTGCATTTTTTTGCTACTGCATTCGTTTAAGATAGTGGAATGTTTTTCCTGTTCCACTGGTTTTTGTTCTTTTTGCTTTCTTTTTTCTTTATTTTGTTTTGTTTGTTATTCAGGTTGGTTTTAAGTTTGTTGGTCGTAGAGCAAATCAAATAATAATCCAATCCTTGATGCTATCATATATTAGTATCTGAAAGACATGGTGACATTTGACACACCCCACACATCACACTATATATTTCACTGCATGAGAGTCCGGGCACAAACTTATTTCAGCGTGTTGTGTAACCAGTAATACTTGCCTGCAACATAACATCATTTAACTCTCCTAACAACTTCTACCTACATGAAAGACTTCCCAGATTTTTGGCCTATTTTGATTTTCTTTTTTCTGCATAAACAGCAATCTATTTCTCTCATAATAGACTTTAATCTTGTATGTGCTTCCATTAAAAAAATCAAAAGACTTTGATTTCTACTGTGTTTATTTTTACATATTTATCAAATATATTCAGTTCTCACTCTGAAATAAATTTTCCGCTCATTTCTTGTTACAGTTAATGGCATTTTCTGTCTCAGTTTTCAACTGTCTTAGAAAGAAAGATGGATATAGAATTGCCTTTTTCCTAGCAATATTGCTACCTTTGATAGCACTGATAGCACGGGTACAGAAGTGAATGTTGAAGCTGAGATTTGTATTATTCCTGCACTCTGGCCTGCTGCATAAGAAATGTGTTTTCCGTGATGGTGCTTCTGTTTGGAAGCTTTTATGACCGGAACTGTGGGGAAGATGCTCATGCAGACTGAGAGCAAAGCACTCATTTTCTCTTCTGCAATGATACTACAACCTAAAGAGATGCTCTTTTGATTTTATATATATTGACCATCTTAGAATATCCTAAATTTTCAGTTTGAATTTTGTTATGGAGTTAAAGGCTGTTCTGAAAAACTATTTTGTATTCACAATCATTGAATTTGTTAATACATGGCAAATGGGGAAATTGGGAAAATTAACAGATTGGAGCACTGAGAAGGACCTACTTGTCAGTATGGATGAAATAGCTTAAACTATATTTGTACATGGCTATGTGACAGCAGCACATGTAGATGGATGTACCTAGTCTTGTAATTTACTATTCATACAAATTGTGGTGAAACTCTCATAATGCATTCTCAGTTGTGGGCTAGATATTCTGGGTGCTCCCCTGTCACATGCAACCTGCCCTTATTACTGCATTCATAACAGCTGAATTTAATCATTTTGGGGTGTTGTACATGTTGTACTGACATGCATCTACTGCAAGGTAGGAAAACAATAAAAATGAAAGTAGCTTTGTTTATTTGATTTGGATGCCATTATTCAGTGGTGAAAAACTTGGTGTACTTCCAAAATCACATTTGCTTCATAATTTTGCTGCAGTTTGGTGCCAGCCAGGCTCTTGCCTGGAAATCTGTTGCTTCGTGTCATCAGCTTAGATTTTCTGGAGGTGGCAGCAGATAGGAGGAGCTCACAACAAGGAAAGCTGCAGATGTCAGCAGGAAAGCCCCTTGTCCTTGAAACCTAGATATTGTTTATGTTACTACAGGCCAGCTTGGGTCAAAATTCCTTGAAGAGAGTAGTAATAACATGAATTCCTTTGCATACATAGAATTTGAAAAGTTCTAGGTTAGTATGTTTGGGTGTGAGTCATAATTTTGGTTAGTTTTAATGGTTAAAGAGGAACAGAATTGAATATGTTAAATGGAATTAGAATACAGTTAACGCTGTTGACAAGTTTAGTAAGTGCTTTTGCAGATTGAATAGAATTCTATGCTTGGTCTTCACAATGTGACACCTGCATTGCTCTCTGACAGTGTCTGGCTAAAATGGCTAAGCAGAAGTCAGTGAATGTCTTGAGCAGAGACAGTGCATGAATTAGCTGCTCTTGGTGAATCAATTAACTTCTGTCTATCCATATCATTCTGACTTTCCAAGGAGGGTGCAAACCTGTGGTTTTGGAGGCAAAAGGGCTGATCCCCCTGAGACTTTAAACCCTTCCTATCTTGTTCCTGATGCAGATTTTTTCAGCCAAAAAGTCTCCTCCACATGACCTTGAATGCAGTAAATACCTGGTATGGCTCTTGGTACAACTAAAGCACCCACTTCAGCATCACACATGTTCCAGAGACTTCATGTTTCCTCCTCTTTTGAAAACTCACAACAACTGAGCTCACAACTCACTACTGTATCCTCCCAATGTGTGTGGATTTGTGATATAGATATTTTGTTTGCTGAATTAATTCTAATTTACATCAGTTCCATTTTCTGGTCTGTAACAGGCAGGGGAGGGTGAGGAGAGCTGTCATATTTTTTCCTTCTGTTGGTAGCATTGATTTGCAGTTTTATAAAAATAGGGTCTGAGATATGGGATCAGAACTTCTTACACTAGTTTTGCTGCTGAAGTTAACATATTGTGTAACTAATGTTCTCATTTCAAACCATATGTTCCATATAAATATGTAGTTTGCCTTTCATACCTTGGAATTATGTAACAGTCTTTATGTCTTAAATGAGAGGTACACTTAATGAGGTTAGATCCAATAACTGAATTACTATGGTGTAATAGTGGCTTCAGTGATATATTCCTCTTAGTCTTGCCTGAATATGTTAATGAAATAGCAAGAAGACTTCAGATAAAAAGAAATGCATGCCTGATATTTTCTTTCAGATGTTCCTAAGCTCCAGCACATATCCTGAGATTCATGGCTATTTACATGCAAAAGAGCAGGGAAAAAAATCATGGAAAAAATTATACTTTGTTTTGAGAAGATCTGGCCTTTATTTTTCCACTAAAGGTACATCTAAGGTAAGGCAAGGAAAAAAACAACAGAGGGAAGAACTCTCAATTTAGAGCACATCTGTATATATTTGTCATTTAATGCAGTATTTATTCAAATTTAAATTTTAACTTAATGTGATTAAAAAGGAAATCATATTTTATCTGTTGTAATTTGAAACAGAGATTGAGATACAGAATGGGAAAAGCTTTGTATCAGGAAAACATAGGGTTTTTGTTTTTTTTTTCTATTAAATTTATTTTGTTCTGGTAACATTTTTCCAATCAGTGAAATCGTTTTATAATAGTTAAAATTCTGGACTGTAAGTAGATGCTCTGAAAGCTGAACACAATACTTCAATGTGTAAATTAAACTAAAAACTATATTTGGAAGGATTTTAAGGGAAGATTTTTAGAGTCGTCAAATTTTTTATCATTGTTCAGTTTTCATTTGCTAGTTCAAACTTTTGATGGCAGAAATTAAGCCTGATTATGTCAAATAGGATGAGGGACACTTCTAGTACAGACCACTTAAAGCACATGCTTTTCACCGTTCTGAATTTTCTGTGTTATCCACCAGAGAGTATTAATTGAGCTACTTTTGCATCCCTCAACAATGTCTTTTTTTGGTTTTCTTTTTTTGTTTTTTTTTGTGTTTTTTTTTTTGCTTGACTTAATTACACTTATCTTGGATGATGGAGGTAACAGCTACAACTAATACTGAATGGTAATTATTACAGTGTGCTGTTTTTTCAAATTCTGAAAGTAGATTTTATTTTGGTGCTTGAAATGAATACTGTTCTCAAAATTTCCAACTTCTACTCTTACTGTGACTTGAATCTAGTAGATGTTTTCCCAGAAATCTAATAACTTTTACACTTTGTGTTTTCTTTCTCTCTGGAAGAATGAACTTTCTGATTAGTTTAAGGTATTTGTTCTCTGCATTAGGAAGTGAATTTTGAGTTGCGTCTTTCTAGATTTCATGAGACAGTGTCACGTTAAAACTGAGATATAAGTCCTTATTTTGGAACAAGATAACTACTGTACTATTCTGAGTTTCTTACCTGGAGAGGTTAGATGAAAATAGTCTAACTGTATTACATTGCTCTTCTTTATAGGAGCCAAGGCATCTGCAGTTTTTCTGTGAATTCAGCAATAGTGATATATACATGTCTTTGACAGGCAAAAAGATTTCTGGAGCACCAACAAGCTATGGATTCTGCTTTAAGGTACAAGCTTATCATTCTGATACATATTAAAGCAAGCCACAGTTTTTCGGTAAGCTTAAGTTTCTTTAAGGCTTTTGAAAACAATGTTCAGCTGTCTATTATAAAATAGGAGAATTAGTGGCTTTTATTTCAACAGGTATTATCTTCAAGATATGCATTAATGCTAAAAAAAAAAATGTGCTGTGGCCTTCTAGCCTAACAAATCAGGAGGAACCAGAGACCTGAAACAACTCTGTGCGGATGATGAACAAAGTAGGACCTGCTGGATGACAGCAATAAGGTTGTTTAAGGTAACTTTTCTGTGTGGAGTTAACTTCTTTCTTAAGTTTACTATGTGAAATTTTGATACTGTGAAGTAGAGAAATAACAATTATAGGTTCCTATGCAATAGCAATATCAATTTTGTACAACAGAAACTGAACTTTCAACAGACAGATAAAATTACTGGAATCACTGAAAGGAGGGAATGATATTGCTTGTTAACCTGGCTGTATTTAAAGACACTGTTGGTAATGGCAGACAAAACCAGAAGAATACATGAGATGTTTTTAAAATGTGTTTGTTGTGGAAAAAATAGGCACAGGTCAATTGGTGTATTAAATAAGCAGAATTTCATGTAGAATGTACATTTAGAAAAACTAAAGCAAAAACAGTGTTGTGTTTTTCGTTATCTTAACAGCATTTGTGCCTATTTTATAATGATAAAAAATCATGGAATCATAGCATTGCCTTTTACGTCTGGAAGAAAGTTTACTCAGTTTATGGTTCAAAATGCTAACCATATTGTTTTCTGTTTTTAGTATGGGATGCAGCTGTATCAGAATTACACACAACCCTATCAGGGTAGAAGTGGCTGCAGCCCTTTGAGTATGACACCTATGGTATGTCCCACAGTAGCTCCATGAGTAAATACATTGTTTCTGTAATCATGCTATTTTCAAGTGACTGTTGTCAGTTATACTAGTGACCTGATCCTGCAAATTTTAAATGTGTTTTGAGTGTGTGAAATCTTTAGGGTAGATGAGAGAGCTAATTAATTAATTTACTTATTTCATACAAGTTGGACAGTTCAGATGAGTTAGCAGGCTTTTCTCTTTTGTAGAATATTCAGTATTTGGGGAGTTTATTTGCTTATTATCACTGTCGAAGAGGATTTTAAAAAAGTAGCAGAACTGTAAATGCATTAAAAATGAATAAAGTGTTTAAGGTTACACATACTGTAAACGATGAATAAGGAAGCTTTAGAAACTTTTTCAGTATGTGGTAATACTTCTGTCTTTTTTTTTTTTTTTTTTTTTTCCCCCAAGTGGTTATTTATTTAAATAGGATTTAATCTGATGTAATACTGCCTGGAGCTCAGAGGAGTACCATAATTTGGCAAAACTGGATTTTGGAGGAATAGTAGTCTGTAGGCTGGTGATCTGTCTGTCTCCCCAGCCAGATAATTTGGGATTGGATTGTCCTTTTAAAACCTTGTCTTACTTATCCCAGCCACTTCATTTATTTATTTATTTATTTATTTATTTATTTATTTATTTATTTATTTATTTTTGAGTGATGTGTAGCACTTTATGCTTTTTATTGCTTAAATTGTGTAAAAATTGCTTGTTGCCAGGGTCCATTATGACAGTTTTGTTGGTGGATTTTTTTTTGTTTGTTTTTGAAGCTTTTAACGTAGTTCTTGCTGTTGAAACAGCTAAGATGTATATTTGCCTTTATGGGGATTCACAAAAATACTGTTTTCTAATACTGCTGATAAGCATGGCTTCAAAATTACACTTAGTATACTGACTGTATTTATACTGTCTGTTACAAAAAGCTAGTGATAGCCAGCTGCTACTTTCATAATGGGTCTGGAAGCCATTACTGATTGGTCTCCTCTTGCACAGCCACATGCAATATAGCTCATGTAGATTTTAAAACCAAATATATAAACAGGAGCAAGCATGGTACAATTTTTATACTTGACTATAATTTGTGAATTAAAGAGAAAATTTGATAAACTCAAGAATTAAGTGATCAAGCTGATGGACATATTTCATAAAGAAAGTATTTTCAGATTTCACAGTCCTCATTAATTTGTACCCATGCCAGCAGCAAGAAGTTCCCTTTTCTCTCCCACAGTCAGACACTCTGTTATTTTGCCCTGTTATTTTACTTTTGCTGAGTTCCTTGTGTGTATTTGACAACTTAATAATAGTTTCTTAACATGCGTAAGTAGAATTTATGTTAAAAGTATGTATTCATGTGTAAGTAGAATTTATGTATAAAAGTATGAATGAATACAGTACTGCAAATAAGATGGTTTGCCCTGCCAGACTGTGAAATCTAGTTTTGTGGCAGCGTATAGAGGTGTACCTGGAGTATAATGAGTTCTGCTGTTGTGGGAAACATTGCAGATACTTGAAACGCTGTTTATAAAACACAACACTTACTCAGAAGCTCTGTCTTAAAACATGCATCATTAATTAAAATAATAAAATAGGGAAACAAACTAGATCTGTTTTTCTCTTTTGCAGAGAAGTATTTCTGAAAATTCTTTAGTTGCAATGGATTTCTCAGGACACAGAAGCAGAATTATAGAAAATCCAACAGAAGCACTTTCAGTTGCAGTTGAAGAAGGATTAGCCTGGCGGGTATAAACATCTTTGTTTTAATCAGAATACTGTTTCTGATTTTAATTTATTTTTTTAACAAGAAGGTATTGAAATCATTTTTAATTCTCTCTCACACAGAGAAGAGGGTGCCTACGACTGAACTCACATTGTAGTCCTATTGCCATGTCTAACATGGGTATGTGTGAATTATTTCATTATAGAAAAAATGCAGCAGTTGTTTCAATAAAGGCAACATATATTTTAAAAATATCTTTATTCCTACAGCTATTCACAGATCTCAGTCATGGTTTCATCACAAAATCTCTAGAGATGAAGCTCAGAGACTTATTTTACAGCATGGGCTTGTAGATGGGTAAGCTAATTCTTTAAATAACTCTTCTGAGACATATTTCTAGCCAACAATTCTACTTTTTATTGTAGGAGGGAGATGGAGGAAGAAAGATTTTGCACTTACCTAATAGAAATAAAAATTCTTTTATATAGGGCTATCTGGGGATCAGTTGGTTTCTATTTTATGTCTTTTGGAAGCATTAAAGTGGTGATCTAACACTTCAGTTCTGTCACTGACAGATTACTTGTGTTCTCTCAGAGCCAAGCATCTGAGCTGTGTATTTGCACAATATTCTCTGTGACCTATCAACTTTGGCACTGGTGTCTTTTGTATCTCTTATTAGTGATGAAAGAGTGAAGGAAACTCAGAAAACTGCCTAACGTTATTCCAAAATGAACTATGTAGGGATACCCATTGGGTAGAGATCCTGCTATTCCTTAATGGTAAATAATAAATATTAGGGTAGGGCTAATCACTTCTATTTTTCTCTCATTTAAATATTCATTCAGAGAAAAATGACAGAATATATATTTCATTATTAAATCCTGATATTTTTCATTTCTGTATTTTTATTCCTACTCCTGTGTACATTTTGCACTCCCGTGTGAAATCGGGTCTCATTCATTCAGTGAGTGAATGAAACATTCTTGGAGCTATTTGCAGATAAGCCCTGTGATTTTGGTGAGAGTGATAATCCTGAGTGCTCTGCTTAGAACTGATTATAACATAGTGGTGTGAGCAGTCGTAACCTGGCGTACGTACTCATGAACTACAATGAAGACATAAATGCGCTGCAGTGTATGCTGGAAAAAAGTATTCAAGTTGAACCTTTTAAGGTGCTTAAAAGATAAAACTGATTCCAAGCAGAGATCTCCTATGTATGTGACATATACCATATATACCAACAAATAGACTGTTTATGTGGCTAAGAGAAGGTGAAAGGACTATTGTAGAAAGGAATAAAGATTTCAGTATTTGAAATAAATAAATGACAGTTACAGACTGCAAAAATCATATTCCTTTATAGCCCACCTTAATTCTTTTGGACCTACTCTTCAAATGTAGAAGAAACATTCCTTAAGGCGTTTATTTAGCAGCATTGCAGATTTTGAACTTTACCCCTTTACATTTAAAGTCTTTTCAGTGATAAGTGGTTGACAGGATTGCAAACTGATCAGCCCTCAATAGATGAGTGGGATAATAGCGTTTCCAAAAGGCCCACGACAAAATGCAATTGGTCATTCAGAAAATTCCTTTTGTATTTTTGAGAATGTTTTTGGAGTCATCCAGCACATTTTAAAAACTCCAACCAATATTTTTAAGCTTATGTGAACTACGGCCCTTTCTTCATAATAAAGTGATCTTATTAAAAGTTTCTTCAACTAAAATAGGTTAGTTTTTGTAGAGTTAGGAAAGAGTGAAGACCTTTTTATGTGAAGGGGAAAAATGTTGCACATCTTTTCTATTCCAGCAAACAAAATGACAGCAAAAATCCTAATCCACCTGCATTTTTTTATACATTTCGTGATTACTTTGCATAGTGTTTGATGTGAATCATGGTATTTTAATATAGAGAACTCAATTTGGATATTCAGAAAATGGCACATGCTTATCATTATTTTTTTTTTTTTCTGAATTAAAAACAAAGCCAATTCTTAGTGACAAACACATGGAAGATTGAAATTATGCTTTGTAAAAATAACTAAGTAAATAAAATTGATGTCCTGGAAAGGGGTGAAAAGCCACTAGATGGTGAGAAAGAGCTTATTAGGAGAGCCTGAAAATATTGAGAAATATTAATCGTTATCTTACCTTTGTATGGTGGGTTGGCAGTTATCCCTCCTTCATAACTGAATTAGTATCAACATTCTGAATTAGTCTGAATTTGATAGAAATGTTAATCATTATGAACTCAAAATTTCTTAATTTCATATATTTTCTTACCTTTGTTGTAAAAACAGAAGTCATAAAATATTTAGAATTTAAATAGTAGTACTCAGAAATTTGGATACAAGTTGTTATCCTGTGAAAGTGTACTGAAAGTTTTTGCTGTCTGCTTTTTTCTTCTGAAATCCCTTCTTTTCATACAGTTGTGCTCCCATTTCTGATACATGGTTGGGAAAAAGTGGGTGGCTAGCTCTCACTTGTTTGACATCTGCAGGTCTACATTGCCTGTTTCTTTTGCCTCCTGAAAAATGAGAATGGTTGCTCCTGTGACTGTCCCTTCATTTCTCTTCTTTGGTATATTTGTTAGCTATATTCAATCCAGACCTGCATAGTACAGGCAGTTCAAACTCTTTGCTACAAAGCTGTGAACCCAGGTATTTCCCTCTGCCCACCAAACTGTCCATCTCTGCTGGTAGTGCAAACTCTACAGTCCAGTGAGATTATATTCATCCTTTATCTGCACCAGATTACTCTACAAGGTTATGGCAAAGCTATGTATACAATCTGTCTGAAATCAAATAACTAGTTGCACTGACACTGTTGGCCATTGAGAGTGTTGTGATTTCAACAACGGTGCTATAAAATAGACTGTGAATTGGGAATTTTGACAGTGTACAGATATGAGTGTGCATTTATGAGTATGGGTAAGGTGAAAATCATTTTAGTAAGTCTTGCATTACCTTTTCCATAGACTTCCTGTTGAATAGTAACCTTTCAAATTTTCCTTTTAAAGTTTGAGATTTAGGTAACTGTCAGAGTCCAAGGAAAAATTTAATTCAAAGCACTTTGAGGGTGTTTTTCTGTCTGCAGAGTTGCACTGTAATTCTATGCAGTGTAAAAACAAATGCCTGCAGTGTCATTCATGCATATTATTCATGCACATAATACTCAAGGTGAAAAAGAATTTAAGAAAAAGTATTTTCAGTGACACTTTTTCAAAGGAATACTGATTAAAAGCATTTTTGTAATTAAGATTATTTCTGCTTCTCACAGTGTTTACTGTTTCAAAACTACTACAGTTTTAGAGGATGTTTAACAAAGCTTCAGAGTAATCTTAATCTGAAAATTTTCAAATCTTTTTTAGGGTGTTCTTGGTACGTGATAGCCAAAGTAATCCCAGAACATTTGTACTGTCATTGAGTCATGGATTAAAAATAAAGCATTTTCAAATTGTACCAGTAAGTAAAATTTTCAGTTTCCATTTACCATTATAAACCAATACAATCAAATAATTGTGCTACGTTTTTTTCCCCTCCATTTTGCTGCTTTAAAGTAGATATTGAATATACTAAACATAACAGCTGTATCACCTGAATCATAAATATTCTAGAGTTGAAAATTTATGGCCTTTGCAGTTGATTTGTTATAAATCATGACTATTATTATATAATCCTACATTTTGGTTTGCCTAATAAATATCTTAGAAAAATGCACAAATCTATTTGAGCTGTATTAGAAGCAACTGTGATTGCATGAAGACTGTATTTTAATAAAGATCATAATGACTTTTCTTCTCAGTCATTCATTTAGGTAGATTCCTTTGGCCTATATGTGTATTGCTGCCTCATCTGTCTAAACATTTGATTATTACGAAAATTTTTTTTCTAATCTCCTCTTTTCATGATTCATGTTATTGTAGTATAATTATGTCCATGTACTCTTAGGTAGGACAATTTTAACAAAAAATGTTGCTTACTTAGTCCAATTACTTACAGGTAACCTGAAATTTCTTCAGTTAAAGTCATATTTCCATCAGTTTTCACTGAGGATATCCAATTCTGTCTGAATGGACAGTCTTCCCCATCCTTTCCACTTCATCCCACTTCATCTTGAGGAGGTTTATAATGGAGGTTTCTTTTTTTTTTTTCTTTTTTTTTTTTTTCAGACTGCGTCTGTTAGGATGAGAAGCCTTTTAACATTATCTATTTTAGCCACAGATGCTTGGCATAATTGAGAATACTTGCAGCTTTTCTTCTATCTTGGCAAGAGCCTTTCTTCCAGACCAAATAATATTCTAGCTTACACATTTCCTCCTACTAAACTAAACTAATTTCTGGAAGATTCTGCTTTTTCTCAGTGGAAATCGGTGTAGTGTTTTGTGTTGTGGGATTGTTTGTTTTTTTTTTCTCCTGATCTGGTGATCAAATATGATCATTCAGAAAATTTCTGTATGCCTTACCTAGGGATTGTACCTGATATCCACCTCCTCCCCCAAAAAAAAGAAATCCTGTAAAATAAGACTGAAGCATTATTTGAAAGAGAAAAGAAGGGAATCAGTATCTGGTAAAATATAGTTGATTGGGATTTTTGTTGTGTTAATTACAAATAGTGCAGGAACCCTTCCTCCAAAGGTGATATCTATATCCTGGTTCCTGTGTGAGCATCAGCATATACTCAGTGATCAGAATCCTAGGTTTAAGGTCTCTGTTTCTATTGACTGTGATTGCTTCTACTATTTACTTTAGGATAACTGTTGTGTGGTTTAAAAACCCTTCTGAACTCTGTACAAATACTGTATGACACTACTTCATTGAGATGTCATTTAACTCTTAAGTTCAAGATACCACTTTTTCTTATCAGGAAACAGATATTCTTTTCTCGAAGAGCAGATGTGGCTGGAAGCTACCACAAACAGCAGTCTCTAAATGTATTTTTTTTCTTAGATTTTAGCTTAATTAAGACTAAAGTTATCCTGGAAAGGACGTATATCCCGTGAGTTCAAGTTTTCCCTACATTAACATCTACATCATATTGACATTAGTAATGTGCAACAAGTATTGCAGGAGGGTGGCAGGGAATTGATTGTAAATAGTTCAAAATGAATTTTTTGGGGAAATGTTTGGAATCGAATACTGTGAAAATTAGAGTATTTGATATCTTCAATGTATTCCTCAGTCCTAATACTCCAAGATGATAGAAATTCATTTCAGTTTAGTTTAACCTGAAATGAGCTATTCTGTAGTCCATGTTGAGGAAGACTTGTATCTATTTCCAGGAGTGTCCTTTTCTAATAAATACTCTCTCATTGCAGTCTTCCTAGCTTGCAGAAAATGTTAGGTTCCTGGGCAACATAAATTCAGTATGAACTTTTATTTTGAAAAAATACTGATTGCTTTCTTCAGAGATGTAGAAATTAACGTTAGGTTTGGGGTGTAATTTGGAGGAGGGAAAAAAAGCCTAAAAATGACATCCTGGACAACACACATCTGAAATGTCAACTTTTCCTTGTCTTCAGTGTGTTGGCAGAAAAATACCACGATAAGGGAAGTTCAGTGTATGATAATCCATTTTATGGTTTTGCCTGGAACACAGGAATTTATATATATGCGCACAGTCATAATTTCTTAACTAGCAGAGTTGGAATTAAATTGATCAAAGTTTGAGAATAGAGAAATTGCAAACTACTTCCAGATTTGGTAGAAAGGAGTAGAATAATCAGGAATCGCAAAACAGCTCAACAGCTGCTTCAAGTGAGAAAACTTAGTTGCAGGTAAGAGATAAGTACGTTTTCTCCCACTGTTCTCAAGTAGGATAGTTGCATCTTTCTGTAGCACAGCAAATATTGCTCTACACTAGCCATAGTTCAGAAAGCTCTGTTCATTACTCTCTTAATCTTCTAAAATATTTTAAAATTTTTTAAAAATCTTCTTTATTCCCTTCCTTATTTACATTAATGCTAATTAGTCACTATCACACTGAAGCTTCTTGATATTAGATGTATCAGCTTATGAGGAAACATTAAGAAAATGTATCACAGAATCACAGAATGGCCAGGGTTGGAAGGGACCTCAAGGATCATGAATCTCCAACCCTCCCCTCACAGGCAGGACTGCCAACCTCCACAATTATATTTATATTTATACATTCAGCAGTGCAATGCAAATTTTGCGAGAGCTAATGTTCAGTTAGCTGGTATAGGGAAATACAGATTTTAAACGTTGAAGATTTTGAATGTCAATAGGATTCTTTCTGAATGGAGATAAGGTTGAAAAGTATTAGGAAGTTGAAACTTGGTTTGTTGTGAAAACTGTATGTATATTAATTCTATCACTCCAAAGCAAAGGCATAAAATAATATTATCAATTCAAAGCGAGTATTCTGATGCTTATTAAACTATTCTTTGCTTTTAGGCGTGGATCTATCTTAGAAGAAAAGTTAAAGAATACATTATTTTTGTTGCTCTTGATCTTTTTGTCAGTGATCTCTTTCATTTTTCCTTCTTTCCATAGCTGTAAAATAATGAATTGGTCTACAAGAAGACTTCTCAAACAAGTACTTTAATCATGAAGAAATACCATATCAAAAGAGGATTTGATTCCATTTTGTTTTTCCATTTTTACAGTTGGAAGATGATGGGAAGCTGTTCTATACCCTTGATGATGGTCATACCAGATTTACAGATCTCATCCAGCTAGTGGAATTCTACCAACTTAATAAAGGAGTGCTACCTTGCAAGTTAAAACACTATTGTGCGCGAATTCCTCTTTAACCAAAGCATCTGTTGCTTCATCAAAGGAAAGGGAAGATACCAGAATACTTTTTCTCCTCAAGGCAGTTTGTGTAGTCAGAAGGGTAAAAATGTTACATTTAAAGGTTCAAAGTTTTAGCTACCAAAAAGTGTAAAGTACATTCAGTATAGATAAGAACTTTGTGATTGTCAAAGCAAAATAACTCCACGGTTTTAAAATATATATATTATTTCCTATGTAATTCTTTAGTGTTGTCTCGGACTTTTTTTCTTTTTTCCCAATGTAAAAGTTGTGTTTTTTTTTTTTTGTTTTTTTTTTGTTTTTGTTTGTTTGTTTTTTTGTTTTTTTTTTAATTATATTGTGTACCTTCTACCGAAATATAACTGAAGAGAAGTTCTTTGTTCTTAGGGGTTTTTTTTGTCTTTTCAAATGTTTCTTATAGTTTCTATTCATCACATAGAAAAAGAAAATTTACTGTGGTAAGGATAAGCTGAACTGCACATTTTACTTGTAAATAAAATGAGTAAATATTTTGCATTATATTTTTGAATTCTACTTTGAGGATTATCATTCAAAAAGCAAAAATCATTAAAATTACTTATAACTGGTTGGCTGTATTCAATTGTGCTATTATTTAAAAATTATTTTTGTCCAACCTAATGACTAGATTGACACCTTTATGCAAAGATGGAGCATTTTTTCCTTGGTAGTGACGTGTATAAATATGCATAAAGAGGTACACCTACAGTCTCTAACACATATACCCCTGTTAATTACTGTGGCTTGTTTTAGAGCTGAGAAGGGAATCAACTTCATTGGCCCTTAAAATGAACAAATAAAGGTGAATACAATTTTTTTTCTTTTTGCTGAAAAACTGTCAAGAATGTATTTGCAGTTGGTTCCTTGCTTATTTATTATTTATCACGAAATTACACATTTCAATGTAGCTACAAGTCAACCAATCTTGCCAGGTGTTCCAATTATAAAGATCTGTTAAGGTGGAGTGAAATTTTGAACCATAGCAGTAGAAATATTTTTAGTATCTGTATTTTGAAAAAGATGCAATACTTCTGCATCCTTGCACAAAGGCTTAAGTGGAGTGGAGCTTGAATTGAAAGATGTTCCCCTGTCCTGATGCTTTGTTATCCTATAGGTTTGATCTCATTATGAGGGTCCAAGACGTGGCCCTGAAGTAAAGCCTGTAATGGAAAGTAGTGCTTAGAGGTGGACCATCATGCTGAATCCTGGCCCTGTGCCCATTCCTGCTTTTGTTCTCCTATTGTCAGGCACGCCAGGTATTCTGCTGTAGGAGTTAGTGGGGAGGGAAAGTGAAGGAGGCCTGGCCGAGGGACAGAGCAGATGGACACAAGATACAGTAGTGCCAGTGCACATCAGCTGGTAGGGTTGTGTAAATGGTTGCATTAGAATATGATAGCTACAGTCTATGGTTTAGTTACTGTGTGCCTGTGGAAGGCAATCATAATAACATAATGCTGTGATACTTAATTTACTGACTTGATCCACACATCACTGACCTTTTCCTCTGATATGCAAATAGAGTTTTTAAAGCTCATTAAAAAAGCAACTCTTCATAATGTGTACCAAAGATGCAACATATGTGGTGTCTGAGCTCATTACATTAGAAATGCCTTGTAAAACTCTTCACAGACTAATAAATTTAACTCTTAAACCTTGAATATAATTTCAAATTGTAATTACAAAAATGTAGTTATAATTAAAACCTTTTCAGATTTATTTTAGCAACGGGATTTCTTCTGAGGCCTTGTATTCTTTCAGAAATTGGCATAGAATAAAGAGAATTGTTGCATTCCCATTTTTCTTATTATCTGACAAATGAAATGTGTTCTGTGGTCTGTCTGGACACGTGAAAGCTTTGCCATCATTTCCATTTGTATTTTCGTATTTGCCTGTACAACTGGTAGAGAAGTTAACCACTCAGTAAGTATGTATCTTTTCACCTTTAGAAAAGTGAATGTGAGGACTATTGAGAGACATCAACCATCAAGAATCCTTGCCTGCTTTCTTCTGTTTTCATGAGTGAAAAAAAACAAGACAAGTCAACACTTAAAATGCAGTATTGCTTAACAAGCATGGGTTTTGGACATTTGAAAGAGTTTTTAGCTGGCAAATATTCAAAGCACTGTTATCCTATAAAGTGTTGCCTCCTGCATTCTGGCAGGGCTTTTAATTAAAGTCTAAACTGAAATCTTGCTAAGAATAATATAAAACCTTTTTTTTTTTTTTTTTTTTTTTTTTTTTCACTAAAAAAAAATCTGCATACATTTTCTGAAATGTGTGGTTGTTTATGACTATACTGAAATAGTAAAACTAATGAAATCTAGGTTGGTGTATAAATGAGTTAACAGGCTACCTCTACGTTTCAGTATTACTGGTGAAAGCAGCATGGAAGAAGTAGTCTTATTGAAAAAGCAACAAACAAAAAAAAACCCACACTGAGATCCTGCAGTACTTGAAAACGTGCTAAATGGTACAGGTGGTTGATGTATGACTTACAAGATCTTTGCTAGCAAGCACTATTTTCTTGTCAGAAAAATGGCAAGTTTTTTATTATATCACTCAGTATATGTTTGACCATAAAGTTCTTTGAGGGTGTGGGCAACGCTGTTGAAATAGAATTTCAGTGTGGTACTGTGGCTTCTAATTAGAAAGAGTACACACTTCTTTGGTGCCCACCTTCACAAAGAAAATTGGCTAATCAGGAGTTGTTAACAGCAGGGTGAAATCAGTACTATTTTGGGCAGACTGGTCTGTCTGTCTCCACCAGCTAACTTCTCTGTAAGTATGGGAATTTTATGTCTACCTCCCAAAGGATTTAAAGACCTTTAAAAAAAAATATATATATATATATATATATATATATAATTGCAATTGATATTGTTTGGAAAGTTTTATTTTAATATACAAGAAAGATATATGTTTTTGTCTTTACTCTGGGGAGGTCAAAGTCTACAGGCTTAAACTAATTAGAGAAAAATCAATGTCAAACTAGGTTTGAAGCATCATGTTTGAAAAAACACTTCATAATTTCTTCAGATTTCAAAATTTAGACTTCTGCGTGTGTCTGTGTAGAGCAGTGCCAGGAGGGGAGCGGCTTGCCTTGCAGAAGTACCAGAAACAGTGTAACTGCATGCACATCTTTCTGTGTGGGGTAATTAGCCCTGCAGCGGTGCGTTCTGGAAGATGTGAGCTAGTTCAGATTGCTCTAAAGCATGGCATTGTATTTGTTGGCATGCCCTTTGTGCTTTAGCTTCCAATCTTAAAATCTTTTTGGCTCAAAGGAGATTAAAAGTTAATTCACTGGTGTTTCCTAATGTATATACACATACAGGCAGAATTAAGGTTCCATGGGCAGCATTAAATGACATTTTTAAACTTCTGAATGTTTTTACTTAACAATCTTATTAAGTCACTTAATGACTTTTTAGACATATAACAAGCCTTCAGTTCATCAAACCAAACGTTTTGAAAGAGAGCTTTAACCCGTTAAATAAAAGAGGATTACATATGTAACTAACTACAAGTGGGGCCTTTCAAGGACAATTGAATTTCTGTCAAATGTTGTCTGTTACATCCTGGTTACGGAATTGTAGTTTTTTGTGTTTCCCTGGGGGTAGAATTTCTCTGCAGTGTATGTGGGCTTGGAGCATCTTAATTTTAATGCACAAATCAGGTTATTTTAAAGGAATAAACTTTTTTTTTTTTTTTTTTGCTATGTTGTTTTTTAAGGTTAGTTGTCTTCATCTAAATAAAAGCCATTCCTTAATGCTTAACTGTTCATACACATAGCTTGCGAATCAGTTTACCATTTGTCACTAAGAAATCTCACATATTGCTTTATTTTAGAAGAATAAAAGCAGCATATAATTCACATATATTTTTCCTTGGTTAATAAAATAATATTTTATGACTGTTATGATATTTGAAACTGCTATTCTTTACCACAGTAGTGCATTTTGCTTCCAATTTCAATTTTGTAGCTGTAGATTTCACTGAAATCCTCAAATATGGGATATGCCCGATTACTTGAGCATACTTACAAGCTTTCAGAGGTTTAACACTTATGGTCTATGCATAATCAATGTGTATGATAGTGCAATTAATGTTAACTGTAATGAAGAGCATGAATATTTAAAACTTAATGAATCTGACTTTACACTGTGCTTTACAGCCCCATTCACACACGTGAACAGTGTTGACTGTTGGCCTCTGGATGTCAGCAGTGTATCACAAAATTCCAGTCATCAGCCACTGTTTTCCTGCTGCCTCCCAGAAATATCTGTGACTTGTGGTCTCTGCACACCTCCAGAACACCCAGTGCTTTTTCCTCTTATAAATTATTCACTTTCTCTGTACCAATTAGTTCTACCAGTTGCTAGGTTTGTTATCAAGTTAAGCTCCAAGACAAGAACCTGAACTCAATGAGTGATTAAAAATTTATTAGCAGAGATGATTAAATATGCAGATAGTCTGTGAAGCTTGTTCTTGAAACCATTACCTTTTTAATACTAATGATTTGTATAATTAATTTTAAAAAAGCCTGAAAGTCTTTTAGGACATAAAAGGAAAGAGATTAAACGCAGAGGAGGCAGTGAACCTGGGTATTAAAACAGCTCATTCACACGTATAGGCAATAAAGTGATTTCCTTACAGGGATAGTTTGTGCTTTTTTCCCCCTCTGCTAAGTTGATTATTTTATTAATCTTTCAAGCATTTTGGGAAAATTCGATCCACTAATGAGCTGCATTTTCAAAACAGAATTTTGTGACTAACACTGATAATAATCACCATTCCTCTATGCTTTAGAGTTAAAAAATGCAGTTTCTGTACCCAAATGGAGCTCCCACTGCATTTAGGCATATGCTCAATTTAGGCATGTGTGTGGCACTGGAGTTGCCATGGGAACCGCTCAGGTGCTCAGGTGAGGCCCAAGGTGTGGGAGCACAGGGCACAGAAGCAGCAAGCTGATGGGCAGCAGCATGAGGCAAAGTTAGCCAGAGAGGGCTGTGAGACGAGGCTGTTACAGCTGTGCTCAGGGCACATTTTGCACGTTAGGAACATTTTGCACGTTAGGCACATTTGGGGTGGGTAGCAGGAGGGTCCTTCTGGAGCCCGTGTGAGGGAGATGTGGCCAACAGGCTGGCTAGACTAGTGCTGGAGGACATGTTGGCTCCCCTCCTGTGGTGAAAATAAAATCAATCACTTTATTTCCCATTAAGGGAGTAACTAGAGAAGTGAGGTGGTGGCCCTCGGGGACTGTTTTTTTCTTTCCTGAGGGAAAAGAGTCCCAGTAGCACAGCAGCTGTGGTGAGGGAGCTGTGGTGGATTTGCCCAGCTGTGGGCTTTGAGGGAGCCCCATGGCGGGAGCCAGACAGTGCTGCTGGCTTTGTGAGGCCTGCCAGCATGTGCTAGTCTGTGGTCACATGCAATATATTAGATTGTAGTAACCTTGTGAGACAGGATGGAATGTGACAAGACCTCTCTGCAGGCCAGGGCTGTGAGCTGTGGCCCTTGTGGACTGCTACCTGTGTGATAGGTAAGAGCAGCCCTGTGGGCCCTTAGTCCCATTCCTAGGGGAGCAAGTGGAGCTCTTGGCTAGGGGGAGGGAGCACTGAAGCTGCTGGTGGCCTAATGTTTTTCTCCCTCTTTCCTTTCAGCTCTGCTTATTCACTGACCAGCACAGCCCCACTGAAGAGTGTGTCTGAGGGATGCTGCTGTGGATGAGGTGTGATCTAAGGTAAGGCTTTGTCTCCAGCATTTTCTGGGGATCCCTCTTTCGGTGGGCCTTGAGGAAAAGGGGCTCTGAACAGCCTAGGAGCTGCTAGTGGCACCTGTTTTCTCCTGGAAATCATGGAGTGACCCATCAGCTGGCATTGATGAGCTGCAGGTGCTGGAGGCTAGCAGAACTGGAAAGTCTGCCTCTAATAGGGGTCTGTGATTGGGGTGGAAAGGAGATGTGAAGGTGGTGTGTGTCAACTGGAGCAGCATAAACAGTAAGTGATGTTATTTTTTTATTTATTTTTTTATTTTTTATTTTTTTTTCCTCTCACAAAGGTTGGTTGGCTTTAGGGTGTTTTTGTGGAAATTATGAAGAGAGGTTGATACACACCTTGTGTGCCATGCTTTTTTTTTTTTTTTTCCTTGTTCTGTTTATAAATTATAGTGTCTTTATTTTCAGATATTAAGCTATGGTTAGTGTGATTTAGGCTTCCATTATGGCAACTAATGTTACCAGACCTGACTGAATTAGACAGCAGAACTGGAGCAGAGCCTTTTGTAGAGAGGGTCTCAAGGCAGATATTTGTATTGCTGTCACCATTGAATTTGTATAGCTAGGATCTTGCAGCAGAGAATATGTCCAAGTAAAAACACTAATTTTTTTATCCAAATGTCGTGCCTTTTGGTGGCTTGAAACTAGACTGTGACCTAGGAACTTCCTTATCAGATCACAGTCCTGGAGGCATTTCTCTAGTCCTAGGGAAGATGTGTCAAGTCAGATATACAGCTTTCTTTTTTTGCTTTTTTCTCGCTCTGAGCTAAGTTGAAGCGCCACTTTACACAAATTTAGTTCAGCCTTCCCTTTTATGCCAGCTACCTAGTTGGGAAAAGAGAAAGGGCATAGCAAACAACATTCCTTAGAGTAAGCAAGTTGGTAGAAAAAAACTGAGAGGACAGTGAATGAGATTCTTCCTATTCTTCCTTCTCTCTTTCTTTTTGCTGAAGCCGAGTATGTGAGTGAGTCCTTATTGTGACTTTCCTGAATATGGGGTAGGTTGAAGTGCTCCCAAATAGAATCAGGGGTTTGGACTGGGTTTTTTTTGTTGTTGTTGTTGTTTTTAGTGCTAACAGAAAATTTCTGATGTGGAAAAAAAATCTTAAAATAAAGAAAAGGAACTAATTATTTCAAATGGTTCTTACCACGCTATAGGATGCAGTTGGGAGAACATACACAAAGATTTCAGACTTTATTTATTTACTGAAAAAATGTATTTGTTAAATTTTAGAGAATTCTGCAATTGCCACAATATCTGCAGTGTATGCTATATATTTATGAGAGAAATCATGGAAACATATCTTCTGATGATGGATGTGAGGTCAGCTATTCAAACTAAAATACTCTTTCCTCAGTTACATGATATAGGGCTGCGGTGCTCAGACCATATGCAGAATTAGCTATTTTTAGGCATTTAAGGAAAATGTAAAGGAGGTGATGTGTGTAGGAGAGTGGAAGGGTAAGTTAATTTTAAAAGATATTAACATTTGGAACAAGATATATGTCATCAGAGTGATTTTTTTATTTTATTTTTTTCCTAACATATGCATATAACATACAAAGGGGTTCACTTGTGTGCTGAACAATTAATGAAGTCCTTACTCCTGAAAGGATGCATGTGCTTGTTTGTGTGCTGTATATAATGTAAAGGATTTCAATATGCTCAAGATAATGTGTAAGTGTTGTCAGGATCAAAGATGTCAAAAATAACTTGGAGGGCTTCAGGAAATTCAGGAAGTGTAATAAGGTGATGCTTCACTTGGTTCTGAAGTAGAAATTGTAGCTGATATTACATTTAATGATGGACTGTGGTCACTGGGTTCACTATGACTGAATAATACCAATATTTCGAGGTAAATGAGGAGAATTGTATGAAGTTGAACTGAAAGTTAGGGGTGCTTTTCCTCTTCTGTACTTGTACACTGATATTATGATTTGCATCTATTATCCTGTATTGTGTGATTAAGAGGGGAAAAAAACGCGCGTGCACACACACAAACCAGTCACCTTCCCAGCATTTTAAAGAACAAACCATCCTTCTCCTAAGAAAATAGTTTAAAACAAACAAACAAACAAACAAAAAAAACCCAACAACAACAAAACCCAACTTGCATGGTGGAGGGAGGGGTTGGGGAGAGACGGAAGCAGCAAGCAGCACCAAAGTCTTTACAGGAACAGATTTGCATTAGGAATCTATATTTGAAAATGCCCTTGGCCTTGTGAAAATATAATATGTATGATACTTCTGAATAAGAAGTTCTTCATTGCTCAGCACTGTAGAGTTAGGAACTGAAAGGCATTGTGGGAGTGATCTGATTGTCTCTTTGTCTCTGCTAGAAATAAAACTAGCACAAAACTTCAAACAGCATCGAAAGTACACATGGCCATTGCCCCATGGCAAAGATGTACAGCTGAATTGCATTACCCCTTTGCTTAGGAGTAATTTACTGCTAAGGTGCAGTAAATAAATAAATTCTAGATGTTGTTGTTATATGATGAAGTGAAATACTCCTTAATCTGTGGAAAATGTGTTCTGCTTCTGTTCTTCCTTCCATTTAGAAGTAATGTTGCTCAGATGACTTTAGAAACACAAGGAGGAATGAGCATGCTTTCACCATCACATTGATTCAAGGAATTTCAAGAATTTTCTACTAGATTTTCAACTTCTTCCCTCTGTATTTATTTCGTAGTCTCTATGCATAAATTCATCTTTTTCACTTTGAAATATTTCTTTGGTCAGTTGTGTACCTTCCCTGTAACTTATAGCACAGAAGAGACGAAAATGCCTTCACTGTTCCATTAAAAGTGTTGTTGGTTTGTAGTTTTTAGCAAACTTTTTATGTCATCTGGAAGAAGCATGGGTTCTATGTATGTGGTTAATTAATGCAGAAACATGCTATGGAGTGGATTAATGAACATGTACTGCTCAGAATCCCAAGAAGCTGGGATTGAGGTAACTGAGCACCTTTACAGAGGGGTGAGTTGCATTTATCGGGTATCAGACTATGTGTGGGTAGTTCAAGAGAAGAAAAATGAAACAAACAGAGAGAGCTCCTGAAGAGACTTCAGAAAAGGAGCCCTAACAGAAAGCATAGAGAGCTAGAGTGGCTTAGTCAATCAGGCTGTGGCAGTTTCAACTCTGAAAAAACCTAAAAACTAGAAGACTGGATGAGAAAGTGAAATAGAGGTGAGAGAGCTGCTTATGAGGGGGAAAAAGTCTTAATCTGTTTGACCCACAATTAGGAGGCATGCATGCTGGATTGTGTATGAATTTAAGAATTGTTACTGTCAGTCACTTGTGGAGCAGTTTTGAGCTCATGAAACATCAGTGGTTTAATGGAACAACTCTGGACGCATCACTCAGCAGATAGATGCTGCAGGGAAACTTTTTGTTCTGAGGAGCGTGTGTTTGACTCTCATGTTCTGCCTTGCTTAAAAAATGTCAGCATAAACCAGAGATGTGCAGAAAGGGTGAGCCAGGAAGAAGTGGGGTGGAGGCATGGTATGTGTGAGAACTATGAGGATTGGGTGGAGTGACTAGTGAGAAATCTTACTTGTTTTGCAACATGTCACCATTTGGTGATGGTATGCAGTTGTAACTAAAATGTTGTTTTGTGACTTCTTCTGGGTTGTTTCTTGTGTTGAGGAAGAATTTATGGCAACAATCATTACTTGAAAGTTTCACTGAGAGTTGAGTGACTCGGAAGTGTTGAAGCAGTTAAATACTGTAAAGTTTTAAACTAAACTTCACTGTGATCTCTCCGCAAAAGAGTAGTACGGATGTTTAAAATTAAAAAAGTAGAAAGGTGGAAACCATACGTAAGTGTGTTGATTTTATTAAAAAGAAATCATTCCAGGAGACCTCATTAAGCCAGGACGATATTCTAAAAGTGAATATACATGTCGACAGCTACACCCATAAATTTGAAAACTGCAAACATGTTCAGCATAAAAGCCATTTTTGAAAAAAGCTGTTGCTCTGCCCTTGTACTAATTTAAGAATTGTTCTTTCATTCTGATCTTTATAGTTTCTCTTCACATATATAACTGGGACAGTTTAAAAAATACTTTGCAGAATCTTTCATGATGTCACAAACTCCATAATGCAGATGATTATTTTTAAAAGCATGTACATTTGAAGTGTTAAATAAGCTCAATAACACCATTCTTTTCTAAAGAAATAAAATGAACTGTCCTTCGGCTGTACCTCTTACAAGGAGTCTCTGTTTCCCAGGAGCAGGAATGTTAGTTTAAATATCTTGACTGCAGCATTTGTCTTGGGGAATAGGTTCTCTTGTTCTATTAATGCTGTGTCTGAACACACAAAATGTTCACCATGAGCATGAGGCACTTCTTTCATTACCTGTGTGTCAGGGCACATCCATGGTGTGGGCATTTTTGAGTTGATTTCAGGAAAATGGAGACTTGCATTATCCCAGCTTGGAGAAAGTGTAGCTGGCACAGGAAGACAAAGTATTTTGCCTGTGGACACAGACTTCACTGAGGAATAAGGTGCAGCCAGTTGTGACCTTAGGCCTGTTTTCTCATCAGTGTGGGAGGAAGGAGGAGGGAAGGTTCTTTTGGTCCACTCTGTGTAGGTGGAAAGAAGATGATATTCAGAAGCTAGAAGAATTTTAAATGAAGATTGGTAATGAGAAATCCCACCTCAAAGAGTATGGGAAGATAACAAAAACTCTTTAGCTGACTGAAAGGAACTGAGCAAGGACTAGACTTGGAGTTGGAATAGTTCTTGGAAAGAAACATAAAATATGACTTTTCATTTTTCCAAATTTGAGTAGAATTTTTTTCTTACTGCTCATATCATTTTTTTTTTTTTATTTTTTTTTTTTTGGTATGATCTGATTACTAATTTTTGTCATATTTAGCAGGTAGCTAGTAAGTCTTCTGTGGTCCTATTTTGTGTTTACTTGAGAAGGTATTGTGTTTCAGCTTACAAGTGTGTGTTACCTTCTTCTCACAATTGCTAATGTGTTGTTTTCACTACTGCATGAAACAATGTGAAGATAACCTTGAATTAAAATATTTCACATAGAAAAAATATATTGCTCTGACTTCCTGTCTGAGTGATGTTGTAGTAGGAATAGACAAAGACGATGGAGCTTTGTCATTTGAAATAGATCAGTAACTCACCAATAGAAGCAGTACTTAGGATAAAGATTTTGATATGTGGACCGAACTCTGTCATCATATAGCAGTTCAAAATTTTTGATCGGTAGGCAGTATGTTTACTTTGATAATAAATGGAAGACTGAGGTAGAACTGTAAGGTAAATCCTCAAGGATTCGCATTAATACATGCATGCTCAAATATTGATGAGATTCCAGTTAAGACCTTGTCTTAACAGCCAGAAATACAGCTTTGCTGCTGAAGGGCTGTCAGGCACGTTGCACTGCAGAAATGAAATCTGTACAGAGCAAAGTTGTAAAAGGTACGGAGTTCCCAGACAAAACTGACACAGAATCTTTCTAATGAGATTAATTGCTGACATAATTGTGCTGTTTCTGGCCTCTTTCAATCTAACAGGACATAAGCTCCTTAAATGGGCTTTTTATTAGTGAGTATTAGTGGAACCATCTGGAAAAGGAGAATCTGTTTGTGCAAAGCACTACTTCATTTCTAATTAGTGTTCTCAAACAGATTTTCATCTCTAATAATAAATATATATGTTATCTGTGGGAAGAGGAGTAAGAATAAATTCCTTATCTAAATCAAATGCATTAGTCAGCAGCACTTCTGTCAGTCCAAAACATGGGAAAACATGAATGCTTTGGAATTAGACTCCTGTTTCAGTTTCACATTTTGTACCACATTCTGCTCTGTATCTTCCCTTTAAGAAGGGGCATGGAAACAATCTGCAATAGAAGTGCATAAAAATAATTGTTTTTTAAGATAACAATATTAAAAACAACGTGTGCATACAATCCAAAGGATTCTTATATGCCTCTGAGATGCTTCATATATAGTAGAAAAATGTGAGACTTAGAGAAGTAGTGGGTTTGGCACTTCCTCTACAGCTGAAACTTCCAAAATCCAAAATAATGACCTGCATCATGGATTTTCAATAGGAATCTTGCCTGTATCTTTTCAAGGTTTTTGAACTTGAACTAGAGCCAACAACAGATGCAGAAAAGGGCATCTGGCAGGTTAGGAGAAATGGTTGTGGCAGGGAAAGGACCGGAGTGGTGCTATAAGGATAAACAATGTGGGTGTTGAAGAAGGGAATGAAAACAGCACAGACTACAGTCTTTAACTACCTTACTCTGACATAAGCACTTGTATATATTTGTTGGAAAACATCTTCAGGAGAAGGGAGAACGAGAAGGAGAATGAGAGATAAGAGCTTACACATCACAAATATGGAAAAAATATAGCACGTAAAATTTCCTCTGCTAACTGACTGGTGTTAGTTTTCTTCAGAGGTAGTCATGAGCAAGAGCTAAGAGCACGTAAATCTGTGTGAGGAAGGACCAAAAATCTGTGTATATGGTTCATGGAAGTATCTTCTGCCAATTTATTTGCTATTGATCTCCAGAAGGAAAAGAAGTGTGTGCGTGTGAGACATACATAAGGATCAAGTAAGGAGGTCTATTCTGACTTGTTTGCTTCATGCTGAACATCAGCTAAACTGATTCTAAGATGGTGAACTTGTAAGAATTGCACAAAACTTGAACAAGTGTTAGATAGATTACTGGTGACCAGCATGGAAAACTATGGAAATTTCTGAAGTGTAACCTATGTACAGCATACATACCAACAGTGTTTACCAGTATACCAAAAAATCAGTTTTTTTTATTTTTATTTTTATTTTTATTTTTTTTTTAAAAAAAAAGCCCTTGGTATTTCATTGCAACAATTCCTACCTACAGAGTGTTTTTGTAATGCAAAAAAAACCTTATGTCTTTGGATAAGCATCCAAGTTCTGTTTCTATGCTATGCAAAGGAGTTATCAGTCAAATAAGTGAACAGTGTTATTTATATCTGGGATAACAGGCTTTTAAATGATACATTATACCCAGAAGAATACCTTTTTCTTTAATGTTGTTTTTTCACGTTGTAAGATGCGCTCATGCTGGGGAAGAAAATAGATGGAGCTGGGCAACTGAGCAAATACGACCATATGGCAGCATGTCCTAGTGTGTTCTTCCAGATTCTGATGTAGCAGCAAAAGCAGTAAGAATCCCATGTTATAAAATAGCTTCTATATCCAGGTCTTTTTCCTAACAACAGTCTAAATTGCAAAACAAAACCCCACAGTATTAATTTCACATTACAGTCCAAATCATCCATGTGAATACTGTTCCTTATTAAACCTCCTCCTGTCACTGTAATTTAATTCTTCCATTCTTAAACAGTCTGGCCTGTAACAGGAGGTATGAGCCTGTTTTGGTTATTTGAAGGTCAAAATTTCCTTGGGGTTCAAAGAATGATTTTCTTGTATCCTCTCTCATGTGCAACCTTCTGTCCCAAGCTCCTGCACCTGAAAGTTTTCTAATGCTTGCAGGAGGTAGAAACACAGACTGACTCACTCTGTATGAGTGATGTAGAAAGCAAAGTAGGGCATCAGAGAAATTAAATAAAATTGAACAGACAAATAGTCCTTTGCCTATAGCAACAGCTACCATGAGAGAGGGAGGATCTTCCCTTCATCTGCAAAATATTGGGCAGTGTGGAAATAACTTTGAGGTGGTCATTATTACCTACTTCTGGTAGAGTCTCAAAATTCTATCAAGTAAAATTAACTCCGTATTTTCTTTCTGCCAGTGTTAATTGCTAATGCTGACTAAAAGGAATGGGAAACAGGAGTTACATAGAGGTACCCTCCCCTGTGTCATTAGTCTGTCACTGGAGAGCTTCCTTATGGGAGGCTGTAGCTGATCAGCTCTTAATTAGTTACTGGACCATTAATTGTTGTCAGCTTAGTTTGGACCTGTTAATACACTTGGTTTTCACCACCTCTCAGGAGAAGTTTTGTTTCTTGTCATGTGGAAGAAGTGTTGGTTTGTTTTTGTTGTTTGTTTTTTAAAAAAGTGCTGCCTGACATGTTTAGTAGTTTCTGTCTGTAGATGTTGTGGGGAAGAAGCAGAGAGAGGGTGATTTGTGGTCACTTTTTCCTCTTTGTTACTTTCCAGACATTGGTGTAACTCTCCTCCCTTGGGAGAGAGACAAGCAAACAGGTTGAGCTCTCTTCCTTTTGTAAGTTTTCTATACTCCTGATTATTCTTGAGCATTTCTGAGCTTTGCTTTCCTATAATGAGGGTATCAGAGCTGTGCTTGGAGTGGAATATCTGAGTAAATTTGGATTTACAAATCCAAATATCATGATTGTTTTGTTGTTGTTCTCATTTTCCCTCTTTATAATTCATAATGCTCCTCCATTTGCTTTTCTGACCTCTGCTGAGCACTGAGCTGCCAGTTTTCTGTGGGCTTTCCAAATGGAAAAAAGATACTGATCCTGAGGTGGAAGGATGATAAATCTAGGCCTTCAAGAAGGAAGTGTGGCCTGAATGAAGCCATGTGGTAGATGGTGGGATGGAAGTGGAGTGTGAGATGGCTCAGCTACTGAGAAGTATGAAGTGGAAACATCTCATCCTAATCTGCTTCATCAATCATTTGTGTACACTTTTACACATAATTGGTAAATTAAACTTTTAAAAATGGCTTCTTCTAACCATTCTAAACTGCTGGTTTGAATGGATGGCTAAGATATTTTTCTGTCTGCTCTGCTTCCCCTGCCACTTTCAGTTAAGATTAGATCCTGATGGATAGCATCATTTTGTCACATTGTGGCACTTTATAAATAACATAATGCAGTGATGTACAGTGCATTGACAATTGCAGTTTTAGTAGCAATTGGGAAAGCTAAAAATGAACATTTTCCATAATCTAGATCGTTTACTTTGGCTGTCGGGTTTTCTGCACATCTCAAGTATGTATTCCCATAAGATATTAAAAAAGATGTATATGTTTTTATTATATTGTGTATACACTTTGGTAGGTGTAAAATAAGTTTACATTTTAAATGCATTTGTGCTGCTATCAGAGAAAAGCAAAACAAAATAAATTGATGCCAGGGGAAATGTCAGGCATGCAACACAGATTTGTTAAATAAACATTACTGTGTGGCATTAGCTAATGTTATTACTTTGTGTCCCTAGTGGCTCTTTTTTTGATTATCTGCATTTCTAAAGACTGTGCACATTTCATACACACTAAGAGCAGTCAAGGATTCTGCTTACATGAAGGGCTTGCAAAAAAATAAAAAATGCCTTTTTTTTATTTGCAACTTTGCTAAGAACACTCTTACATTTTTGGTGTGGAAGTGTTAATGTGAGGAAATATAGCTTGATATTTTTTAAATTTATGTTTAAATTTAAACTGTGCTGCGTGTATATGCAGGAAAGAAAACCCAGTATAACAGAACTTTAAGGATCTTAGTAAGGGGGGAAAAAAGTATACCATCCTTTTCCTGAATATCTTTCAAGAGGAATTGCAAAATAGAATTATAAATCAGAATTCATTGAAAGTGCTTGAAAAAGGAGGACATAGACTTCCTTGTAACAGTGGAGGATTACTTATGAACTTCCACTCAAAATTTTACAAGTAAATGTTTTTAAGTGCACTGTTGAATCCAATAGACAGTTCAGAAAATGTTTACACATAATGTAAGTTTGGAAAACCTTATGAAGGTGTCTTTATGTGGCCAATCTCGCTCTTCTACTCACTCCCCTCTTTGTCTGTATTGCCTCTCTCCCTTCCTCCTTTCTTCTGTGGCCAATTTGGGTGTGGAGGCTGAAGGTACCTGCAGTGCCCTGCATGACTGATGGACTCAAGCTGGACTTATTAGCAGTAATTCATAGCAATGCCATCTAGGTGCTGTTCTGCTTGTATGTTACTAATACTAGATCAGATAATGTATGTGGTTTTTTTTATTTGAAGAATGTAAAGCTAATTTTCAGGGTTTGCATAATCAGCATATTTCAAGCAAGTCTTACGCAGAAAAGTGACTGGGGTAAAAAGGAGTATCAAAGCTGTGTGTTCTTTCCATCTGCTCACTTTATTCCATATATCATGTTGCTGGTCTTTGTCCAAATCCAAATAGACTTGTATCCATACTGCAGCTGACATCAGCTGCCTTTTGGCAGTTGTAGGGGAGGGGGAAGGCAAGAGAACAGATCTTGAGAGAGGCTGAGGCACATTAACCAGTGTATTTAGAGAGGGAAGCTTTTGATGGTATGAACTTTTCCAGGAAGACAACTTGAAATCAAAACAGTATGTTGGGTACAAATTTAGTTGCTAGTGCTTGTTTAATGTAGCGTTTCCTGTCTGTTGAATGTTGACTCTGCAACCTAAATGCTATTTCAGTACAATTGCTTGGTTTTGAATATAAAATAGGGGGATATAGGAATCTTGTACTGAAGGAATAATATTGACTTCTGTTTGGAGAAATTGTTGTGGTTTAACCCTGCAGCAGCTCAGCACCACACAGCTGTTTTCCAAAGTATAGAAGGACTGGAGCACTCTGATAACATAATTGAAGACTTTTATCAAGAGAAAACATGCCAAAGATGAAAGTGTTTCCTTCCTCCCTCCAGTCCCCCCGATTCACAAGATATCCAAACTGGAATTGATCACTCTGAAAAAATATAATTTCAGCGATTTTGTGATCTGGTGAGAATATGGTTTTGAGATGGAGAGTGAGATGTTTAATTATGAATGTTCCTTGTCTGTATTAACTATGTTAGAGAGCGTGTGCATGCTGGAGACCCTCTTATTAGGGAAAATGACATGGACAGATGGACAACTGTGTCACATTTGTTGGACACTGTACTGAATCTGCATTATGGTGTTTTAAAATGAAAACTTTGAAATTACTCTCGAGCCTGATCCAACTGGAGGCGATGGCTGGTATGTCACTCATTTCACTGTGACCTGGATCCATTTCTAAATTATTTTTCCTTAGTTGCATAAAACTGAAAAAGAAAGGAACAAGACAAGTTCACTTTAGGTATAAAACTAGTTGCTACAACTCCAATTTCTAGGTTGGTTTTCAACTCTCTTCTAAAAACAGAAATATAAAAATAAGCCCTTTTTTGTTTTGTTACTGTTAACCCTATTAATGGATTCTGTCACCTGCTGGTAGGACTCTAATCCCATCTTCTACCCTTTCCCGTAATTCTCCTGAAATCTATCATTTGCAGCATGTGGCAATGGACGTTCTTAAACTGTGAAATATTTATCCTTAAGAAGCAGGTTTTGCTGGGGTTCATGCTTGAGTCTGTTTTTCTTATCTTTCTCAAAATGTCCAAATTTAACTGATTTGAAAGGACCTCATTTTAAATTACATTCATTCACTGAAAACAGAAATTAACACTTAGAGACATCTATATGCTAATGATTGTAGCTCAGGGAATACCCTTCTAACCTTTTCAAAAGGAGTTGGTAAAAAGCCATTTCACTTGAAAGCAACTTAGTAAAAATGGTACATTAATTAAATACAATAAAATATCCTTAAAATCTTTATCCCGTTTATCACTTATCATTATTTTTCCTTTTTACATATGGTACCTTAGTTCCAAATGAAATGTTCAAGGATGTGTTTATTAAGATTGTTTTATTCTGGTGACATCTATTGCTGAAAAACAGAGGTTAAGAACCTCATGAGTTTTAGGGATAGCACGCAAGCGGGGATGGAAAAGCAACTTCATCACCATCCATGAGATACTTAAGAGCATGAATGTTGGCAAATGGGTCAGAAACGTAGTAGGAAGGCTTCTCATAGCCCTCCCAGATGCTAACTATAATTATTGATCAGAAAGACCTGAGGCTTTCAGACCCTTGTACATCTGTATTTCTCAAAGTTGCTGTAAATGCAAAATATGACTTTTGCTTGTGTAGGCTTATATGTTATAGGTGTTTGTTTTCAATTCTGTAAGAAGTCAGAATTTCTGAAAGGGAGAAATGAGTGTTGCACACATTTAAGTTGCTTATCCACATTGGTTTTATACCTGATAGCACCTGTGTTACTGCGTTATGCCTAACATTTCTTAGGGAAGGTCACTGCTGTGTATAAAGGATTTGCAAGTCCTTATATGGTGCACTCTTGTTTGGAGGTTAAAAAAAAAATAAAAAATCCTCTGGAAACAGTTGCAATGTTGTTTCTATGCTGTCTGCTATTTATTTTGTGATTGCTCTGAGAGGAACAATTTCTGAAAAAGGGGCCTAAAAAGCTAATGCCCGAAGCCTCTTTGAAGCCACCTATCTGATTAGTCTTGTAGATCGTGATATGAAGTCAAACTAGGGTCAAATAAAGTATTAAGCCCTGGAGTAAGATGTGTCTGCCCTAGGCTAGAAGCAATTTGCAACTCATACTTGGTTTAAATTTAATAGCAGTAAAAATCCTATTGAAACAAAATGTGGCAATTATTGCTCTCAAAATTCCTTTGCAAGAGCGACTGGAGGAAGGTCACAGATCTGTACTTGGTTTGCAGATGAAAATCTGTAAAAGAGATGTGAAGATCCAAAGGATCATGTGCTTTGGTAATATTCAAGCAGGCGTGTTGTAGCAACTTGCTTTTTGTGGAGCAGAAGAGGTCCAGGATGCTTCAGGTTGGTTGAAAAGTGTCTGCATGCACTAGGCAGGCAGTTGTAAAAGGCTGCTCAGCAGTACCTTAGGATAAAAACAAATATGCTGAGCACCCAGGTGACGGAAGATAAGTGGTGATGGTTCCTGAGCAGAGAGGGACAATTGTGAGTGGAGGGTGAGATTTTTCTGCAGCATTTGAGGGAGGCAGTTAAAAGAGTGGGTGACAGCTACCTCCTCCTACACAGCAAAGGCAGAGGGGCTGGAAATCTCCTGACAAAGAGCTGCTAACAGGTAATGTATGATTAAAAAGAAATAACGTGCCTTGAAGACACACCAGAAGAGTATGTGGGGTGTGAGAAAGTGGCTTTTGCAGCCTTTATTAACAGCTAAAATGCACCCTAGGTTTTTTTAGTTTTATCAGAAAAGCAATGATCTACAACACTGTGTTTTTGTCCCCTGGACTGCAGGAAGGCAGTTTTTAAGCAGCTGTTGCCTAATACCACAAAAGCTAATGTGGCCTCTGATCAGAACAGTTATGAACAACGGGATATTTGTTTTTCATTGTTCTAAGCAGGAGCTGTTCTCTCTGCTCTGTGACTTCAGATTTTCCCTGGGTCTTAATCAAAATAGTATCTCTATTAAAATCCTTCGTAAAGGGTAAAACATCCTGTTTGAGTTGCAGTTTTCAGCAAGTATTTGTGGAAATACGGTTATATTGCTAAAAAAATGTCTATCTTCTTTACCTTAAAAGACAACGGTTAAAATTGCAGTTTGTTACTTAATCAGTTTTGTAAGGTGTGCTCATTATTATTTTTATTTTCCCAGCAGAAAAGCGTTGCTATTCTGTATTGGTTTGACTCCAAGCACAACATGATAACTTATTTTTTTCGGTTGCTGTCATTTGTTTGGCCAGTTTGCACTCTAGGTTCTAGGCTGGTCTAGCTAAATAAAAGCATGGCTGCTTCAGTTGCTACACAGGACATTCCAGAACTGGTAGAGCTGGAGAGGCAAAGCTTTGTCCTTGTTCTCTCACACTTCTCACATCAGTGTGTTGAGCACAGCAGGGAACTGTAACATACTCTGCTGCTGGTCTGCAGTCTGAGACTGGCTCCAGGCTTTCAGCGCTCTTCTTGTAAAAGGTGGAACTGGGAAACCAAACGTTTTTAACCTAAGCTATCTTTTGTGTTATAAAGCAATGGCAAAAGACTTGTTGAGTGAGCTATCCATGTGATGAGTATACTTTTGTAGCTTGATTTTTATAGCGATGGTTGATATAATTTTCAGTGTTCCGTGTGTGCTATTTGTGATTTATCATGTTCCTTGAATTACAAGCTTTGAGTGCTAAACTATATGTAACAGTTTGGACACTGTGATTACAGTATCCATGAAAATGTATGGAATGGAAAAAAATTGAATTGAGAAAGGAACAGAGAAGGAATTGGTTTCAGTGTGCTGTGTTCTCAGTTAATATAAAAGTAATTTAACTACTTCAGTGATTGGCAATCCTGCCCATGGGAAGGGGGTTGGAACTAAATAATCATTAAGGTCTCCTCTAACCAAAGCCATTCTATGATTCCACGTACTCTTTCCTCGGGCTCTGAATGAGGACTGCCGTGCACTTATTCTGTTAGCCTGGGCACGTTGTTTGGCCACTGAAGTAGTGAGCCAGTGTGTGTATGATTGCTCTGCCCCCCAAAAAACTGTCATTCATCAATCCTGTGTGCAAATGGACATAGTACAAGATTCAAAAAGCATTGCAAAGAGGGAAAAAATATTTTCAGAAGAGAGGGTAAATAAGAACTGTTGGTTCTGTTGTACATACTATAACATAATAGTTTTTTGTTTGTATCATCTGGGCTATAAGACTTCGTTAATAGTGTGAAGTTGGTGGAATTATTTTCCTCTAACCTCTGATAGAAGAACTCACTGTAAAACCAAAATTGGCCATTTTGAGGCCCTTTACTGTAGTTTCACAGAATTCAGATATATTATTTTTTTAGCTCATGAGTAACTTAAAGAGAGACCGACTGTCAATCTGCTGCTGAGAACCACTGACTATTCTCCACCACTGGGAAAGGAGGAAAAAAAGGGGATCGTATTTAGGGTACAGAACATGTATGGTTTTGGATCCAAGACCCCAGAGACTCCTTTTTGCAGCTCAGCATTCATTTGGAAGAGGACCTGATGTCTCCTGGGGAGGTCAAGCCCAGCTACTTGTGCAGCAGGAACAAGAAAACAGGGAGCCAGCAGATGCCGGGAGCTTTCAGAGCAAGCTTCTGGGTTTAGAAGCTTGAATTGTCCCCTGCCCTATAGCATGTGTGTGCTGAGGGACCTGTGCAAAGCTTCAAGTGCCTGGAGGTGGTGGGGCAGCTGCCAGCAGCTGCATGTACCCCAGGAGGCTCCCGTGTCTGTTGGTAAATCTGCCCACTTCTGCCTCTCAGCCATCGGCGTGCCAGACTGGGTCGCTGTCTTCTAAAACAAAACCACATACAAATTACTCTGGCACTGTAATAGAATTGGATTTGCAGGAATTTAGCAAGCTAAAGAAAACTCTGCAAGTCGACCAGGTATAGATTTAAAGAGATGGAAAAACATGACTGAGGGAATTTCACAAATCCTGTTTGCTGAATGCATCAGTAAACCAATTGCTAGGTTTGCAATGGCATAAAAATAGTTAGGTGAGATAGTTATCAGACTTTGAAGGTTGTACTCCCTGCAGCAAGATCAAAACTGACTGAATTTGATACAGTTTATGTTAATGAAGATATTTTTTAAGTGGATAGCTAAATTATAGTTAGCAATTGTCATGGTTACAAGAATAGAATGAAAATCCTAACGGAAACCATCTTGGTGAAGATAACAGTGTAAAATTTCAATCACCTAATAGTTTAAATATTATGCTTTAGTATTATAATAAAGAATTCTTATTTTCAGTTGGTGGTACTCTGCATTACTGTACTTGCACAGGTTGTTGTATAGCCTTCTAAAGTTGAAGAATACACAGACTATGGCATAAAGTGGAGAAAAATGTTCTGTGGTAGCTTATTCTGACTATCAGCTGAAGTTATGAGCTCTAAACAAATGTGTATATTTAGTTGGAAGATTATTTTCTGGGCTTATTTGTGAGGTGTCAGTAGAACAAGTTTGCATCATATCTGGTTATGTTTCTGGCACTGTCTGGCAAAACTCTTGAAGGTGCTCCAACTTTCTCCTTTCGGCTGATATTCAGACTGGTGCTGCAGTTGTAAAGGTGTAAATCTGGTAGGCCTTAGAAGATGGTAAGCCAATGGAAAACATACTCGTCTCTTAAATTCACCTCTTTCAAATGTAGAATCCAAGGATTTGTGAATCCTTCTGTGAATATTAATCATTATCTGATAGATTCTTTCATTACCTGAGTTAATGTAGATATGAATGAGAAATTATGATGGTAATCTTTAATAGTACATAATAGTAAAGTTTCGTCAGCCCCAGATTTCATCTATATCCAGAAAAAGAAAAAAGAAACTGTACAGGGTTTTGTGTTTTCTCTTTATTTTTATATTCTCTCAGATCAAATTAGATTAATTAGATTAGAGATTCTAATTAGAATTGAAAGTAAATTTGCTCATTTTATACATTTCTAACATAGAAACAGACATAGAATTACAAAGAATTTTCCATTGTAAATACTTGTGTTGTTCCAAAATTGGGCTTCTTTAAAACATGTAAACATCTATTTGTAGTCAATGCAGCTAGGCTTCTGGCACTGCTTCTAAGCTAGTCTAAGGATCTGATTGTTGTTGGTTTTAGTTGCATGTTGATTAAAGAAATTTCCATATTTAATTATAAATAATTACAGCTGTTTCATTGAAAGGAAATCAGTTCTCTTCACTCTTGCACTATACTCTTTACACTATATGTAAATCTATAAAATCCAAAAATCCTTCAGCTAATTAATTTAGAATACTAGTGGAATGGAAAACAGCAGTGGCAGGATGATGTGTCTTGGACCCAGCATTGAGCAGGTGCCTTGCCAAAACAAGGAGTGCAAAAGAAGTTTCCTAGATGCATAAGCAATATACTTACATAGCATAATTTAAGTGCAGGAGGATTAAAGTTAATGTTAACAGGCTTCTGAGAAAGATAGATTGCATGATTATTTCATTTCTGTTGTCTTGCTAATAGATGTTTGTCTTTGCACTAGGTTTTTAAGTATTCTGTTACTAATAATGAGAGCACAGAAGTGCCGTGTAAGGACAAGGAGAAATGCTCTCAGGAGGGAAGAAGGACACGAGGCCAGCTTTGAAGATTCGGTTCTCCAATGCTGCAACTAGGCACAGTGCCAAATATCTAAATAATATCCAGAGTATCGCATGAAAGAGTGACAATAGGTTTGTAATCCAACATTAGCTAATGACATATTGAATTAGAGCAACTCGTGTTTTAATAAGTATTATATGGAGATGCTTCCTTTGAAGTTGGAGAGATTTCAGGTTTTGATACAGGAAAATCTAGTGAGTTACTTAGGGAAGGGAAAGCACAAGCATTTGCTTTTACATGTGGTGTCCATCATCTTATGATAGTATGGATGTTTGCACTTCTTTGGTGTGACTGTAGATCATGAATATTTGGGGTTTGAGGCTCTCCCTTCCAAGACATCTGCTTATTTGATCCTCCTTGATAGTTCAAACTGTAGTTTGAACTTGTAGCACAATTCTTGTGGAGTTTTAGTGGGAATGTGATATAGTGCCTCTTTAAGAACTGATGTTGAGTCAGCAGTAATGCTCATAAAGACTACTTGTAGGTAAGCCAATCCAGGATATAGTAATGAAAATGAACACACATTTAACACTGGAAAGTAAAATTGTATTTAATTTACAGTTAATATAATTAGTGTTCTAGTTATATGGATTAAAACCAATATTTGGTATGTACTGGAGCATATTCTTCTGAGGACCTGGGAATCCCCAGTATGGCATATATTGGAAGTGTTACTGATATTACATCCCAGGATGTTACAGGGAAATGATGTATCAGTGCCTTTATGCCTGCAGTTTGTTATTCTCAATCTATGATTGCTTTGTGCTGAAATGGTGCCACCTGTGTCAATACACTAAGTAGGTCTTCTAGACTTTGGAATGAGATGAAAAATGTCCTGAGCAAGAATCAGTGGGAGAATGTGTTGTAAATACTTTACTGCAGATGTAACCTACAGAGGCTTGATGCTGATATGAGTGGTAAGAGAGATCACACAGTGTAATTGTAATTAGAGTAGAAAATACTCTTTCAGTGCAATAGGAAAATTGCTTTTGAAAGTAATTTGCAATATCTTGTGGAAACTTCTCTGTGCTTTTCAGGATAAGTGATGTGGGTATTAATTTTCTCATCTTGGTGGAAACCAGAGAAAATGTACCAAGAGATTCTTGCAAGTGACGTCTCTGGCAAAGAAAGTGCAATTAAATGTATAGAATTAAAAGATTCAAGCTGATTGAAACATTACTATTGTGTAGCAGTATTGAAATTCTGATGGCTTTGTGTTACTTTCTTACTGAAAAGAAAAAAAAAGCCTTTAAGTACTTTTTCCAGTTTTTTCTTATGTTCTGCTTATGGTATTGAAGTTAGGTGCTAAGTGTTAGCGTCAACGGAAGGGCCATAAATTATATTTCTTGTGCAAACCTTCAGTCCTTCAGATTGTAATTGGGAGTTTATATTAAAATTGGTGCTCTTACCCTACCTTCCGGGATGACTGAAGTTATCAGGCCTGCCTATTTCCTTTCAGTCAGCTGGAAGATGTTTTAAGAAGGGAGATGGTAGTCCTCAGATTCATCCCAAAAGAATCTGTGTTACTGCAAGGAGAACTGAATTCCAAAAGCTGAAAATAGCTTTAAATCCAGGAAAACAAAGTTTCCTATGTGTGGCATTTCTAACAAAACGTGTTTATTTTTCTTATCCTAAACTGAATTCATTGAAAGATACTTTGTATGTTCTGCCTCTGAGAGCTTCGACCGAGAAGTTTAATTGGTTTGTAGGACTTTTTATTATTATTTTATCTTTGTTCATTATTTTTTGCTCAGTCTCTGTGGATGTTCTGTGTTTTCATCATCAAATAACTTGCTGGCTATTTTTGTCAAACAAGAACCCTGAAACCATCATGCTGGAGTGCTGAGACTATCTGCCCATTCTGTCAACAGGATGAAAGTGAATCTCAAGCTTTTTTAATTACAAGGATAACATGTTCGCTCATCTAATAATGAAGATGGTTAGCAATTTTAAATTTTAATAATCAATTACTGAAAGTAATTCTCCATTAAACCACAAGAGAGCCATTAAATCTCAAAAGATGGAACATGCTGTATGTAACAGTAGCAAAATTTCTATTTTTAAATATCATTAGGGAATATCTGATTTTCATTTCACTGCTTTTCTTTTACCTTTTTCCTCATGCAGACCATCTCATTTTCAGCAGGAAGACAGCACATGATCTTATAAATAATAAAAGAAAACCCTTGCAAGACTTGATCCAATGTGTAAAATATGTGCTAAGAATCTAATTTGTTTCAATCCAGCTTATTTTGACTGAATAATAAGGAAAGTGACTAATTAATATCCTAATACTCTGAGGGCTGGGTGGCACATTGGGTTTGATACACTCTCCTTTCACCTCACGAGACCCAAGTTCAGATTTTATTGATAGCACAGGTGCTGAATAGAGTTTGGTGGTTTCTCTCTTTGTGGTATAAATGCCATTGGAAACTACCAAAAAATTCGGTATAGTTGGCATCTTCAATTATAAAGCATGCTGAGAATTGGAAAGCAGGAATGCTACAGTTCTGAGAAAGGTTGGTGTGCAGATGCCTCTCATTGACAAGCAAGTTGGCATATGTAAATTGATGGTTGCTTCCAGCAGAAATAAAATAACCCTGAAGTATTTGAGGGAGAAGAAAGAAAAATATTAGGCTTGTCTTGGGTACAAGATAGCTTTTTTTTTTTTTTTTTTTTTTTTTTTTTTTTTTTTTCTCTCTTTCCAAGGTATTTAAAATTGAAATCCATGTAAGTGATTTGAATTGGTTTGGTAGTGGTATTAGACTAAGTTTAAAAATATATATTCTGAAGATACGCGACTATAAAACATAGTAGCTGCATAACTTGAGAAACTGTGTATGGGGAAAACCCTGAAGTGTCAGTACCATTTTAAATGAAAATAAATCTTCAGAGTTATAAGCTATAAGAATCATTTTGAAATTAATTATTCCTAGTTGTTTTTGTTACCTAGGAGCCACTGCTACTATAGAGCACAAATCTGTCCAGCACATCACAGTGCATATTAGCACTTGCAAAATCCAGTATGACTCGTTGGAACCCATCACTGAGTTATCCTGTCCCAGTGTGCCTAATGGCCCAAGAGTAGAACCAAGTGCAGCTGAAGAACTCTTAACGTGAGCTGGCATTTGTTCGCTGCATTCAGGGAAGTGGAATTTCATGACATCAATGGAAAGTGTCACTGCACTATTTAGTGAGCTGAGGTACCTTAGGAGCCAAAGATTTGTTGGAAATAAGATGGAAGAAAGCTTAAGATTTTTCTTTATTTACCACTGATATGTGGAGAATTCAGTGTTCTGCATAGAACTGTGAAGTCTGATCTTCAGATTGAGAGAAAGAATTGTCTTAATACAGGACATGGGGGAATTAGACTTAAGGTTATTGAATATATCTTGCACTATCCTTGCATTTTTCTTGATCTGGAAACAATGGCAGAAAACTGCCTGGTACTCTACAATTTTTCAGAAGTTCATGTTACAGATACAAATAGATTCTTAGTGAAGTTTCCTCAAATTTGAAAGCTTAAATAAGACAATAACAGTATGTTTTTCAGGTTTTGGTAAGGAGTAAAATATCTTCAAACTCTGTTAAGATGTGTAGAAAAAAAAATTGTCATAAATACAAACCAAAAAAAACCCAAATAAACCAAATAAACAACCCACCCTAAAAAGTTAAATATAGGTTAAGAACAATTGCTCTCAGCTTAACTTGATTGTGTTAATTAATTAGGCAATTTGAAAGAAAAGGTGATTGGACCTGTGGAGCAAAGGGGAAGTATTAACAAGGAGAGGGGTGACAAGCTCAATAACCTTTGTGGCAGAGAGGAAGACACAGATAATTATCATTTGTGGAACATTAAGGCAATATTTGGGGATAGAAGTTTGGTGAGCAAACCCATCCATGCTGCAAAATCATTGCTACGTTGTCTCTGCAGCTGTCACCATGTAGCTATGAATGGTAGTTCATGTCTTGTCCCTTATTTCTCAGCTACTCCTTACTGTCAGGGTTGTGACGTTAGATGAAAAATATTTTGAAAAATACTCTGTAGTAATAATTTGTCCTTTTCATCAGTTCCTTGTTCACATTCTAGTTCACAGCAGTTGTTGGGAACTAGATAGCTGCAACCACAAATAGCTTTATATGAGGCACAAAATATTTTATATTCAAGTCATAGCAAAGAATTGCCAGCTTCCATCTTAACTGGTGATTAGTCTGCTTCCATTTCAGAAAGAATGTAGAGTGTTAGGGATTTACTTTCAGTGATGGATTTTGCTTTACACTTAAATGGTTCAAAGGCTAAAAGCAGAACATAAAGTTATGAATAATTTTTCTTTTGAGGTAAGCTTACATGTTGCAATGGCAGGAACACAAGAAATACCTATCTAGTATGCAGATGAGCAGAAACAGACTATCTTCCCTTCTTCCTTTTTTTGAATTTTAGTGCAGTTGTACATCACTAGGTGTTGCCCAACCCTCAGCAGTACAATCTCAACATTTCCTTTCAGATTGGTTGTGCAGGCTGCATTCTGACTGCCTGCAGGAGGGAATGATTCGGTGGTTGTTTGTCAGTGTCTGTTTTGTCCAAGCTAATTAGCTGCCCAAGACTGCACATGATATACATTAAAGTGGGTTTTCTCTCAGGCCATAAGTAAGCAGTGAATATTCAGTTTAATTGTAGCTAAATGCATTAAAGAGGAAATGCACGAGAAAAAAGTTGTAGATGCAATAGTTTAACTTGTTCCTATCAGCAAAACAGGAACACTTTTTTAATTTAGCTGTGATGAGAAAGTATGAAGAAATAAACTTTTCTATTCAGCTTTTCCTACTGTGTTTGGAGAGATGGGGATTATATTTTGTGTAATAAACCTGACAGTTGTAGATTAAATATATGACTAAATTTCTTCAGAAGATAGATCCATTTTCAAGAACCTATACATTTTCTAACTGCTACTGGAGTTAGGGGGATACCAAGCACTTTGGTGCATGACAGCTGCCTCTTTACTCACCTCTCTTGGTGTGAACAAGTGGCTGTGACTTTTGGAATGACTTGGAAATGATGATGTTGTCATCTTTGGTGTAAAGAAGATGAGAGCTGATTGTGGTGGCAAACTGCATCATAGCTCCAATGCTTTGGGCAGTTCCAGCATAAGTCCCTAGCTGCTGGTCTACACAGCTGTAGTGGCCTTACTGGTCTCAGTGCAACAGTGTGTCTGCTCAGTTATGCATTCAATTTCTTAAATAAAGACTTGAAAAATTCCACAGCTTCTCCCTTCCTCTGCACCCAACTGAATGGCTCTGACTATTCAAAATAAATTACTACCAGTACTATCAACTGCCTTCCTCTTCTACCACCACAGTATTTGCTTAAGTGTTGCAGCATTCTCTGTCTTGCTCCCTCTGTCCTTGAATGTCTCCTACTCTCCACAAAGATTCTGTATTTAATAGATTTGTTCCTTGCTTCCTTTCCAGTATGCCATGAAGGCATATAAAATTCCTAGGATGTCAGAGTAAAACAGAAACAAACTGCAGAAGTTTATTCTTTTTGTCCTAATGAGCATTGCTTGTTAGTTTAGATGTTGGGTTTTTAAGTCTTAGAATGAAATTTGACTAGAATTACCCTTTTGGTAGCTCAATACTTTTTCTGTGCATGTTTGTGTAATGCACTTCAGGTCGTTCAGACAAATTGCATGTTCAAGGTCATGACTGCCTATTGTCATTAAAACCTTCATGGTATCCTTTTAGTGAGAGGAGGAATGTTAATACTAATGACTGGCCAAATTCCAGCTTCAGTAATTACATCCTGCCTTCTTAAAAATCTCTTTGCTGTTTTTAGATAACAAAACCTCTTCCTGGTAGTCCTGAGTGCTGTTCAGACCTTCAAGCATTGTCTGGACTGGTGCCAGCACAGACCTGGCTACTCACTGGTTCCTTGACTTCCTGGTGACCTGTGCACCCTCTTGTGCTGAACACTTGTGCATGCACACACACACAAATAGCTGAAAGGAGTTCTAGGTAACTTACAGCAGAAATTTGAATTTCATGTATTAGTGTAATGGAAATGCTAAGTCAGGGCTTAAAATAGTGATTGAGCACCTGATGGAAGGATAGGGCCAACCTAGCTCAGTTGCATACAATGCACCTGAATGACTGGAGGGGTAGGAGCCAGGATCCACCCCTTTCCAGACCTCATTTAAGGGTTGGCAGTGGAGGTAAGGGTATCTTGCTGGAGATCCCTAACTACCTGAGGCAGATTCTTTCCTTTATTTCTGTGGCTGTTGTATTTGAGCAAATTCTCACTCACTGAAACCTGGGATCATGCTTCTCTGCTGTCGTTGCTGTGCTTTCCATCATGATACAATAGATGTGAAGTGCTTTCCTCTTGGTAGAAGCTGTGTGGGCTTTTACTATTGGTCTAGTCTCCTTTCTATCTCTTCCTTTTTCTGATGGCCAGAAAAGGAATAAGAGTAATCTAATACTGTTACTTCGTATGCATCTTTCACTCCTTGGCTGCATAAGCAACCATCAAATGTAATCACATCAAATGTCATTCTTGCTTTGCTGTTGAATTTATCAATGATAGAATAGAAATTGTTGTTTTTAAGTGCTTCTCACTGCTGAATTTCCTTCTACCACGCTGCTACTATTTAATATACAGGTATTTTGGTTAGGTGTTTTTTAAGGAAAGCATAAAGTGAATTGCTCCATTTGTTTCAGTTTTGCATTTGTAGTCAGGGCTACCTAAACAAAAGGAAGCTTAATTTATACATTGAATCTGTTTTGGCCTATGAAGCTAATATTAGGCAATGAAACGATTGTAGAAAATATATCTATGTAGCTCTCTTGAGTAGAGAGGTGGGGAGAGTCCGCATGGTGTTCTGTGACATACCAGGGGAAGTGCAGTTCATCTGAAGAACTTGATAAATGTTTCAGAACTTCTCTAACCTGGTTGGTCTAGTTTGTTTTGCCGCTTTGCTAATGAATTCCCTGTACGCTGTAGCCTTATAAATAAAACCAGCTACACCATGAACTGAAACTAGCTCTTTGCTTCTAATCACTACACTGACAATTGGAAATAATACACCAGGAATAATCTCAGAGTTTGTACCTCATGCGTAGAATCACTGGAATCTGCTGAAATGTTTGATGACTGCATCAATTTCACCATATGAATAAATAAATAATCTAATTTAAACAGGACAGGAACCAGAGAAACACCAAAATCGTTTTGAATTCTGTGTTGTTGGTATTGTGATTATTGGCTGTACCTGCCAGTTTTCAGCACAGTCATGGGAAGATATAACTTCTCATTTATGTGACTGCAGTACTGTTACTGTAAAACTTGCAAAACATACTACCACAATCTCTGGAAATGCAATTTTAGCATAGTATTCTGTTCAATAATTAAATGCAAAATGCCAAGGGGTTTCCTTCTTGACTTTCAAATCATACTTTTGCTGCATCCAAAATGAAACACAACTGCTGGGTACTAATAAAAGTAGCATGACTAGGCAAGGTAATTTCCTCCTGTGTTAATCTTAAAGAACTTCAGAGTCATCAGAGTTCTATTTTGCTGGTTCTGACTTAAATGGCTGAATTTAACAACACATCGATCTCCCCAGTGCAAGTTTTGCTTTCAAACAAATGCTCCCTTTGCAATTCTTCCTATATGAAGGAAAAACAATCTTCGTTGTTCAGAAACTCACTATAATGAGCAATCTGTGTACTTGATGTCTGTTCTTCTGCTTTTAGCAGACAAGTTGAAGTTAAATTTCAACAGCAAGCACTCTGGACAGCATTTCTTTATGCTCTGAGACTTGCTGAGTGGAGAATGGATGAGTAGCTGTCAGGGAGCAGGTAGCAAGTAACCTCAACCCCAGTTCTGTTGTACAGCAGATCACTCATAAGGATTTTTTTTCTCCTTAGCTCAGAGTATTAAGAAATTAAACATACTTTTAATCTGTTTTGCAAATTTACCATTATTCTTCTCTTCTGAGATCCCTACTGCAGGAGAACACTGGTATGAGAAAGGCTCTAGTTAAATTTCCCGAATTTAAGGGAAACTGCTGAACGGCACTTCTCCATCTCCATTCTCCATGTTAGAGAGGATATGATTTTATTAATTTGTGCAACAATTGGAAAAATTAAGGCAAGGTAGGACTACCAGGCAATCCTTGTTCACTTCTGTAATCCTAACATGGGTAAATACATATCCTACTCAGAACAGAGAGTGAAACAACTCTGATGCATGACTGCAGGCATCTTATAGCTTGGCATTTGAAGATCTAGGTAACGGAAAGCATGAGTAAAGAATGAATTACTATTACAGCAATTACTCTTTCATTTGAACGATAGAATTGTTTAAATGAAATCTCACTAGAAGTGAGATCTTTGTAATTACTTAAATAGAATAGTAGTTTCACAATTTAAGCTTCTCAATCTCTGAATTGGATTACCTGATGTCAGGAAGTAATATTTGAATCAAGCAGCTAAACATAATTAAATTTTACTTTTAGCAGGTACATAATTTCATATTTATGTTTAACTTTCAGTGATTTTTAGCTGACATTGATGCAGAAGTGCTCAGTATTTCGAGGATAGTCTAAAATAGCTCTTGCTGAGATTTATGTTACTCTTTGTTCTTGCCCAAGCTATTTTGGTGGCTGGTGCTCCCTGTGTGGCAGGTACCTCTGTGACAACACAGAGCTATTTATCATGACAAGGAAGGGGGTAAAAAATTACACAGATCTCATTCTTTGGGGAAGCTTTCTATACACCCCCCTTCAACCCCCTTCCCTCATCCCCTCTTCATGTTTGTATTAATGGGTTAGTCTGCTCCAGTTCTTCCAGGTGTTGCACTTCATCAGTCTTGGATATCCTTGCTCACCTGGTACTTTCAGCTGGATACTAACAACGTGTTTATTCTGTTTAGTTTCTCTTAGAATGATGTAAGGCAAACTTTGCTTGTTCAGTATAGTCTCTTCATATCTTCACTCTTTTATAGTGGTAATGTGGGGCTGGTTTGCGACCAGCAATTAGCCTTGTATTTTTTGCCTGGATTCTCCACTGTGTTATATGTGCTTGGCTTTTTCTTTTTAACTTGGAGGCAGCAGAAGTATTAGGAGAGAGAAGAAAAGAAAATTCATGGTCCACCAAATAATATTTGTAGGCTTTATCCCCCTTTAGAACAGGAAATCAGGATCAGGAAAGCCAAGGTGCAAATGTTGGTAAACTTGGAGAGAGATGTGAAAAATAACAAGATGGGATATTAATGAGAAGAGAGAGGCAAAGGAGGGTGGTGTTCCCTTCTGATAAATGAGAAAGGAGAACTGGATTCAACAGTGATGGAGAAAGCTGAGGTACTCAATGAGTTCTTTACCTTGGTCTTCGCTTTCAGTTAGGCTTCCCACATCTCTTGTGTCCCTGAACTTCTAGATGGAAGTCAGGGGAAGAAAGTCCCTCCTATTGTAAGAGAGGAGGAAGTCTGATTCTGCCCTGTGAGGCTGCATGTGCACAAATCTATGGGTCAAGACAACATGAGTTCCAGGGTCCTGAAGGAACTGACTAGAAAAGCTACTCTCCAACTTATTGGAAAAGTCATGACTGTCAGATGAAGTCCCTGGTGACTGGAAAAAGAGAAAGGTCACTATCACTTACAAGAAAGGGAAAAATAAAGATCAGGGGAAATACAGGCCTCGTGTGGATGTGGCACTGTTGGACTGGGTCCACAGAAGGGCCATGGATGATCAGAGGGCTGGAACACCTCTCTTATGAGGAAAGGTTGAGGGAGCTGGGCTTGTTTCTTTGGAGAACAAAAGGCTTCAGAGAGATCTCATTGCAGCCAGTACTTGAAGGGAGCTTATAAGCAGGAGGGAGACTGACTTTTTATAGTCTGATAGTGATAGGTAAGGTGGAAGGCCTTTAAATAAAAGATGGGAGATTTAGGTTAGTTATTAGGCAGAATTTTTTTGCTCAGACTGGTGATGCACTGAGCAGATTGCTCAGAGATGCTGTGGATGCCCCATTCTTCCTGAAGTGTTCAAGACCAGTTGGATGGAGCCCTGGGCAGCATGACTTAGTGAGTGGCAGCCCTACCCATGGCAGGGGAGTTGGAGCTAGGCAATCTTTATGGTCGCTTCCAACTTAAGTCTTTCTATGATTTACCAATTGTCTGGACCTGACACACTGGTAATTCTTCCTTCAAAGTTTTCCATCTGGCTTCTCTTTCCATTCTAACAGCAGCAGAGTTTGCCTCTGCCAGCCTCAAACATCCATAGCAATTGGAGCTGCTAATTTTTCAATAACTGCAGTAATTCATCAGTGAATATTTTCAGACAACTCTGAAATATGCATATTAGGTGATTAAATTTGCAGTAAGTGTCGCTCTGTTATGCTAATGTTAAACATGCAACCCTTTCATTGTCCTTCTGTATTAAGCCTTTTTTAAACTGATGTGTCAATTACAGATTTTTTCCAGCCGGTCTAGATCAACAGTTATTTTTTGAGCTGAAATGTAAAAAAAAAAACATATATTCACTCACCTTCTTATGCTCTATGCAAGCAAAATGTAGCATCTATCTGTAAAAGTTATGTTACTGTGTTTGGTTTTTGCATTCTAGCTTCATAAATTACTTACTCCTTTAGTACTGTATCGTACGTATATAAAGACATGCTTGTATTGCTTCTACTTCAGGCCCTTTGAATCTGTCAAACTGCAAGACCAACACATTTTTCTCATTGAAAAAAGTCTTAGTTTATTAAGATATGTTTTACTCAGAAAATCTAGTAATTGCAGCTTGTTCAACTAAACAAGTTCAGCATTCTTTTTTGTGTAATCAAGCATAAGATGTTTAAAATAAATCAACTTCAAAACGAATATTGCTGTAGAGCCAATTTCTTCAGACAAATTAACAGATTTGACTTGGAGAGTAAAATATCTCTGCAAAATGACTAAGTTTCACTTTTCATAGTTTAAAGCACAAGTTCTGGATTCATTTAAACTGGATCAGTGACAAGATGACAACATACAATTGTGATGTCTTTCTAAGGGTGAGAAATTCAATGTAGTAGATTTGTGTGTAGAAAGGTACTCTATGCCCTGCGCTTTCAACGTTAATATAAAAACGAGTATGTGCAGAGAAAACTGTCCCTAAGGAAAAGCTCTTTATGGAGACAGTTTGCTTTATTGTACTTATTTAGTATGCAGAGGAAGAATTTTGTTTCTCTCATTTACCTATCAGTTAGAATACAAGAAAACTGGAATGTGGTGTGGTGTTGATTGTTTAAATGCTGCTCTTATTAGTTTTGCCCAATCTTGCAAGATGAGCTTACAGGGAAAGTGTACTGCAAGTGCTATAGAATTTTACTGATTATAAAAAAAACAACCTGCTTTTCTTGTTGCTCTGTCTGTTTTTTGTTATTGGCTTGCTTTGAAGAATGCTGAAAATTCCCATGATATAAAACCTCACTTCCAAAGATTCCTAAAGGAAGCCCTATAACATTACAGAATTAACATGAAGTTGGTTGTTTGCAGGAGATTCAAGGAGATGTTTAAAATACTTCCAAACCTTCTGTAAAGCTTATAGTTAGTTTTGTATTTGGACCTGGACATACACATGCTCCTAAAGGTCACAATACAACAGTGATGTCACTGTTATGCGAGTATGTATCAATACTTGATATTTTGGTACCTCATGTGCAGGATGCAACCTTTACTTAGGCTTCTCTGATTGAGAGAGATATACTGATAACAGTAATGATCAGATTTGCTGGTCTGTTTTATGCAAATACACTGATTAGGCAACCATACAAAATAGCCAATAGGAAATCATGATTATGATCAATATATGAAACCTGCATTAATTTTTCAGAGCTTCAACCTCCATGCGATATTTATAATCCTAAGTTATCTCTTGTTATTTGATCCTGAGGGCTGTTTCTTTGCAAAAATGAACAACAACAACAACAAAAACCCTGTAAATTAACACCAAAAGTGAAGGTATTGTTTTCCTGAAAGGAATTTTTTGACTGATATCGAAGGTTCAGCAGAAGGAGCATCAGTCAGATTGGTGGAGACCCAAATTTGTATCAGAGGTTCAGATCTGTACTGCTTTCCCAGGGAGAGGTCTTGCTATCCTGTAGAGTACCTATGTTGCTTTTCTCTTCTTCCTCCGTTGCAGTAAAGATGTGTTGGCCTGGAGGCAACAAGCCAGGACTTCTGATATGGCCACTCAACTAGGAACGGAAAATCCCTGCTGTGCTTTCTGATCCAGTGATTATTTAGGCACCTTCTCAATTAACTCTTATACAAACTGCATGGAATCTAATTCATAAAAGCAGCTTCCCAAAGGGACACATGAATACAGAGTTGTTATGCTTCTGAGCTTATTTAGAACCTGAACAGGTGAGCAAGTCTCCTTAGACTGGAGACTGTTATGAAAAAATATCTGAACTAGAGACAAAATACAGAAAGTATGTTAGCATTATGACTTGCCTGTGCTATTCATTGCTTCTAAAGAAAGCAAATGTTAGCTGTTTCTGGTATCTGAGATGCCTGGGGAGCCTTACAGGCTACTGGTTTAGTTGTAGGCTGTGTCAAAAATTATATACTTCATGCTGCTTTAGACAGTCTAAAGTATTCAGTGGTATCTTTACATATTCTTGTGATCATAAGATGTATTTGGGGAAGCCTGCCTCTTTCTGAAGTGGCAGCTGAAATCCTGACAAAATGCTCAGAATTGCTATAGAAGTATATGATACAGATGAATTCCATTCCTGCGCACAGTTTTGGACATTTGTGTTATTAGGTAAGCAATTAGATGATATACCCAATTCCACAGAAGCTTATAGAGCTTTTTTTTTTTCTACATGATTTGACATTAGTGAAAAGGAAAGCATGGCTGGGGTTTCTGGCAGATGGCTGAGCTGCTCTCTGGGGAAGTTGAAGGTGTATGGATTTGAACCTCATCAGACAGCAGAGGAACTCAATACCTTCCCTCAAGTTAATAGCACACTTCAGCATCCCCTCAGCAGCGCCCACTGGGAGAGTCTGTGCTGCACTACAGATACTCACTGTGGTGCAACTTGCAGTCTTCCTCACTGGTTGTCTAAACTCAGGTCTTTCTGAATTAACTGTGAACATAAGTTTTTGTCTGAGGGAACATCCTTTAGCGAACCCTGCTGAAGACCTCGATCCAACCTGCATTCTGACTATGCTGACGTGCCCCTAGATGTCAGCAAATGTGTGGAGTGTTGTCCTGCATTGTGTGTGCAGTTAAATGCCCCAGCTTTGGTTTCGTGTACACTGTAATATTGTTTTGTCTATGTGGGTTATACTCAAATTGGCCACTCGGCTTTCTAATGTGATCCATGCTTAGTTTATGCTGCAGTGTGTGTCTGCACAGAGAATGAAGGTTCTCCTTCTTCAATACCTTAGTGTAAGAGAACTGTAAAGTAGTCTGAAGTTCAGTTCATAGAGCAAAAAGTTATTTTCAACACTGTGTTGTTGTGGTGTGCTTTGCTCCAAAACAGCTCATCTTTGAGCTCTTTGGAGCACAGTCAATTCTCTGCTGCATGTCTAGAAAGGACTTCACATGATGAGTACTCCTATGGTCCTGGCATTTGGATGCTGTTTTGATATTGAATGAGATAATATTGTAGTTTCATTTGCAGTGAGTATGGGGGGACCTGTATTGTAGATTTATGGTAAACATAACTTTAAAAACTTAATTCTAAGAAATGTAAATGTTTTATTACGGTTTTGCATTGTAGTGACATTCACAAAAACAGTTTTCTCAAGCTGAAATCATATTAACTGAAATCATACAATTCGTATATATTCTGAGGATGCCCTCTTCCATTTGTTTGTTTATTTATTATTTATTTATTATTTATTTGTTAGATTCAAGGAGGAATTATGATAAAACATGATACAACTGTCTTTGTTTTTAAGCTTCCTAATACTATATGAACCACTCACTCAGGCAATAGCTATAAATACATAGTGGCAGATAAACAGTACAAATGAGCTCAAAGCTATATAAATGAGAAGGAAAGAGATTTTTTCACTGGTTAAAATGGAAAAAAGGAACATTTTCCTGTGATATCAAAATACAGGTTGATTGAATATATGCGCAGACATATAAGCACATACAATTACTGCTTAAGCTTATGAAAATGTAGCTCTTAATATCTGTTCTAACCTCCATTAGGAATATTATAGAGCTGCAGTCTGCATCTATATTGGTTATTTAACAGTGATAGTGCATACTGTAATTGATCTAGATAAAGATGTTAGCATAAAGTATGGCAGATGTGCTTAAACCTTATGTCTCTATGTAGTCGTGTTGGCCAATGATGACTTAATTTTTCCTTAAGATAAAATGTGCTGTAGCTTGGTGCATCTTTTAAAAGCAAACGGAAAATTCCTGTGCATCTTTATTTAAACTGACAGAATTATTATCAAAACATATAGATAATTAAGTGTTGAAACAGAACCATCTCAGAGTGAAGAATTCTGCTGATTCTGTGTGTGTGATTGTTTACAGATTTCGTTCTCCATTTGCTCCCGAAGAATACACTTAAACACTCAATCAATGAATAACCTACAGCAGTTTGTTGTAGATTCAATAATGGGGAATGGTGCATTGTACCAGGATAGTCAGATATACCCATAGGGAGTGTCAGTGGTCAAAATGCTTCCATTGCCAGAAGGTAGTCTGAAAATGGTCTAGAAATTCAATACAGCATTGACCCTACATTGTATACATGATCTGCAGTCAGTTTCTCAAGCTTACTTGAAGTTTAAAAGACAGCCATTTTAATTCTGTCGTTCAAAATACATTAAAAAAATGTATTCTGAATTAAAACTATTTTTCCTTTTTTTAATCGTAAATTTAAGAGATTTTTTTTCCTTTCTATGCATGCACCTTCCTATTGTTTTATTTTACCACAAGCAGATATTATGACATGTTTCTGAAAATACACTCTTAGAACATTTATTCCCCCCTACACGTTGTCAGATATCTCTATCTTGTCTGTCTCTGACACTAAATGTTTTTTGAAATGCATAGTGATGCCAAATTACAGGCAATACAGATATTGCTAGACTTGCTGAAAAGCTTTCGCTCTTTTTGATATGAAAAGGTGTCTTAAAATATCAACTTCACAATTCTGTCCATTAATAATGTAGAAGCTTGCTTCAATTCAAAATATTTAAATAAATATCTGAATGCAGTTTTAAAGGATAAATTGAAATTACGTTATACTTCTTCACCAGTTTACTAGAGTACACAGAATTAAAGATGTTATCTATTTGGTACCAGAAAACTAAAGCTGTTTCCATCTATGCATATTTTTATTCTGTTGTTTTTATTTATGTTATTGTTTTATTTTTGTTTTTAGGATAGGCAATTCTGAATAATCCTGCCTGATAACCTACTTACTGCCAATGCCTAAGTACATCCAATGCTGTGACTTCTTGGACAAAACAAGAACTTCCTATTGACTAATGTCTGCTTTGCCCCAACCTGCCGGATGCTCTGAGTAAGTCAGATATTTTTCTTCTGTAGCATGATTCTTGTTTTCTAAATTGCCGATAAACATCTTGCGATAAAAAAGATCGTGCGATTTTTTTTATGGAAAGATTTGTGTGGTGTTGCTGGTTTTCTGAAAAGAGTGCACAACTTCAGATTTTGTTTGTCATGGGAAAGTCCAATTGTTTTATTACAATAGCTAACGTAAATTTATTGGTTTGATTCAAATACTAGCATAGGCCTTTATTCTTTAAATTTCTTTTCTTTTTTTTTTTTTTTCTTTTTTTTTTTTTTTGTTATAATGAAACGTTTCAACTGTATTCTATTTAGCAGATGCAAATGCTTCCTAAAAGCAAGGAAGCAGAATAACCTTTCAGCTTTTTCTGAAGCTTAGAAGTGTTTTGTTTTGCCAGCTGTCTATGGAAGTTCAGTGCATAAAAGGTTAGGAGCCTGACTTTTTTTCTGTCTTGTATATCTTTGAAAAATTGGTTTATGGCGAGTCATACATCATGTAGCTAAGACATATGGGAATAGTTAAAGATTAAGGTAAATAGACAAATTGAACTGCTTTAAATCATTTTTCCCTGTTTCACTTTTATGAAAGAGCTTATGAACAAAAGTTGACATTAAGCAATCACAATAGGCTATTCTATATATTTTAGACAGTGGTAAAGACTTTAGTGTCAGAAAGTGTTGCATCACTGATACTTACATCAATTTGATTGGTGTCCAAGTTTTAAAAATGTTACTTTGTCAAGTCATAACCTTTTCTGAGTCTTTCATTTGTCATTGTTTTGATGATTATATCTTAGGGGAAAAAAAAAAAAGAAAAATGTTCTCTGCATCAGGAATCATATCATAGTTCATAAGGCTTATCAGTTGCCTTGATGAAATTAGCACTCTTGTCTTTCTCATGTAATATCATTGCTTAGACGTTTTGATGTAAATAAGTACTTTTTTTTAAACAGAAAGATTAGCAATTTCACCCAAGGAAAGTAGGCTAGAAAATGTACCTTCATGACATGTGAGAATATATTCTGGCTTGTAAAGGTATAAATGAGAAGGTTTTCGTCAGAGACACCGTACTTTCTGACTGTTATTGTTAATAGCATCAGTATTGTTGGGAGCTTCAAGACCAAAAAAAAAGGTGTCAAGTGGCAAAGTAAAGAAATTCGGAGTTTGAACTTAATATAAGCAGACACATTTTTGTTCTTGTCTTAGCTGTACATGCATGCTCTGTGAACACCAAATGTTAAGAAAGAATGGATCTGTTTGGCCTGTTCGTGTGCCTTGAGCGTTTGGCATGAATTTGAGAAATGAGAAATAATGGGAGTTAATACCAAAAATGCCATATGTGATTTAAAGTGTTGTTTCCTTTACTTTGTGATTTCAGAGGAATTATTTGCGTTGTCATTTTGAAGGGCTTGGAGCTGGGGTTGATGTTCATGATGTTTTGAAGAGTTTGCTATTGGCTAAATGTTTCTGCAAATAAAAATCTTTATGAGGAGAAATAACGAAGCTCTGAGTAGGAATTTTATTCGTATCCTCAGAGGCAGCTTAGCCAAGCAGTCCTAAGCAGATTAAAACACTGGGCTCTTCCAAAATGGAGGCCAAATAAAAAGATGCTTGTGGTTGGGTGACATGACTACATAGCAATGTGAAGCTTTGCTTCTTTACGATATTTGTTTCTTGTTTGATTGTAGGAAGATCACGGTCATTTTTAGGCGTTATGTTTTTGTGTAGTACTTGTCTCATAACCAATTGTTAATCACTTTTGGTTTTGTTCTGTGCAGCAATGCTATGTATGCCAGTAGTTACTCTGATAACTTTACAAATAAGTGGTTTATGTCAGTCTGTCTATAAACAAAAAGTTTTCTGTAACTATGTGTTACAAATGGTCGTTTGGATTCCAGTATAGATGGTGGATTTAAAAAAAAAAAAAAAAAGATTTAAACTGAAAATGTTCTCTATAGCAAGTAAATAATATTGCTTTTTAGCTGTTTTTAATGGGGCACTTATTGTTTTGAATTAGGGGAGGTTTCAGCTGTTTATGTGAAAAGCAGGCTCAGATTATTTTCAGTGCTGTGGTCATCCGTGCAGCTTTACGTCTCTATGGCAGGAAAATGTTTGTTTCCTGTAATCTGTTGCTATTTTTCCTGTTTATCACATCAGCTCAGAATATGGCAACAGAACAGAGCCTAAAATATTCAGGTAACACTTCAAACAGTTAAATTTCCTAAATAGATGGAGAAATGTCTCTCTACCAATGGTAATTTTCAAATGAATCTTTAGGAGATCAAATTTCTACATTAACCTTGATTATTTTGAACTACATGACTACATGTTTAAAGTAAAAAAGATACATTAGCATGATTTTCTGGTAAGTCAACTACTTTCTCCCTTTTTTCTTGTTGTATGGGCTGTGTAGAATGTCGGCAAGTTTAGCTTGACATACAAATTAGCTGGGCTCTGGCGAGTGAGCTTTGCCCCTTCAATCACAAGAGGGAGCTGTTGGAGCTAAAACTACAGAAATGGGTGCTTACACGTCGCCGTTTTGATCAATACTGCTCCGTTCTAAATATTTAATGAAATACATTAACAATTATTAGTTTCCACCATCACACCCTATGACTACTACTGACATACATTTTCCAAGAGAGGTACAAAAACAATAATTAACGTGAATAAGCCTATACATTGGTGGTAATATACTTGGCATGTGTGTGAGAACAGCAGCCAATCTTTTCTCCTTGCTGGTGACAAGCTTAAATCTGCATTAAAGAAAACAGTCTTGTCAAGCAGTGAAATGTAACTTTCATTATAAAACACCTTTGTTACTCGTTTATGTTGTTTTGTATCAAAAGTCTGTGGGTCCAACTTTTCTCGTGGCTCTGGTAAGGAATTGAGCATACACATGAATGTCATATGGTGAAGAATGTCAGTTTATATGAAAATTGAAGAATTATCTGTTTTCCCCCTGCAGTTATGCACAAAGGCATCATTGTCAGTTGCCTTTCTTAGACCTTCCCTGCAGGCATGATCAGACTCAAGCAGACAGCTATTTTCCTTTAATTTTCCACAGCAAGCCAGTAATGCTTATGATTATTGTGAAGTCAGGAAAAGTTTAGTTTCATCAAGTGACATGTAGTGTTTCAATTAGTTACTTAAGCACTCCTTATAAAATTTTCTACTACTTGTATGTAGTAGAAAGCTTGTCAGATGCAGCTAAATATTAGCATCTTGTATTAAACAGGAGGGTAAAAACTCCTAGCAGAAAGCACAGCTGACAGCTCTCAACATGAGCTGAATGATCACTCACAATTGTAATCGATTCTGTAAGTACTGAACACAAACCCCCAGGCAATTGAGGAAAATAGGATGATGAAGGACTGCAAACTAATACGTTACACATCTTCATTGATTAGTCATTGATTAACCATTATTTTCCTGAATGACAAACAGCTAGTGGTAAAGTAACTGAAGCTGATGATTTATTTACATGTTAGACAGAAGATGACTTCTTTATTCAGCTGATCATGAGCTAATGCAAAATCAGAAGACAGCATCAGTTTAAGAATAAAAGCAGATTTATAATTTATTAAAAAACAAAACAAAGAAACAAAGTTCCTAGTTTCAAAATAATTTTACTGGGAAGAAATTTAACGGGGCTTTCAAGCAATGTATGAAATTCAAATGCAGCTTGTCTACGCGGTACCTGTAGTATAACTACATTTAAAGAGAAGATCATTTTATAGACTTGGTATTTACAAGAATATTGATCAGTGTTTATTGAACTTTTAATTTAATTCTCTGCTTTGTTCAGTGCCTTACTGGCAATTAAACATAGCTGCAGAAATGGCAGAATAACCATTTGTGATGCATTTACTATCTCTATTATTCTGAAAAATGCATCCAAACATTAGCTATGAGGGCTACGTGGAATTAGGAAGTGCGTAATTAGGAAGCATTCTACACATGTGGAGATCAGACTGTCCTTTAACACTTATCAAACATCCAATGATTGTAATCTTCTACCAGCACACTACAAAGTAAAACTGGTTGCAGTGGAAGGTGATGGAATAGGGGCTGCAGGTGAGGTTGTTGCCAGTCCAGTAGACTTGTGCTGAAAGTTCTGTTGATGTTTTTCTTCTTTTATTTTAGCTCTATTTTTGTTTCTTTTTATTTTTTCACTGAAGAAGGAATAAAACTTGCAACTGAAAAAGTGGTGCTTAAATCATTTTAAGGAAGGAGTCCTATGATATTCTCTGTCTGAGAGGTTCTCTCTCCAGGAATGAAAGTAATATGGTAAACATCTGTTATTTGTTAGTGGATCAGTAGGATTCTTTGTTTTTTTGATAGTTTTTTGGTTTTGTTTTTTTTTTTTTTGTAGCCTTAATTGTGATGAGCCTTCTGTAAGCACGTGGATATAGTATGCTTCTTTATAGGAATTAAGTTCTAAAGTAGTATTAATTAATAGCCTCTTAATATAGGGTGCTAGTGATTTCTGTACAGATTAACTAGATATCAGAGAGTTTCAGTGAAAGATGTGTACTTTCAGGAAATATGAATGTATAATAACTATTTAAGAGAAATTCATCACTATTGCTAGATTTAAAGGTTAATTATCATATCACATAAATTAAGAAAAAAGAAAGACACCAGTGTACTACAGAGCTGCAGTTGAAGAATATGCTTGATACTACCTGTAGCAGTTCCATTACTAGATGCATAACTGTGCAATTCTGTCTTCTGACCTTAATAGATTAGCAATTTTGAAGATTAAAACATTGAAATATCACTATGCACTTGGCCAAGTCTTTATACATCAGTTTGCTCTCCTCATTTTATTATGGTGAAAAACTTTATCACGTCTTTTATCTTTTGTATTTTTATGAGTCTTGCTTGCAAGTGGATAGCAATTGATATCCATCTGGTACCTTCTGAGCACATTTAATATGAGCGTTTGTTAAACTCTGTTGCAAAGTAAACACAGAGCATGATCCTGTTTCAGACTAAGCATTTTTAAAACAAAAAAAACCCCACATGTTGCTTTCACACAAGTTGCTTGCTAAAGAGCTCTAGGATTGTGGTAGACTTACAGACTTTCTATACTGTCCTTGCTGACAACCAAGTAAAGTGGGCTTCTTGGCCCCTTGGGACATCCAGCTCTCTTCTGCTTTCAGGATTGGATCATACTGGAGAGCAGAAGTGTATCACCAGGCACCAAGTTGCCACTTTCTTGGCTGTTCTGTATTGTGAGCCCTGAAATGATAACTATCAGTTTGACACATCTTAACTGCAAATCGCTGCCTTCTTATGGCCAATCATTCCTGTGCATTTCTGGCAAACCTGCAGCACTCTTGCCCTCCCAAGTGCTGCTTTGCACTGCACATGCCACATTAGCAGCTAGTTATTTCTGATTGCTTTAACAAGTCTGAAAAATAACAAAAGAAAAATTGTTCTTGAAGCAAAACCACAAGGAAATCCTCTAGGATATGCTACGGAAGTACACAGTTCCCTTCTTGTTACACCTCTGCTTTCAATATGTATTTCTGGTTCTCTGCATAGGAATAAATAAGAAATCACAGAAATCTCGTTATATTTTTGTGTGTCATACTCTGTTTGTATTACTCATATAAATTGCCAATTAAAGGGGCTACTTGTATGAGCAAGAGTGTGACGTGGCCCGCTATGTAGCGCTGATGCATACTTTGTAATTGAAGAAAGAAATATTTTGGATTATGCTTCCAGATTATGAGTCCAGATAAATTATCATAACTACTCACGGGGTAAAATATGCCTCAGTGTCTTCAAGCATATTTAATATCTTTAAATTTTTAAATTAAAATGTAGCTGTCAGTTTTAAACTAATTTGGATGGACAGCAATAAAATGCAAACCTCACTTCAAATTAGAATTTTCAGTGAGGATTTCTAATGGAAAGTAATTGCTGACAATAGGAAATGACAAATTACTAATTACTTAGTTCAATTAGACTTTTGTGCCTTTGGTCCTAAGTGGCAAGCATACAGCAAATCTTGCACTTTTATAACAATTAATGACACTAAAACTATTTAAACTGCCAACAGATGTGAGTAAGAAGACATGAATTGAAACTTACTTAATTTACATACTATCCCAATTTTACATCAAGTAAATGGTGTTTAATTTTTATGTTACAATTAAATATCACTTGCATTGTGTAATTTCTGCAGAACTTTTCAGGATAAAACAGTTTTGCTGAAATGCAAGAGCTAATGCTTTTTTTCCTCTTATCGCAGCACTATTTATCTTGAAGTGACTCTGTAAAATATACAGGGGCAGTGAATGGAATATAACTTTTTTTTTATTTTATTTGAGCTTATGCTAACACTTTTTTCCAAAGGGGGATGGCAAAACTGCCTCAACTACACTACTGCAATGTAAGATTACAAATTCTCCTTATAACTTATGGGTGAGTACAAATTTTTTTCCAATGAGTAGCATTCACAAACTAAGAAGCCATCTATTTGCTTCTCAGATTTTTAGAAATCTGAGTTTCAGAGTTAATGTTAGAAGTTTCTTTGTTAGCTGTTCTGTGCCTTTTTTTTTTTTTTTTTTCCAATATAGTCTCAATTCTTCACAGTTCATCACATCTCAGTTTAGCTCTTATGAATTATATTCAAGTACATCTCTTCTGAATGTGAGCAATGACAGACTGTAAAATAAAAACAGAAACTGACTGCAACATTTTCTGGACAGCATTTAATACATTTCAGCACAGGTTTTTGTTCCGTGTAAACTTCCCCTGAAGTTATGCAATTCAAGATTTCTCATACTGTATGCCTAAAATTAGATAACCAAACAAAGCTTTTGTACTTTACTGACTGATGGCATCTTTTCAAATTGTCCCTTGTGGTCACTTAGATTTCCTTCAGTTTTTAATAGTCCTAAGAATCAGCCACTTCTGCATAGTTCTGGAAATATTGCCCAGAAATGTGTTTTTAAGAGAGAAAAGAAGGCAAAGATACTACAGTGTGAAGTTTTGTTAATCCAAAAAAAACTCTGTTTGACTTTATAGATTTCTAACTTATTTTTGAAGTCAAAGTTAAAGGCAACATTTAAAAGCAATCCATAAATCCAAAATTAATTTACAGTTATTTAATTTGCCAGAATAAACTCCCTACCCTTTTGTTTTGTTGCAAAATATAAAGCTGTGCATGATATTGTAGCAAAGGGGGGAAAAAATTGGATGGTATAGATTGGGAAGAATATTTTTAATACAGATGCAGTGGAATGAATCTCTTTATAAATGAGAAGGGTATGAGAAAATTAAAATGTAGGATGCAGTTTGGGAGAGATTTATAGAAATGCCTCCAGTTGTTTTCAGGAATCATCTTGAAAAAGAGGCTGTTTTGAAAGGAGCATTGCACAGGTGCAGATCTTAGGTTTACAAAACAATATAAGAATATAAGTATTAATAATGTTATATTAAGTAGCTTTAATTCAGCGTACTTTGAGAGATGAAGTATGAGTGTGAATATACCATCATCCCAGGTGTGCCTTTATCTGAGTTCCTCTCTGATAATGATTGCCAAATGATCATTGCTTTCCTCAGTCTTTCTACCTTTTAGGTAGTGCTGCAAAAAAAAAAAACAAAAAAAAAACAAACAACAAAACCACAACAAAACTCTCTTTGATTTGAATCATTTGGCTGCACAAGTGCAGAACTGAAGAGGTGCATAGGATCCACTGTATATTAGATATGAGAGTTATAACAATTAAAAAAAACCCCTTAACTAGTTTCTCATCTGGATTTTGTTAGTGCAGTTTTGTTGCCTGTAGAGATGTTTCAATCTCTCCACTTAAATCCAGCAATTTCTGTCAAGCTTTTCTGCGTTATAATCCTCTAAAAAGCAACCACACAGCATAGGCAGTCTGTGAAACTCCTGGGAAAAGAATTTCTGCAAGCGTATTTTCCCCAAGAGATTTGTCTTGGCATTTTTTACTTTACTATATTTTGTTTTGTTTTTACACTTCCTGTAATTAGGGTGATTATACTATTACTTGAGAACAAAGCCGATGATAACTGAACTGAATTGCCAGCAGTAGTTTTGGACAAACCTATGTTGTTTCACCACTGTTGTAGTTTTCTCTTCCCAAAAGCTCAGTGAACTTTAGAGCTAGAAATATAAGAGACCATACCTCATAATAGAGGAGAAAGGAAAAGCTTAGGCAGGGGGTAGGAAGCCTGGGCAGGGACAGAGGAAAGAAAGACTTTCACAAATCAGAAAGGGGAAAAAAATGTGGCATTGGTATTGTGCTTAGAAAGAGATAATGTGGAAAAGAGGTGAGAGCAGGGACAGAAGTATACCTGGAGCAAGAAGGAAAAAAAAAAGTGACCTAATTAGAAGAAAAAAGAGAGAGACAGATGATGGGGGGAAGCAAAAGAAGGGTCAAAGATACCAGACAAAAAAAAATAATGAAGCTAAGGAAAATTAGCAGGACAGATATAAGGCTAAAAATATGGTGTCTTCATTCATGCCACAATGAATCATGAGGAGAATGTTTAGGCTGATTTAATCATCTGCAGAGTGTATCATTTCCTTTACATCTCCATCATAATTATTGAAGCACTGGCAACAGATGAAATGTGCAATTCTCAATTGTTTGGACTACTGAGGAAAATGAGAATGGAAAAGATAAAAGAATAGAGTACGAATGTATTTATGTTTAGCTGTAGCTGGAACACAGTGTATATGTGAAAGTGTATGTATACCTTGCAGGGGGAGCTACCTGTATGTCCAGTGACACATTAATACGCATAACCTGGCTTTCTAATGTCACCGTAACGTTAACTAAAAAGAAATGGGAGCAATAATTTACTTAAGTGGCAATAAATTTCCTTAGTAATAATGCATACTGCATAAAGTTAACAGTTTATGAAATGTACCGATACCATCACTGTTGTTTTGTTTTGCAAAATACTACTTTTAAACATGATAAAAAAGTATTCTTATATAAATTGGGAAAGACAAATACCAACACTACTGTAGGATTTATTAAGAAAATAAAGATGATTTAAAGTTGCCATACTTTGCCAGTTTCTGTGTCCTAGAGTATTTCAAAATGATATTTTTCATTATAGAAAATCATAGCTGTTTGATGTGGTTACTCTAATGTACTTTTCTACAGTGTGAAAAGTGATATAAATGAATTTTTGCCTTCTCTCAGATAATTTTCTGTTATCCTATCGGTGAAAACTGACAGTATGATGCTGTAAATATTTTCTTGCATATGGAAATAAATATACATATGGTACTATCTAAGAAATAGGTGGCAGTCTTTGCAGTGGAAATTGTTTCCTTTTTATCTTTAAGACAGTGGGCTAATAAAGACTCTTAAAGCAGCTTCAGCAGAAATTTCTGATAAAGCTTGATTTTAATCCCTGTTGTATTCACTGGCAGGAATTCTGTTACTAGTTCAGAGATTGCGAACAGGTAAACAAATAGAGGATTTTTTTTTTGTTGTTCTTCCTAAAGAGAGGAAACCTGAAGTGTAAAAAGAAAAATTGGTGTCATTTAGATCTAAGACCCTGATTCAGCAAAATTCATCCTGACTTGTGCACTGGGTTGGGGTGCTGAAGTCCTAAACAATGGTTTTTTAAAGCTACTCATGTCGTGGAAGACAGATGGTTGTTTAGCTAAATGAAGTTTAGCCATCTTAAATATGCTTAAATAAAATGCTTATTTAGATTTCTTCTTCTCATACTTAATGGCATTAAATATTACTATTACCAACAGATTGTTTTGTGGATCGATAGTTGTCTGTACCTGTAGTATATGTTGTGTATCTGTCAATCTCATTTATTAAAATTTTGTTAGATTTCATGCATTTATTTATTTAAAAAAAAAAAAAAAAAAGCAACTACTCCTTATACAACAGTATAGGAGAATAATATAGGGGTAAAGAAAACAATATTTATTAGAACAAGTGGAAGAAGGAGATGATTTTAGAATTAATACATTCATTTTAGAGGGGGAAAAAAAAGGCACTTTTTTTTAAGATAAGAGAAAGAAACTGGTGAACTCAGTTACTGCTAACGGTTTGAAGCTTGTGTACCAATACAGTCAGATGAAATGTAGACTATAGGTATGGATTTTGTTGTTGCTTTGTAGTGGTTTTACTGCTGTTATGGACAAAGTGTTTAGGGTGAAATTCCTTTTTAAGAGAACAAAGAGAGTAGTGTGTTTTAGTGTACACACAAGACTATTGATATTTTCATATCTTTGTACGCGTGTCTTGAATCAGTGGATGGTAGGAAAGAGCTAAAACAGGGATACCTGACTTTTGGTGTGCTGCATAGCAATGACCCTTGAAAATGAGGTACTTATGCGCCATTACTTATATGGCACATACTTACATGAGGTGCTTGTATGGGCAGCTGTCTAGAGTGGTTGAGACTAAAAATTTTGCCTTGTTACTACACTGATGGAGAAATAAGCCAATGACTATTGTAAAGCAGACTAAGCAAATGTATTCTGAAGGCAGCTGTTAAAAAAAAACAAAAAACCAAAACAAAACAAAAAAACAAGGTCAAGATCATGCTTGAAAATGACTTGGTACAAAATAAAGCAAAACAAAGCCTCGCATACACTTTTCTTTCTAAACTTTTAGCCTGAATTTTGGGGGAAGATAATAGATATGAACAGGAAATGATCTAGTGCTGATTATGCTTCTCATTGCCTTACCTGACAGCTTGTTCTCAAAAAAACATTATTGCAAATTGAAACAGTCAAAAATAAATTCTCTACAAAATCATGACTTTGTCAATTCTCATGATTTTTGTGATGTTTGTGTTGTGGTAGTGTATTTTTATTCAACTTCATTTTACCAAGCCTATATTAATATTAAGCAGTGTTTTTCCTTCTCCTTTTCTTTCTCTCTCTCTTTTTTTTTTTTTTCCTAATTAGTAAAAGCAGAGTTTCTCAATATAGAAGCAGAATTTTAATTAAAAACAGCCTATTGCAAAAGCTTACTGCTAGGAGCACAAGACAAGACAGTGTTGAAAATCCTCATTTTGGTGTAGCACACTCTGCAACTCAACCTAAGGAAGTAAGAGCAGGTAAAGCTGCTTAAGTCTGGGCTGGGCTTCTCTAAAAGCATTGCAGGCTGACATCCCAGAGAGGTGGAATCAGTTGTCAGGCTGCCTCAGAACCTTATGGTCCTACCAGAAAGATGGATTTGTGTGGCATTAAGTTGTTCTTGCCCCCATTAGGGTGCATCACTGCAGCAGGCAAAACTTGCTTTTAAACTTCTTGTGTGTTTGATCCCCTGACTTAACATCCTCTCACTGTTGTAAATTGCTTCTTTGGGGAAAGGGGAGGAGCTGCCCATGTCTACGTTGCAGTCCTTCATAACAGGGCTGTTCCATGTTCTCCAGTGCAGGATAAAAGGAAAACCAAAAAACTGCCTTATATGGTATGTATATTTTTTTTGTTGTGTTGTGGAGAAAATCAATTAACAGTTTTAGAAATGGCTGATGACTTAAATCATGGAGAATGAGTGAGTTTGTTTCTGTCTTACAAAAATGTAATCTGATGTCGTCAGTGGATAGACGTGTCAGGAATTACTTCATCTGACTGCGTTTGCCATGACCTGGGGTCAGCTTCTCCTCCCTGCTACCGAGCAAGTCTGGTGCAACAATTCTGACATCCATCCTGCCTGGTGGTTACTGGGGGACAAGGTATTGCAAAGGGAACATCAGCCTCATACCCTGAGACACTCTGTGCCTGGTGCAGATTTTTTTGGCTGTTGAGCCAAAATATGGTAGTGTGGAGAGTGCCCTTTGAAGTTGGAGTAAAACCATTCATTTGAAATGGAAGGAAACTTCGAAGATAATTAGCCCACCTGCCTGACCACAGAAGGGCTAATCAAAAGCTAAAGCATGTTAGTGAGGGCATTGTCCCAAGGCCTTTTGAACACTGACAGGCACCTGTCTAGGTAGGATGTTCCAATGTTGGGAATTGCTAAGAGGCAGCAGTCTGTTTCTCCTCAGTTTTCTTCCTGCTTTTTTCAATTTCCTCCATCCTTGAAAAAATCTTCGTGTTCTTTCAGTGCCAATGCTCATAATTCATAAAATATTTGAGGAACAACAAAATGAAGGATTATCATTTCCTAGGTGTACTCAGCTATTTTGTTCTGCCATGAGGGGTTTGTTCATGAAGAGGTGAGGCAATGGAGAGACAAAATGGCTTTACTGGACAGCAGCATGAAGGATCTGCCATATCTCCTTACTTAGAATTCTAAGTTTGTTGAATATTTCCCACTTATCAAAGATAAGTAGCCACAGGAGCTATGACTTACCACTGAAACCTGCCATTTCTGTTTGAGATATGAGTATAGGCATGCCCCAAGCCTGTGGAAGAGCCCCTTAGCTCCCAACTGTGGTAAAAGCAGCCTTTTTCAGTTGTTCTCAATTCCTGCTTAGTCATGAAAGGTAATTTAACTCTGACTTTAATTCTATCCACAGAGTTTTGGCAGCTATTGATTTTTTTTTGTGTGTGTTTTATTTTTTATTTACCTTTCTGAATTCCACATGGCTTTTGATTTAGTTGTACTGGAAAAGGACAAAGAAAAATCCTACTCTGGTGTGTCAAAAACTACGTTTTGACTCAATAGGGAATGACAAGGGGTGAAAGACATTTTTCTGTGGAGTTGCAGGATGGTGTTGTAGTTTCAATAATTCACAAAACCACTGATGTTCAGAAACTGTTGTCTTGTGTCAGAACGCAGTGTGTTCACAGCTGCAACAGAAAGACAGATCCTGATCCATGAAACCGCTCTCTGCTTGTTTACCTCCTATAGTCAGTGAGTTCCTTAACTTTCATTTGTTCAATTCACTCTTTCTCATGTATAAATAACACTAAGACTGAAGAAGATTATTTTCATCTTGAACAGGCTCATTTTCTTTCAGTCCTTGTTGTCCTTCCTGTGTTTCTTAGAGCAGCTTTTGGTTTCCAGACTAGCTAGCTGCAAGTCTGTTTGTGGCTGTAAAAGAGCCAAACCAGGGCTCAGTACATGGATTGAAGGAGGATTACTAAGGATTCTAGGGCATTTTGCTTCTGTCCACAATTACTTTAAGGCATAGGTGTCAGATAGCTTGGCTGTGTCTGATGGATCAAGGGGACGGAGTGAGAGTGAGAAAGAGAGGTGAAAGGGATAAGGAAAGGATTGAGGACAAAAGGAAGATCAGAAAGTAGTCTGGGTAGTGAAGGAAGAAACGGGAACAATATCTTACTTGTGAACTTCTATTTCTAACTCTTTGAATACCAAAAATGATCGGGAACATTTCTTCAGATATTTTGATCAAACTGGAGGTAAGTGGCTGGCATTTACAGTTCACATCCCACTGCAAATAATCTACGTCATATCATTTGTATGTCATGTTATATACATATGATTAGGTTTTAAGAGTAGAAAATACATTCTTGAGTCAGAAATAAAAATAATTCAAGCTTTTCCCACCGTGTGTCTATTCCCAATTCAATGTGTTTGACAGTTCTGCCAGTAACTGTTTGGGAGCCACTGAAACCTGTGATAAGTGGTGCTGGAAGTCAGGTCTGCAGCACGTTTGTAGAGCTTTGTGTAAAGAGAAGCATTTCTGTGGGCATTGAGTGCTGGCTGCTGCATGCCAGGTGCCTGCAGCACACTGTCTAGTACTGGGTGCTTCAGCTGGGGACAGTCAGGAGGCTGCTGCTTGGGCATCTGCACTGTAAGCTGGATGCTCTGGAGCTTGCTTTGTGACTTTGATTACCAGTATCTAGTGCCATGACCTCCAGAGCATACAGCATAATTCTCTGGGTTTTCTGTGCAAGTAAGGATTGAGTAGTTTTGCAAAAGCACAGCCAGGAGCCTCAGAGCTATGAAGTCTTTCTTAGCCTCTACTTCTCTGAACAAAATCCAGACGTTCTTATTCTAGTGTAAATGTCCACACAACGGTTTGTAGCCAAATAACCAATTGTGCCAAGCATGACTGATTTCACTATCTCACTGCCCATCCATGAGTATACAGCCCAAAGGAATGCTAGTTTATTTCTTATAACCTGAATGACCTGCTCTACATCTACAAATGTTACTGGATCTCTGCTTCACCTGAAACAGAGTGTGATGTATGCCATAGAATTGACAATGAAAGAGTCACAGTTATTTTTAACTATTTTCAGTGCTGAGATACCAAAGTGGCTTAAATACCCAAGAGATCTATGCATTAAGTAAAAACAGTCTAGTAGATGTTGGTGTTTACAACATGCTGGGGAAAAGATCATGAACTAGACCAGATTTTCTCCTTTTGTTTATTTGTATTTTACTAATCGAAGTGGCACAATGCTTTTTCTCCTCCATCATCCTCTGATCAGAACTCTTTTCTAAGCATCTAGACTATAAAGCATAGTGAAGAAATGATTGTGGTAGTTTTTATAGCATCCTGTAACTTTCATTGTTTTGTCTAAAGTAGATTAACCTATTGTACAACCCAGAATTTCTGCTTGTAGAAGAAAGTACCAACATTTTTCAGAAGTTTTGGTGAGCAGCTTCAGAGCTCTCTGGGAAAATGAGAGGAACCAGTGATGCATACAAAACAGCAGACAGAAATAATGTCATCTGCATTTATGGAAATGTATAGATCACATTAATAAAGGTGCCTTGGTGGAAAAATAAGAAAGATGCCAGTAAACCATATTTTAAGAAGTAAATGGTCATTTGCAGTGAAGGCCCTTGAGTTCTAATTTTAGTCACATTTGGTTTGTAGCTACAGAAAATGTAGATCCATTTATTTAAAAAAAAAAAAAAAAAAAAAAAAAAATGTTGAGGAATAAAAGAAAGAACACAAAGTAAGAGCATCAGATTTTAAAACCTCATAAAACACTCAATTGAGATAGAAATATATATGTATAAAATAGATATGCATATATAATCATATTATCTCCTGTTTGATTGGTCTCTTTTGATCCCAATTCTTTGCTAGTGACATAATGAAGAAAGCTGTGTATACTCTTAAAATTTTTTTTGTTCAATGCCTTATGTTTGGTCAAACTGCATTTTCATATCTGGATAATGTGGTAAAAAGATTCATTGTAAGGGTTACCTAACAACATTGGTGGTGTTGATGAATAGTTGCAATTAATACATTCCCTTAATTAGTCTGATACCCAGAAGATGCACCTGGCAGGTCATTTTAATACTACAATTGATTTATTGCTGCTGGAAATGATTTTACCAGCTATCTTCAGAGAGCACAATTAGAGAGGATTTCATTTTTTTTATGCGTTTTCACTGAGGAATAAACATAAAAGGTCTATGTAATTCAGAACAAAGCAGCTATAATGTACTAATGGTTTATGGATTTTATTAATATTCAGCTAACATTAGAGGCAATTTTAGGGAATAGCGACCTATTTTCTATATGAAATATTCCATTTTTAGTATCTGAGTGCCTTATTTAAAAAACAAAATCAAACCATGATATTTTAAATGAGTTGCTATTATCATGTATGGGAAATCTAAATGGTGTACCATTATATTCATAGACATGTGTTTGTCTGTACTTTGTGATGTATGTGGTGTGTGTGTCAGATGCATTGTGATTTGGAAAAAATACATGTACTATTTTAGAATCATGATGAAGTCCCTCTAAACAAAGAAATGTTTTTATAGAGTTACTAAAACAGTGTAAGTAAGTTAATGTCAGCTTATTTTTGTATTTTTAAATGTTTTTGAACCTGTTGTGAAATTAGCTTTTTGTTCTGCTTTTTTCCTTCACCTTACTGTATTTTTCTCCATTTGTAATGCTGCAGCAGACAGAATGGCTGCCTTTTGTTAGCTTCTCTGTGTACTATCACTGACACAGTTGTGGACACCTCCAGCAGGCCTCCCTTTCTGCATCTTAGAACAAAAGATTGTTTCTTCAATAGCAACTATTAACTCTTAGGTGCTAAAAAAACAACTTTCTTTTTTTCACCTATTTTCCTCATGACAAAATGCTTTCCCCTTGATAGGGGAAAAACTGTTTAGGAAGTGGACAAAAAAACCTGTCTGTAAGTTGTTTACGTGCTCCTAATTTTAAATGAGTAATTTGTTGATGCAGGGAATTGAAGGGGGAATTGGAAGGAATTATTCTCTTAATGGTTTTGGTTAATCTGGGTTCACCTAAGCTTTGCCTGTCCTTAGAACACCTTGAGCTTGCCTTGGGAACTAATAGGCCAAACCTGATTTGCAGAGTGCTTCTCTGTGATCCTCAACACAAAAGCACAATGTGTGAACACAAGCTGCATGCTCAGCCTTGGTATCTGGAATTTAGGAATCAGGGTTTGGAAGCCAAGTTTTGCTTTTCACATTAGTGCACCAGTAGAATAGCTTTTGACCTTGCAATAAATGCATGAGAAAATAATTGTGGTTCAGTACTTCTGAGCAGTGTTTTCAGTCTCATGTTCTATCACTCCATTGCATTAAAGGCAACACATAGAACCAAAAAAAAAAACCTTCCAGGTCTATTATCTGTGTGAGCCAAAAGGCAGCTGCTAAACAAGGGTATGATTTATAGCACATTTAAGACCTGGTTTAAGTCTCCCTGAAGTCAATGACCAAGTCTGGGATCTCTGTTCAAAAAAGATGCATCTCAGCATGTTGAAATTTCTCTCTCACTGTAATGTTCTGGTTGTGTACATGGATTGTTTTTATGTGAATCGCTAATAAGGAGTGCTTGGGTGACAGTCTGCCAGAATCATTGCAACCTGAGAGCTAAGCAAATGTCATTGGTGAAAAGGGAACTGGAAGAAGATCTGTTGGCAGTAGGGTAGATTTCAGTAGGTAGCAGGTGAAGTAAGTAGGCACTTTAGGGATGACAACAAAAATGTGGTATCAAGACAATGTCTACAAGACGTGACGTAGTAAATATCAAGACTATCAATCTGCGTATCTTGGGATGAAGAGCCTGATGGAAATGCTCAGTGTTGTTTCCATGTCCTAATGAGATCACCAGGATAGTGTGGGCTTTTCCTGAGACTCTGAAAGAGGGAAATGCTCCTTGTTCATCAGAGAAACCAGAGGAGATGGAATTGTAATGATTATGAACCACTTTAAGAAATTTCAAACAGGAGTCATTTTTTTTCTGTTTAGATTATAAGGAAGCTGATGCGGAATAGTGAGAGGCCAAATATAGAATCACCACTGTTGGAATATGGATGCTGCAGGTTGGAAACATAGGGCAAAGCTAAAAGAGAATTAAAAAATGAGATAAATTTTTAAGCTTAAGTAGAAGGGAGATAATAGCTTTGCATGATTTCTTCCAAAAAAATTTTATTAGGGTCTTCATTTTTATTTTCTTCTTTTTCCTGCTTGAATTATCATTAGATTTTATTCTGAAGGTGTAACACAGACCCCTCAGATGCCATCTAGTGTGGAAGCTGTTGAAAACTGTCCTAACAAATATTTCTGTTGTTAAAATACTATCCAATCTTTTACCCTTAGTTGAGGACCCAGGGTTTTTTGTATAATTAAGACTTAAATGAATTGATTAGAAATATTGTATGTCAAAGTGTAAATATAATGTAGGTTCATTTTTTTTTTTTAAGTCCTAAGATTACTTAATTAAAGAATGCAATAAATATAAAGGAATATAAACCGATAACAACTGATACAAACAAGATCATTCTGAAAATTTTATTTAGAACAAAAATGACAAAATCATTTCCATCTGAAAAGTTAATATCAACATTTTTTTTCTCTTAGGGATTTTAGTGAAGATTTGCAATTATCATAGGACTTGGTGCAGTTTGTTTGCTCCCCACAAAAGCAGAGATGATTTTTATTGACCGATCTTTGATCCGAGAGATTAAAGAAAGTACCGCAAGAGCAGTGAAAAGGATAACACCATGGGGGTCAGTAGGCTCACTGCTACTTGGAAATGAAAGTGAAGCATTCCATTGGGAGAGGGGGTGATTTAACATTCTTACTGGGAACTTGAGAGTTTTCCTTTTCTTTATTTATTTATTTTTTTTATTTTAGTAGAAAAGAAATTATTCATTTTACTTACAGGTTTCTCCATGACTTAATACCATGGCCATAATATGAGGTCATTTAGAGGGCACTAGATTTGCCGACATAATTCTGCACAAAGCTTTTTAGCCAAATGGCTTGGCTGTCACATACTCGCGCTCTTGATTGAAGTGTTTCTGGTAGACTTTTGGAATGCAGTCTGAGAGGTTGGCGACTCAATATTTTCAACATGAATACATTTCCTACCTTACAGAAAGTTTGTATGAACTACTGCAGAGTTAATGTGTCTTTCTGTTGTTTCTTAAAGCACTGTGAGCTTTACACAAAGCTGATAAAATTGCATGAGTCAGAAAGAAATGGAAGTCCTAGCTTGATACAGTTTTATTTTTTATGGCATCATCATGGTGGTACTTTATGAGGGTATTGAAATGTCTGCTGAAAGGCATATTTTTCTTTCTCAAAATAACCAATCATATCACTTTTACAGTGTGTGTGTGTGTGTGTGTGTGTGTGTGTGTGTGTGTGTGTTTTCCTCCCTCCTTGTCCAGGTGGGATGATTTTTATCTTCTATTTTGCAGCATAGAATTTGTGCAGGAGGAACAACAGCTGGTATGACTTTGACTGGGGATGCACTGAAGTGCTTTCATTTACAGAATATTCACAGAGATGCAAGAGGCCTGGCAGAGTACTTGTGTCATGCTTCTTCCTCTCTTTGAAAAGCTGCCAAAGAAATCTGTTTGAAATTGGCCAGTTATACTTATTTTGCTTCTTACCAGAGACAGGATTGAAGATTTAGTGCATTTTCCCATTCTTATTTAATTTGTTGCAGGTAAATATTAAATGGTTATTAACTAACTTTATTGGAGGGTACTAAAGCCTCTCAGAAAACTTACTGTGTCCTACAAATTTATGCTTAAAGAGCACTGTCAACATTTCATCTAGGAGATCAATTTGTTTTTTCTCAAGGAATATTCATGGTCAATTTACCTGTAATAGTTTATGACACTTGGCTTTTCTGCTGGTGTGATGTGAGGTGAACAGTTTTTATTCCAAAAGCAGAATACATCTGTCTGTTTCTAAGGTTGTTTTAAGATTCTAATAGAATGATAGTTTTATTAATAATGATGTGGCCAGGGACTTAATAGGAATTGGAGTTGTGATTATAATATATATTTTTTTAATCTTCTCTCCTCCTTAATTTCCTGAAGATTACTAACTTCAAGAACTTTGGTTTTCATGTAAGAATTGATCTGAACTGATCATTAAAAAGGATGAAGCAGCTATATAAAATTACTATTGTTCTGTTTACAGTCAAATGATGGGCCTTTCTACAGCTCATTTACTATTTGCAACAGGTTGTTGGTAATATTTTCTAGGCCTTAAGACTCTGTGCTATGTGTTTATGTACTTGGATCATGTTAAGTTTTCTAGAAAAGTGACCTGGTTGGTCGCTTTTTGGTCATTGTTGGATGTTGATGTTTTGGGTTTTTCTTTTCTTTGTGTTCCTAGCCATGATTATTTAGGAAATTGTATCTCTCAGTTTTGTTATTAAGTACTGATATAGCAAAGAGTCATTTTGAGCTAGTTTATGGTGAGGAAATAAAAACTTTATGAAAGTTTACAAGACCTTGCTGTGCCTTTCTGCTATCTTCCTTTTCAGATTCAGTGATCCAAACTTACTGATTACTGATTACTTAAACTGATTCTTTTCTTTTAGTGTAATTTATAAGTTTTATCTCTTAATTGTGAAAATGGACTGCTATACTTTTGTTCCTTGAAGATATTATACGTTTCCATCCTTTCTCTTGATTGTATTTCTCAGATCTTGCTAATATACAGGTATATATTTGGAGGAGAGTGGGGTGGATTTTTTTTTCTAAAAGCCTCAAGTGCTATAGGAACTTGATCATATGTGAGCCATCATCTTTCATTTTATTTTATTATTTTTTTTTTTCAGTGGTAGAAAAGTAGAATCTAAAGATGTAGACTGACTGAACTGTAAAGCTTCAGAAACCAGAAGACAAATAGAATGAATCCCAAATGTGCTATGGAAAAAACAAAGCCCTTTTGATATGGAAGGACCTACCTTTTTAGTGTTGCTCTCTTGGGGTGATGTTCAGTGAATCTAGCACTGTTGCATGGTGGTATTCTCAGGAGCAGGATATAAGAAAAGACCCTTAGTATAGCAACAAAGATTAAGGGTTTTACTGATAATGACTTAAAAATGAAACAACTCCTGTACTCAATGCTGCTTTTGGGTATTGAGGACGAGAAATGGTATTAGCTTTTTGTGTGCCCTGAAATCATGATGTTTTCTCTCTAAAAACACAGTTGTTGGTTTTTTTTTTTTTTTCTTTTGTTAAAGAAAGGTTCCCCTTTCAATTTTTTTTAACCTGAGACAAACTATGAAAATCTGTGAAACAACTATGCAAAATCTCTGCTGTGTTCGCACTTAAGTGGCATGTTTTTTGGTTCACTGTTTGCCTTCACTGGCTGTTGTCAACATTATCTATGTTTCTGAAACCCTTGTGTGATCTGAAGGAAGAGAAGTAGAGGGAGGGAAGAAAAAAAAAATAGGTAGCATAGATTTTTTTGCAGCTCAGTTTTTTCATGGAGTAAATTCATTGCTAATATTAGGCTTATATTTGTGTAAAAATAAACAAGGGTCTTTTTTTTTTCTGCATTTTGGAATTAATAGCTATGAAACTTTATGCCAGCAATGTTGTGGAGTTTTGGTGACAATAATATGTAAGGATACACTCACAGTTAGCCAACAATCCCCTGTTTTCCTGTTAAAATAAGCAATTTAGTTTTGAACAGGACAGAGCAGTGAGACAAATGTTGTGGTAAGTCAATTTAACATTATCTTAAGCTGTGAAAGATATGGAAAATTGGGTTATAAGGATATTACTAGAAACAAACCAAAAAGATGATGACAAACACCGCGTGTGGGGATTCCTCCCTCTGTAGATTTAGTGAACTGAAACATTTGGGTATCAAAGTATTTCTGGTTTAAGTATCAACAGCAGCTGACTGAAACAGTACCAGGAATTTGCAGTCCAGTCAGATCTGATTGTTATCTTTAGACATGTATGTTTCCACTCAATGGTGTTTGGTTGCCATAATTCATTTAATCTTAGTTGTTTTCTATTTAATCAGTAAATTGTCACCAAGAGTAAATCCTCAAGAAAATGAGGGATACTATAAAAAGATAAAACCAAAGTGATAATTAGTACATACCTTAGAAATGTACAGTGATTATTTTCACTAAGAATAAATTTGACTGAAATAAGATTGTTGGATGCTCCCTGCCCCTGCTTTTGTTTTTCCCTGAAGAGAAACAGGAAAAATGTTTAGACCTCCTACTTTTAAAAATATTTATTTAGTTTTCTCTTAAAAGCAGGCTATACTACTAAGTTTTCCTAAGCTAATCAGCAAGTATGAAGACAGGTGAGTATTTGGCAATTTGGTATTCACTTCATTACATATTCCACGAACTCCAAAATGTGGTGAGGAATAAAATAAATTTCCTTGATGTGTGGGGTTGCAATCTTTTAAATTCTATCAAATTAAATATATAAAAAATAAACTATTATTTTAGCAAATGAACATTAGTCATGTCAGTAGAGTAGGCATGGGGCAGGGGAAGAACAGTGTTGCTGTTCAGACACAGAGAGTCCCTTAGGGTGTCAACTTCAACCAAATTAAAAAATGTGTGCCAGCCTCAAGTTGGCATGCTTGAGTTCACTTCACTCCAGTCAATGAGGCACCTTAGCGCAGTAAGCACAATAGAGACAAAGAGATGCCTTGCAACTGACAGAGAGAGAAAAGAGTCCTTTGAGATGAAATGTTAACATAAGAAGTGAAAATGGTTTGTGGTAGTCTCAAGCTGGCTCTTTTGGGTTCACTTTCCTATAGTTACTGAACTATAGTGCTGTACCTTAACAGAGGAGTCTCAATAAAATTAGAAAGATATCCTAAAAAGGACAGAAGACGAGAGAGAGTAAAAGAGAAAGAGAGAGGGAGAATTCTTTTGATAAGAAGCTTAACAAAAGTGGAAAAAATGGTTTATGTGAATGCTAGTTTTCATGGCAGTCTCAAGCTGACACTTGGGCTCCCTTTATTACAGTCAGTAAGCTACTTTAGCAAACAAAGGAGAATGGAGAGAGGGATGGCTGGAAACAACAGAAAGGGAGAGAATGAGAGACTTCTTTGACAGCGACAACATAAAATCTCCGCTTGTTTTTCCATTTTTAAAATATTTTCTGTAAGGCAGAGAAACACAAATGTCTTTGTGAGATTACTTTATAGATAATTAAACAACTTAAATGCTGAGATTTTAAATTTGCTTAAGCAACATGGCTGCTTAATTGAGCTCAATAAAAAGAATAGGCAGTGAATTGCTTCTTAACTTAAAAAGAATTTTCTTCAGCTTGCTGTTTTCAAATATTAATAAATAACCAAGAAATTCTACATTCTATTGTAGTATTGAGTTCATTTTAAATTCTCACCATATATGACAATATATTGGAAATATAATCAGCAGAATATGTATATAATTATATATAAAAATATATTTAAAATACAGTAGTCACTAGTGCTGAAAACAGTTTCAAGTTTATACCTGTATCATGTGATTGATCAATGAATCTATCTTTTTAAACAGATACAAGAAGAAATGCTAAACCATCTTTTCTCTGCATTCAATCTAGTCCTTTGAGTTTTAGGTATTTAATTCAATCTAGTATTTCAGGTTTTAGGTATTGAAGTTCTGGCTCTGACCTCTAGTTCTCAGAATGCACTGGAAAGGAAATATGTTTGATTAGCTTCCTCAAATTTAAGCTTTGCAAGGTGAACATGAGAGTAAAAAGACTTCAGGTCTATTGTACCCATTAGGTAAATATATGAGGTAAAGTAAACTATACCCATCAAAGCTGTAATTAAAAGACTCATGAAAATTGGCAGATTTTGAACATCATCTATTCACTACGAAATGGACCATTAGATATCTGGCTGACAAATGTTTTCATTCTGAACCTAATGTGCACTGCTCATATGTCATCTGCAAAATTCTGTAGAGGCACACTTTGGAAAGGAAGGGAAGTCACAGTCACAAATTATTCTTGCCCTCCATTAGGCAAATTGTCAAGTTTATAGAATCAATAGAAGATTCTTTATAATACAAAGATTGGTAGGCATCCATGAGAAAAAGCAACTGGACAACCAAAGAGGAAGCTTAATTGGAGCAGAACTTGCTTTTACTGATATCAGATTATGAAGATGCACTTCTAAGGAAACAATATTGAAGCTTCTGGTTTCACCATTTTGTGGTATAAAATTCACTGTGCTCCAGCTTTATTTGCCTTTTAATAAAAATTTCTGTATGGAGGGGAAAAAAAGCTTTGCAGGGAAAGCTAAATGTTAGTCTATTAACCAAGATGAATATGATTATAAAAGCCTGATATAAGTATTTTAAAAATATGCAATTAGTAAACAGAACTTGCAAGTGACATAGAAAATGTGAAATGGGAAAAAAGTGACTTTTGTGAACAAATATACCTGTGCTTTTTTTTGTAAAGCATTTGCACCAGCCTTTTGCTGTTTTTCGCATTGCGTGATTGTTCAGTGATGTCATTGTGATACATCTGCTCCATAGTGACTTAGTTTGAAGACCTGTATAACAAGTAAGTAGCAAATTACTTCATTCAATACAATAAAATTTATTCATACTAAGAGTCAGGAAACTTCAGCAGTTCAAAGATTTTCATTAATTTCCTTCAGCTATTCAAATGTTTAGGAAAAACCTTTAAGATGATATAAAATCCACTGACACTTCCAAATCTTCTTGGATTGTTCTCTCAGACCTAAACTTCAGTTATTTTGTTCTTTGAAAGGCTCTTTGAAAGCCTTTGTCCAAGGCTGAGGATGCCTGAGGATTGAGTTCTGTGTATCAAGTCACAGCTAAGGGACTACAAATTATATGTGAATTCCGCAGAAAAATGTTTTCTGTATCTGTAGCCTGGCCAGTATTAGTCAGAAGAACATAAAGAGCAGATGGTGAAAAAAGTGAGGAAGATGGTACTTCTTTCAGCAGCAAAAATTGCTTTTGTGATTCAGGTTAATAACGACTCTCTAGATTTTGTACCTCATGATAACATTCATGAGGGGCTACCACACGTCTGTGGGATTTGACAGCAGTAGCACTCATGACAAAATATTTGTTTGCTTTTTGACTAATCATTAAATTGTGACAATGCCCTCAACTTCATATTACCATATTTAGTGCTGAAAAATGGAACCATTTAACTTAAACTGGATGAAGAAACAGGAGTGAGAACTACAGAGTGAGAAAATTACTCAAAAATAAGAGATAAAACCAAAAAGGAGAAAACTAGAGAACAGTGAAGTAAAAGAATGGGAGACGAAAAGAGGCTGGATAAGGAAAGGAGCACACTGGCTGTCGTGAGACAGGGAGGAATGTTTGCATCAAACATTCTGTGCTGGTTCTGCGTTATAGAGTCCACTGAATTCTTGCTGTGTTTTACTGACATCTGTTTTGACTTGATGAATATCTCAGTCCCCAAGTTTAGGTGATTTGAGAGAGTAGTTCCAAATGATTAACTACTTGTGATATGAAAACAATCAAGTTTAATTGGTAAGGGTAAAAAACAAGTGGCAAGAGTAAATTTGTAACACTGAATTAAAATATTCTTTTTTCTGCCTTACTAATGTGGGGGTGTGAGAGAGACAGACTGACGTCCATCTGCTTGGACTACAGAGACTAATCTGAACAAACATGCAGCATACTAAATGCTCCTCCCAACCCCTCAAGAATGAGCACTTCTGTTTAGCATTATTGTATGCCATCCAGTTTTCTAAGCTACAGAAATTCTGGTGTACCCCCAGACAGATCATGTAAATGCTGTTAATGATTACTGTCCACTCTGTGCCAAAAACAATACTGATGCTGCTACTTTGCTTCATGTAGTTCTTTCTTTTGCTAGTTTATAATGAGCCTTGAAGTAAAACTGCAGCAATAGCCACCATCTCCCTCACCTCCGCCCTGTTTTGAGTGATGACTGTTTCTGACATGAAGGCTCTAGCTCTTTAAACTTAGATTTGCTGTTAATGTGTTTTTTTTCCAAAAAAGTGATCATACTTGTCAAAGACAGTTTTGATGTCTAGAAAAAGTGAAGAAAACTTCTGGGGTTTAAGGTACCATCCTTTAGCTTAGTTTTAATTTACATTTCATGCTCAACAGCAAGTACGCTGAGTAACTGTTAAGACATACATTGGGTTAGGTGTGATGCCTATAAAACAGTTTTTCTTCTACTTGTAAGGAAGTAAAAAGAATTACGGGTAGCATTCAGGAGTGGTAGGATGAAAAGACATTTTTGTGGTGTTAGTGGTACCATAAGGGAGAATGGAATGTATTTCTGGGAGCCCAGGTGTCCTGCATGATAGTTCATTTCTGAGTAGAATATAATCAAGCTGTCTTGTGTGTGCAGTTGCTTGACTGTGTCTGTAATATGTTCTATCACTACTACTGTATGATGTCCAATCTGAATTAATACAACTGGAACAGATGCTAAATGATGGTACCCAAGTCACTTATGTCCTATTTTACACTTCATTTTGTGATCGGTGTGAAGCTGTGTGAACATATGATATCCATCTTGGATTTTCCTATGTGACCTCATGTTTATAGTCTATAAATCCGTAATCAGCTACTGAGCCGATTTTGGTATTGCATCTCTCAACTGCATACATGAGACAAAATGTTTGGAAATAACATTTGATTAAGTGTGCTTACAGGAATGACTAATGAAGAAACTGAAATGTTATATTTAATGTAACACTGTAGCAGTGGAGGAAAAAGAAAGGGGACTTGCTATATATACTTATGTAAACTTCTAAGGGTGTTCTAAATAGACTTGAACTCCAGTCACGGGATTTGAGATAAAATCTCAAAAAACATGTACAAAACTTGTTTCATTACTGCATAGATTCCTGTAAGAAAAAATATTTAAAACCCTTTTCAGTATTGGCTTCCTTTCAAAGGAGAGTCTCTTTTGTCTGTTGAAGATTAAAAAACAAAAAACAAACAAAAAAAACTATATGATTTTATATTTTCACACAGGACATTCAAACATCCCTCTCCTCCATTCATTGTCCTACAGCTGTTCCTTTCTTGAATCAGCTCTTCCCCTTCCTGTTTGCAAAGTGAAAGTTTTGATAAAACACTGCATTTAGTTCTCTGTGCTCTCCCCGCCCCGTTTCATACATGAAACATCGTTTCAGATAATTAGTCGTTCTTCATAAGGAATGGGGCGCACTATACCTCTTTAAGAAGGATTCTGTATGTAATGCTTTTGGCAATAGCCATGGGAACCCAAAGTTTCAATGATTTTGAGCCCACAGATTCCTTTTGCATTTTAATAGTGTGGCCTTTAGTGGTGATGACATAGTCTGGTTACCCAAAGTGAGCTTTGTACTGTAGGAGGGTAGTAGGGCACAATATTACGTGAAGAAATTACTTTTTATTCCTTGATATGTTCCAGAAAATGGGTTTTAATACTGGCAGCCCCTCTGAAGTACTGTCAAGATTAATAGAGTGCTGAAAATGCTATTTCTGTAAATATGGAAGATTGTGTTATGCATCAAAGCCTCCTCTGGAAGGACTACATGATTAATCTTAGCTTACATGTGTAGCCATGCTGATTCCAGTGGGTTATAGTCCTTCTGCAGAGCAATATCTTGTTACAGACAGACAGGTTACCCACGATTCTGCTATTCACATGAATGCTTTCTTCCTCTCTGTCTCTTTAAGAAATTGAATCTTCATTGACTCACAGATGACTGTACTGGATTCATAAAAAAGTCTTTCGCTTCTCCCTGGGCATATGCTGTATCATGAATTGTCTCCTTAAAGACAGCAGGCCACCTCATTATGGTTACAATAGACAAATTCCTAAGCATGTGGTCTGCTTTTATGGCCTTGACTTGTACATTTTTTACCTCAGAGACTTGCCACTCATGTTGACACAGATTTGTTGTGTGTGATGAAGTGATAAAATCAATGAAGGGGACACGTGCTTCTCTAGCTTTCAGAAAGACTTTATTATTTATTGTTTATTGTTGTAACTTAAATCCACTGAACAATTTTCTGCAAAGGTACATTTACTTTTTGGATTTGTTATATTCTGCCTGCAGCTTAGAAGCTGGTCTTAGTGCATACTGTACGTGTTAGCTTTCCAAAAGTTACGCTGGAAAAAAGGGAATATAAATCTATATGCCTTGGCAAGAACTGTGCCCAAGGGATGGTGAAGGGAGGAGAAGCATTAAGTAAACAATTTTAGAAAAACAAGCAACTGAATGCAAAGTATTCCTGTGTTATTATCTTTTTGCCTGGCAAAATACATTGCTATTTAAAGGAACAAGGAAAGCCAAGAAAAAAATTTTATTATTGTATTTTAAGACATATCAGTAACTGAGCTGTCTGATAAAATTTTCATCATGCATTTTGGCAGTTAAAAAAAGAAGTAAAAACACCTGCTTACTGCAAAAAACATACAAAAAAATTTACTATGACAAGGGCTGAAGAATGGCAGTGTAATTTCTGAGAAAGCTGAACATCTTGTGGATCTGTACAGCACCTACTGTTACACATACCTGAGGAGAGAGCCTAATAGTCAGTCTGGGAAGTCTAAACCTCTAAAAAGCTTCCAGCTTTTTTATTTAATTAGCAGTCTTTATTCAGTTTATCTCTTTCCCTCTCTGCTTTCTCTCCGAGAAAGGAGTGGGTGAAGAGCAAATGGCTGGCATCTAGGTAAGGAAAACAAGAACCAGGCATGTTTAGTTGTTGCAGAAAGAAAACGTATTGATATAATCTATAGAATATGCTGATGATAAAAATAATGCTGTCGGCATAAAAGATATGGCCGTAGAGAAGTTTGTCAACCACCCTCGTTTTGGTTGTGTGTAAGAAAAGATTTGAAAGGAATTACTGTAGAAAGTAGACTTTTATTTTACTTTGTAGAAGCATTCATAATCTAGCACACTGTTTATAAGGTATCTTTGTCCATAGATTTTTGTATAAGGTATTACCAAAGTCATTTCCCATATTCATGGACTCAGCCTGAATAAGCAAGGGAACAAGCTAAATTTATGATGCATTTGCAATCAGCCTAGGTTGGTGAGAGTTTACTGATGTTGGTAAAATACTGGAAATTATTCACATTTTTTTGTTACTTGCAAACATTTTTAAAGATTTCCATGGAATAGGGACATTTTCAACTGTTACAGGTTGCTTTGTCCATTTTCAAATTTACTTCTTTAGTTTTAAGAGTGATATTAAACCAATTACCTGTTTCTGTTGCTTCTCACTCACTCAAATTAACCCACATGGGATGCAAATTCCACCCAAGTGTATTTCTGTGGGAGCCATGAAAAAAAAAGGAAGGATCAGATTAAAGCAATTTTGAAACTGAATCTGACTGATAGACTTGTCTTGATTTTTGGCTGGTACATTTAGAAGGCTTTCTTTGAGAAACATAACTGATTTCAGTCAGTAAGTTGTTATCAATATCTGGATTCTCTAGAAGAAATAGATAAAAAAGTGAAACACAATTGGCTAAATCTGAAATTTGGGCAGACGAAATGAAAAATTTGACAGATCAGATAAAAAAGTCAGACTTGCTGGAAGACTGACCTCTGCCTTGATTCAGGGCATCTGACCACCGCTTTTTAAGATAGCATGAAACATGAGTGTCCTGCTTAGATTCTCTCTACCCCGGGACACACATTACATCATGTTCTTATTATCTTTGATTAGCCAGGATTTTTATAGCCGAGGACCTTGCTACTAAGATACAAATATAGACCACTGCAATGCATCATTTTTCTGAGGGCAGAATATGACTTCTCAGAAGTACAAAGTGGTGCAGCATACAGAAGGCAGATTTAAGAAAGAAAGATAGGTTTCTGCTCAATGAATTGCATTTGCTATCTCTTTGGGGTCTTTTTTTTCTGTATGATTAAAATTAATCTTACGCTAAGGATTCTCCTGCCTACCCACCAGATATAATATGTCAGAAATTCTACAGTGAAGGAAAACTTTAGCAGTCCTGTCCAGAAGGATGGATCAGAAAAGAATCCAGGATCTAAACACTTCCCCTGGAAAGCAAGAGACATTGAACGAGCCCATGTTCTGTTGTCTCTGCTGAGACAGCCTGCCATCTTCCTACACTGTTACAAATGCCTTCCAATTCTGTGTAAATTTTATGTAAAACAACCACTATCACAAAAGTACACTGTTACGGAAAGTTTATGCAAAGACTTTCAGTTCATTTATTTTAGAATGTCAGGCTCAAAGGGACCTTAAAGATCATCCAGTTCTAACCCCTGTTCTGGACAGGGCTACCAGCCACCAGATCAGGCTGCCCAGGGCCCTCTCCAACCTGGCCTGGAACACCTCCAGGGCTGGGGCATGCATAAGTTCTGCCCACCCTCTGGGTGAAGAATTTTTTACTAAAGTCTAACCCTCTCATTTTTTAGTTAATGTACCGAGAGGTTAAAACGAGGTCTCCCTAGAGCCTTCAGTCTCTTCTCCAGACTGAACAAACCTAGCTCCAGCCCTCTGATAATCTTTGTGGCCCTTGGGGGCTCCAGATGTGGATGCAATGCTCCAGGTGGGATCTCATGAGGGAATGATCTCCTACTGTGCTGATCATCTCTCTTTTCATGCAGCCTAGGATACTGCTGGCCTTCTGGGTTGCAGTCACACACTGCTGGCTCATGTTCAGCTTTTTGTCCACCAGGACCCCCATGTCCTTCTCCACAGTGCTGTTCCCAGTGAGTTCTCCCAGAATCACTGATCATAGAATGGCCCAGTCTGTACTTATACCTGGGGTTGCCCTGACCCAAGTGTAACACCTTGCTCTTGGTCTTGTTGAACAACATTAAGTTCACATGGGCCCACTTCTCAAGCCTGTCCAGATCCCTCTGGATGGCTTCCCTTCCTTCTATTGTGTCAGCTGCACCACACAGCTTGGTGTCGTCTGTAACCTTGCTGAGAGTGTATTAGATCCCTTTAAAAATGTTAATTGTATAAGATGTTAGGCAGAGCTGTCTTGGTGAAGAAAGTGTAGAAATAGGTTAGAGAATAAAGACTCTAATGAACAAATTAGCACTCTTCACCTTGTTTGTTCTTTCATTTCATCATCTTAGAGAAATGTAGTTCTTTACTACACTGAGCCTTAAAAACTTACTTTTAGCTTACTGTACATGGCCTTGCTGAATCCAGGGAGACTATCTGTAACATGTAAAGTTAAGCATGTGCATACACCATTTGTGAAGTCATGACATATTTTTAAATTAGTGACTAGAATACGGAGGCCATGGTTCTTGATGGTGACCCCCTGTGCTGTACACCAGTAAGAGAAGTAACTTTGTCTATGAATTTTTAATAAGTTCTGAGAATAGAAATGTTGAGGTGCTCAAACCCAACCCACTATGAATTTCAGGGCGTGCAAAGTCACGCAAAACATTTCTTAAGCAAGTCACCCCTCCCCACCGCCACCCCACACTCTCCAACTGTGTGAAACATTTGAAAAAGTGTGTGCTGTCTAGTGCATTCTCAGTCCTTAAAAGGACTATGATTATTCTCAATTGAGGCACTTAAATACCAATAGAATTACAAAATATTATAATGCACACGTCTTGCTTTATGTTTGTAAAGCACAATGAGAATTTGAAGGAAAAAAACCCGAATTGGTGTACTGAAAATTGTGCTAACCCTATTCTCAGTTTTGAGTGACTCAGTCCTTCAGTGTTTCACAGTATTATCCAATGCTTTTAAGATGATTTATTTATTAACGTATTTTGAAACTTTTTTTTTTTTCCATTGTCTCTAGCTGCAGTTTTATTGAATACTCATGTTTACTTGCTGAAGTGCATTTCACTTGGAATGGAAATGCAAAACATTAGTGCAGGCTTTGTGAAATTTACCACTTCTCTGATATGTGAAAAGTACTTTAGATAAGGACATTGCTTCAGTAGTGCTGGGGGGAAAAGCCCCATAAGCCCTTCAAGCAAATATAGACTGCTTATTTGTCAGCATTGTCTGTATTTATCTAGCTCAATGATTTGGTATGCTTTTTGTCAGAATTAAATTCTACTGATTTCCTCAAAGATTATTTCTTTTTCTCTAGCTGTATTGAAAAGTATTTTTTCTTCACTCTCCTGCTTTTATTTGTCTGTAGCAAGAATGTAAAACTAGTATTTCAGGGGAGCTAAGCTATGAAGGGCTGTGCAAAGCTGGGTGTGATATGGTTGTTTTTAACTTCATCTAAATATTATTTGTCTGAATATCCTGTCGATTTGTCCTGACTTTCCATCTTGGTAGAATTGTACTCACTCTTTTTGAAGTTCAGATATTTCCATTATATAAATTACCTTTTTTTAAAATATATATATACCATTCACTAAATCGCTACATTTTGTTTAAATGGTAAATGGAAATGGCATTTATAACCTAAAAAGCATTAAAACTGCTTACAGATTACTTACATCAGTGGCTTATAACCTTTTTGATTTGTGGATCCCTAAGTACTTTTCAGTGGAGGCATGCATCTCTGTGCAGCAAAGGTTAACTTACTGCAGTAGGCTTCCTTTTCATTGCAAGGTTCTGTGAACCCAAAGAGTCTGCAGACCACATGTTGAAAATTATTGATCTACATTATTTATATATGACTTGTTCAGTGCTGAAGGGTTCCTGCTTTTGAGATGATTCAGTAACACCATGCAATAGTTTTCAGGAAGGAGTTTGAAAAAGAAAATGTAACCCTTAAAAGGGGTGTTTTAGATCAATAATATGTTTCCAGGATTCAGGAATTAGACATCCTTCTTGCCTGTAATGATAGAATCTCAAAAATAATAGCTGGTTGTCAGTTATATATTTTACTTCAGCAGTAGTTTCCAGTGATTCCATGCCTGCAACAGTTGGACAGATCAGTTTGGTGCTTATTTAGTACATGCCATTGAATTTGCCTGGTGGCTGCCATTTGCAGTATTCCTCTTAGTTGTCTTAAATTGTTTTAAAGATATTTCTGTTCACTAAAAAAGATCATCCCAGACAGGGTCATGTGTTTCTTTTTACCAAGAAAGGCTGAGGCAGGTGGGGTTGTTCAACCTGGAGAAGAGAATACTCTGGAGAGACCTCATTGCAGCCCTCCTGTGCTTAACAGGAGTACTTATAATCAGGAAGGAGACAGAATTTTCACATGGTCTGATTGTGGTAGCACAACAGACAATAGTTTAAAGAGAAGAGATTTAGTTTAGATATCAAGAAGAAATTATTTACTTGCAAGGCAGTGAGGCCCTGGAACGGGTGACCCAGAGAAGTTGTAGTGCCCCATTCCTGGAGGTACCCAAGGCCAGGCTGGATGGGCCCTGGGCAGCCTGTACTGGTGGGTATCAACCAGCCCGCAACAGGGGTTGGGACTGGATGATCTTTAAGATCTCTTCCAACCCAAGGTATTCTGTAATTCTCCTTTTGGCCTACAGTGAATTCTGATGCAACAGAGGTTATGGGTCTGAGCTTGACATAAACAAAGGAGCTCTCCACCACTTAAAGTGAAGGGGGGGATTTGGGGTGTACAACCCATTCCTTCATTTTCCGCTTCACCAAGCAAGTGGAAATTGTACAACAGTATAACACAGTTGTTTGTCCTATGGAACTGTTTTTAAAACATTTCTTGGTTTCATTTCTTGGATTTCTAGTAGGCAACAGTTTGACTTTTCTCTCCGGTAGACAGGAACACTGCAGTGTACCTGGATTGCTGGCTTTCATCAGTACATCAGGAATCAAATACAATAAAAAATTTAAACATTGAAATATAGAATACTAAGTTGTAAATGAGTAGCTTTTCATCATCAATATTCATACGATCAAGCAGCTGATTTGTTTGATACATTTTTAAGGTTACATTGAGTAGTGTTAGAGATGCTGAGTTTCACACAATAATGAAGCTGTTGTTTTTTTCAGCATATCACTTCTTGAGATAGTCTCATTCTCTGCTCTTTCTGTGTTTCCTAGTGTGCAACGTTGTTACATGAAATTCTTTTAAATGCTAAGAAAATCCACTTCACTTTTTTATTTGTTCTTTGCTCGATTGTCAGCAGCTGATCTTATTGCTTTCAGCAGGTGATAAAAATGACAAGCACGAGGCTAAATGATTCTTTATGGAGAAGCAAGCAATAAGTAAAATACTTATTCTTTATGTATTTAAAATGTAGTTTAGAATAACAAATGCCAATATGCAATGAAGTAATTTGTCTCAGAAAATATAAAATTATTTCCTTATAACTGTAGCATATTTTTGGCAAATTGATTTTAAAAAAATTAATTTTAAGATTTTGTTTATATATAAGCTTTCTGGGAGGTCTTCCTACATAAGATGCCTGTTTCTAGGCCATGCTCTCTCACAGAAGTGTGTATACAAATAGTCATTCTAAAGTGCTGATTCTATTATTTGATTTGGGATTAAGCAGTCTGTTGCAAACCATCTGTTTCCCTATGCACGTGTCCTTGAGAGGTTAGCTTTCCACAGATACTGCTCCATAACTTTAGCCAGTGCTGGAAAGTTCAGAACAAATGGAGACATATGCCACTGAAAGTTTATGTTGTATCCCAGAGGACTGTCTTTTTTTGACATCAGTGCCCATGTTGGAGAAAAGCTTACCCTCTCTCACTGCCACTGATTGAGAGCCCTGCTGCTTTTGACCAAAAATTGCAAGGCTCAGGAACACATCCTTTGAGGTTGTTTGAGTGGTCAGTGCTCAGTGAGCACACAGAAAGTTCTATCAGCATTTTAGGTGGCAGCTTTCCTCTGTTTCCTTTGACAGTTGCTGCACCACTTGGGATGAGCCCAAACTCCTGCTGTTGCTCTACCAGCTTCGTTTCAAAGTCTCTGTGATAATTATGGTCAGAAGATTATATGAGTTGGTGTAGGTCCAGGGTTCAAGAACACTTTGGAGACTTGCAGAAACCTTATGTGATGGCGTCTTGTTCCTGCATGCAATTGGTTTTGTTGGGTGCCTATTCATGCATTGGTATGCAGGCACTGTGTGCATGTGCAATGCGCGTGTTTCTAACAGAGGACCAGCACAGCAGTGGAGCTCAAATGAGGTGGTTTGGGTGTCAAAAGGAAGTCAGGATGGAGAATGGGTGCCAGAAGGCACAGCAGAAACCAGTGTGTGATAATCTGTCTCTCAGAGTCTTGTCCTTGCACCTGCTGGAGCCTGGGATGCTCAGGACACAACTGTATCACACCACACAAGGCTGCTCAGATCTACGCCAGCCCTCTAAAAGATAACTGGAAAAACAGTGACAAAATACTACTTCTGAGTCGTAAGTCCTCTTTATTTCAACTTGAGGATAGAAACAAATTTAGGTTTTGTTTGGCTTAGGAATTCCACTGGCATAACTATCTCAGGGCTGCTTTCATACCATAGTCTGTACATTTATGCTGCATACAGCCTGATCTGTAGTCTAATTCTCTGCTAAAAATGATGGGGTGCTGTTGTTCAGCCAGCAGGATGGATGGTCTTGTCCAGCATTATTTATTTGCATTTTTGCTATTCTTGATCATGTTTGTTTTAAGGGTTGCCTAAAATCCTTATTTCTGAAAGAGTTCATAATGAGGTTCAACTGCTAAGTCTTACTGAACACTAAGTGATTTTATGGTGGGATTTTTTGTTCTTTGATGTGAAGGGCAAGTTTAGAAATGTTTTCAATTTTACTCATCAATCCAGCTGTAGAAATATATATATATTTTTTAAACATTTGGGTGGAAATTTACTAGCTTGGACATCATACATACAGCAAATCTGCATTTGTACATACAAACCAGATGACTGGTCAAGTTAGCATTTCCAAATTGCCCTGTTTATTCACAAAAATGCGGTTTTATATGTGCAAAATCGATGTGCTTGCAACTTTTGTGGGTTGTATTAAGGGAAGCTCGCGACAAATGTGTCCCCTAAAATTTACTTTTTGATTAAAAATACTTACTAGGCAATCTTCCTGATAGAATTTCCCAATTTACATTTCCAGGTGAAAAGGAGGCTTTAAAACCGTTAAAAGCAGCCATGGAAACAGAGGCCGCACAGAGCTAGGCGGTGACACAGGGCATCACATCTAAGAGGCACATTTAAGGGGGAGCTTGTCAAGAGCAGAAAATGATGCTTGCTCGTACTGTAGAAATACAACTAGACTGCTGATGTGATTTGATACTGGAAATATTAGGATCCAAGGAAAATGGGAAATTTTCATTAAAAAAAAAAAACCACAAACCAAACAACAACAACAAAAAAAAGCAACAACAACAAAAAATCTCTTTTTGTGTGTGTGTGTGTGTGTGTGTGTGTGATCTTATTCCTCCCAGAAGGGGATTTTAGGAAGTGCTGAGCAATTCCATTTATAGGCAATAATTTCATTTTCAAGTATATGATGAATTCTGTTTGCATCATTGTTTAAAATGATATTTCTCCTGGATTTCAATAATATAGAATACATACCACAATAATAGCAGTATGCATTTTGAAAATGTAGTCCTAGGCTTAAACAGTTCCTGCATCTAGGGTGCCGTGGAGTGTTCGTATACAGGTGTGCATGAGCCTGCCTGCAGGTATTTAGACCCAGCTCAGCTGTACTAAAAGCAGTGGAGTTGTATATTTCACAGGATGATTGCTTTTGTTAGGAGGGATTTAGTAAAGCCATATTTAGATATCTGTAAAAGTTTAGATCTGGTGTCTGTGTTATTACCAATGTTTTACTATGTTACGTGCACTGTGAGGAATAGAAATGGGTATGAACTTTTGGTTTTTTGGAGGAAAGGATTTTTCACCTTCTGTAGAAGTGCAGAGCACGTATTGCTTCTAATGAATATTTCTGATGTTCCTGTTGATTTACAAGAAAACATTCTATTAATCGTCCAACTTTCCCTCAATTTTTTAGTATCTTCATGTCGAGTGTGATGTTATTCCCTTCTCATATTACATCTGTGTTAAAATGTGAACAATTTGCAGTTATTACATTCATAAAAATCCCTAGCAGTGTTTTATGTGTGCCAGCTCATTTATATAGTGTACATTCTCAAAGAAAAAATTAAATTTAGGAAGCAAGCAATCCCTCATTTTGTTTCCTAACGTGACTAGATTTAGGCAGAGATTGGCAACAAAAACGACCATCTCCCTCCACCTTCAAATTTTTCATGGTGCTGTATAGAAAGAAAGGATTTATTCTAACCCAGTCTCTTGTTGCCTTCTGGCCTGTAAGAGCACGAGTGAACCTTATGTAATGGTGACAGCTTTATTCTTGTTTCCTGAGGACATGTGCACAATGAAATGCTAAAATGTGTATGTTCTGGATTCCTGAGGCATTGTGGATGTTCCTCTCATAAGTAAGGAAAATAGCTTGGCAATTGAAAGCAATTGGGAGAGTAATTAGCACAGACAGGAGATCTTGTGGTGCATGCTGTAGTGTTGCTTATGGGGAGCATCAAAAGCCTTTTCTCCCAAATACATTAACGCATTTGAAGGCTTATTTTAGAGGAGCTTAATTAATCTAGGTGAAGGCATGTATTTCAAGCAAAACCAGCACATTTAAGAAGAAACTTACAATGTTAAAAAAAAAGAAAAAAAGAAAAAAAAGAAAAAGTCCTTTAAAGAAATCATTTCATCTGTGCTGTACTCCAACAGAAAAATGATTCTACTCATCTTGTCTATCCTCATGACTCTTTTCCTGTCATCCTGGATATAGTGGAATAAACTGTTTCACCTCTCATGCCTTAGAGCTCATTCTAATTTAGTTGAACTTGATTTCTAAGATTTTAGCACGTTCAGACTGGAATTTTCTCTTACCAATATCTTTTTTCCCCCCTCCTTCTTGGCTTTTTCTAAAGCAATTTCTTCCTAATTTTAGGAGTAAGAAAAGTGAAAAAGAGATGATATTCAGCCAAATGATAGACAGACATAGATTCTATAGGGAAAATTTATATCTGTGCAGCAAGTCAGCATGAAGGCTGCTCTGTATTTATGCCTGACTTGGTAGACCAAAACAGGAGAAAAAGCTGTTATCAGACCTTTTTTTAGGGGTTAATATCCTCCTTAAAGTATACGCAGCCACTGCAGAATGTTGTCCTTCGGAACATACATGTGTATTAAGTAATCTTAAATGGAGCTGCAAACTGGTAATAAGACTTATGTAAGAGAATATAAAGTCATCTTCTTTGAGTTTTTTATAGACAGAATATAATGAGAATCAGAATAATTGTCATAGCTATTTTTCCAATTTTTTAGTATCCTATTTTCAGTCTGTCTAGCTTTATTACAGTTCATTATGTAGTACCAATTTTACAGATAGAAATACCTCTCACCTGGTTTGCTGCTAGCATCCATTTACAATAAAGTAGAGCACTTGCTTTCTCTCCATTCTCTAGCTGTTTTCACCAATAACTCTTTCAAGTTTAGTGTTAATATCTTATCTGTATTTTTATCTCTGCATTTGATTTACTCAGTGAATGGATGGAAATACTGCTCACCATTCTATCCCTTTGCACCTCTCTTCTTTCAGTCAGTAGAGAGCATGGCATTGATCTTAAATTCCCTCTTTATTCCTAAGGAGGTCATTGTATTGTTGTGCTCATTACATGTTTGTAAAGAATATTAAGAGAATACATTCAAAATTAGAATATGCCAAACATATTTTTGTATGGTACAAACAAAGCACTGGAAAGAGTTCCTGTGAAAAGATTATCTGTCTTGAATTTAACTTGCAACTAACTAAAATATATATATATATATATATATATATATATATATAAATATATATATATAAATATAAATATATATATATTGAAAAATCACTTCCAGGAGAGATGGAAAAGCACCCTGAGACGTTTAAAATGTTTTCAAGGAAAAATTTGTTGTTTAGTACCAAGAAGTGATCGTTTCTTCTGTTTCCACAGCTTCCGTAACCAGTCAAAAACACTTTAATTGCATATTTTCTTCTAGAAATGATTATGGTTAAGAACAGTTTCTCCAAGTTTTGCTCATCTTCTTTGAAAGAGGCTGCACCGGATGGACATTTGTCATAAATTTGTGTATTAATTTTGTCAGTTCTTGTGGCCCCATGTCTTTTAGCACGTAGCACGAGCACTACTGGATGACCCAATGTTTTAACTGTCAGTCACTGTGAAGTGTTCTGTGAAACAGGCTTACAGCTCATAAACTGAAAGCAATCCTATTTACTGCGATCTCTAGATTCGTAGATTGCTTGCAGCTTGTTACTGCTTAGCAATGCTTAAGGCCAGACAATGATAGTACTATAGGTTTTGCTTGATGTTTCTTGGGTAGGTCTAATGTTGTATGAATACCTGTAGTGTTTCATCCAGTATAATGGGATTAGACCTGAGGGTGACTACATCAGAGCTCCAGACAGATTTCTGCAATATATTGTACATGAATAGGTCCAATATATTTATTGACTCCTGGATTAGTAGATTTACAAGTATTGCACTTATTCGTACAGTGATGAATTTTAAAGGAAAAATAATCAGTTTGCTAATAAAATAATTCTTCATATCTTTTTATTCTTTCACTTGTTTCTTTTCCTTATTGGTTGCCGTCTCTGTCAGTGTTTTTATTCTGTTTGTGCTTTGCAGTTTGCTGAAGGTACATTCTGAAAATAAACTTGAATCTATTAAAGTGGCTAACATACAGTGATGTCTCTGTTTTGTAAATTGGGTTCAGGCATAGGCTATCTATCTGTTTGGCAGCAGTGGAGGTGCCTTTTTGCTTGAATTTTACTGTTTAAGCTTTTAGAGTTGCTTTCGAAGGTGGAAGAGGGGTCAGGGTAGCATCAGATTCACACATTACTGTCTTTACTGAATTTATATGAATGACCTCCTTTGAAGATTGAAGAATGTGGCACGAGTATGCATAAAGCCTCTCAGGCTCTGAGGAGTGTGATCTTTTGTCTTTTGTGCATGATCTTCTAGTTGACTATTGGTATGTTTTGCTATTCAGGGATGATGAATTTAGATACATTTGATTAAAGACAGAAATTAAAATTCAATAACCTCCACTTAGTGTCAGTGCACCTCTGCTGAGGACTCTCTAATGTTGCTAAAATTGTGGTGAGGTTAACTTGGTAGTTTTGTTTTATTGTGTTTTGGCTGTGTCACCTAGCTCTGGAAACGGGCCAGCTGACGCTGATTACTGCCTCTCTCTAATCTGTCTAGATTGCATCCCTCAGCAGGGAGTATGGATGCTCATTCAGAAAAGCTTATCCAATATGCTCCGGCACAATTAATATATATTTTCCACTTTTCTCTAAGAATTACAATACATAAAGGACAATCAGCTTACTCATGAAATTGCAGGCACCAAGGGAGACTTAATAATGCAAAAGCAAGTGTATCCTGTTATCTCCTTTCTCATTTTGCATAGCTAAAGTTATGAGAAACTAAATGCTGCACTTACAGCCTAATCCAAACACTTGAGTCAGTGATGGATCTTGTGATCCTTAGTATGGTTGGAGTAATGAAAACAAAAAGGCCAGAATTTTCTGTTTTCTTCTCACAGGAAATCAGTGGTGGATGTGAAAGTAAGAAGCACAGTTAGGGCACAAAGGGCAAGAGCATTTTTTCTTTTCCTAATTATCCTCTTGTCTTTGTTCCTAATGAATCTTGTTTTCTTTTTCTTTTCTTTCTTTCATTTATTTATTTATTTCCCAATACAACTAAAATAAAGCACCTAGCAGTATTTTCTGCAGCTGGAATGGATGTAGTATTCTACCAGATCAGTAACTGCCATGTAGGAGTGATTTTATTTATTTACTGTAAATACTAACTAGCTTCAATTTTTTTTTTTTTTTTTTAAAGATGGCTCATAAATTTTTTGTTTTTTGTATCCCAGAGCATTTGACCATACTAGTAATAAATATCCTTTACAAGTCCTTTGGTGATTTCATTTAAATAAGTCTTTAACTTAGCAAAGTTGAATAAACAATTCACATATAAATCTCTTACTAAAAAGTATAGGTTGTATGTAAAAAGCACTTCCTCATCCTGTGCCATGACAATTTATAATAATGGAACACTTGTGATATTTTATTTTTCTATCAAAAATGAAATATGTTACTCCCCAGGCAAGTCAAATTTTGAGAAGTGGAAGTGATTATTGAATTCATTCTCTCCAACAGAAGTCTGGATGGAAAAGGAGAGCTCCTGTTGACTCAAATAAGAAATGTATCAAAACTTTCAATTTAGCTGGGTGGTGAAGCCTTAGAATGTCTAAATCCTGTTAACAGTAACATGCGTGGAGTCATTTTAAAGCCATGCAAATAGCTACTTTTGTGCTTTCTTACTGATATTGTAACTGAAAGTATGTATTATTATTATCTCTGTGTGTGTGTGTGTGTGTGTGTGTGTGTGTGCGCACTGATCTTGGCAGATGGGGAAGGTATGAAAGAGCCAAGCTCAAAGATTACTGACAAAGACATTTCTCTGGGGGGGAGGGGGTGTGGTATTTCTTTCTTCCTGATTCCTACTATCCTCTGCTGGCTACTCCATGCAGCTGGGTGCACTCCCGGGGGAGTTGCTTCCTCACTGGGTGCCCTGCAGCCAGCAGGACAGCCTCAGTCAGTTGGGCTTACAAATCTTTGTGTCAGACCTGTGAATCAGTACAGTCAGTAATTTTTTATTTTTATGAGAGCATAGATTATTCTGGCCATTTTAAAAATATATATTTATATAGATATATTTATATAAAAGCAAAATAAAAATGGAATAAGTGGCAAAGATAGCAGAAAATATGGGACATTTCTTTCATTACTTTGTAAATGTCAGAAATTCTTGTTCTTATTTCTTTTCTTTTTGGCCTATAAGCAAACATGAACATCATGAGGCAGCTCTGATGCACAGCTGGCAGCTTGCATAACATATACAATATGGGCAGTAAGATAAGGTGCAGGCTCATTAACTTAAGAAACTAATATTAGATGCCGGGAATTTAAGTAGGAAAGCACAGCAATCATTCTATTTGAACCTATGAAATATACACAAACACTTGCATACATGACATACAATTTATTTACATATATTTATATGTATATATGTGAATATAAAAATACATTAAGCACTGCAATTTTATAAGCTCTTGCTATGCCTGTATTAAAAATCAGTATTTGATGTTTTCCTTACTTGCATCTTTTTTCCTTTTTTTGTTAAAATTAATTCTTTTTGTCTTGAGGGATGAAGATAGGACTCTTTTCCGTGGTGCAGTTCCAATACAAGATAACTTGATGCATATAGCAGCTTGTCAGTCTGAGAACTGTTAAGGCCAAAAGAAAGAAAAGCTCCATTTACTGTGGAAACCCCTAGTGGGATGAAAACTATAGTTCGTTTCTTTGGATAACAAAAGACACTTCCATGTCCTCCTGACTAGCAACTTTTTTTTTTTTTTTTTTTGACATAAAAGGTGGAATGAGGGGGCAAGTGATACCCTTAATTATAACCTCCTTTTCCTGAGAATTTTAGCCTACTTTACTTGCTCAGGCTTAGCAGGACATCACTGTTTTGCTTGAGTGATAAGAAATATCATTAGGGAGCATGAGCAAAGGGTTAATTTTCCCCCTCAATGCCACACAGTATTTGAGGAGGGACAGCACTATGGAATGTGACTCTGACCTCCTCATTGTTCCCTAATGCCATTGCGGGTTGCTCTGTGCATTTCCTTGGCCTCAGCAACTCGCACTGTGGCGAGGAGAAATCACTGCTGACCAGGCAAAGCATGGGACATCTTGAAAGATTAATAATAATAAAATACAGACTTTTCTAGATCTCAAAATTGGCATGCTATTGTCTTGTGAAGACAAGCAAACAACATGGCATCCATCTGTTTCTCCAGAGTTTGTGTTTGTCAGAGCACCAAAGTTAACATGGAGTTTACTGATTTAGGAGCAAAAATTTAAGTGTCTTGTATATATATATATATATGTGTATGTATTATTGTTGCTGCTGAAGATATGCATTTTGTCATCACCTTTAATGCTATAAAACATAGTTAACATTTTGAGCCTCCTGAAATAATTGTCATGTTTCCTGTGGAAAAAAGGTGGCCTGTTTTGTCTCTTTTAACAATCTTTATATCATTAAGATCTTCAACATGCTTGCTGCTACTGCTCTTTTTTCGTTCTCTTTTAATGTTGGTGTCATTGTCATGAAGGGGTAGGATAAAACATACACTGAGATCAAGGCAGGGGGGTGGAGAATTTTGTTCTGACACCTCTGTTCTGAGGACTGAGCAATGATCAGGAAGGGTTTTTCTTAATCTTATAAGAAAGGGCATTATGCGTCAGGAGATGGGTTGACTGGGAAGCCCAAAAGGCTGCAGTGGAAATGGAAGCAACCCTACAACTTCACTTTAATATACTGAATTTGTGCAGATAAAAGTTTGTCTAATACAAATCATATATTATCTCTAATGTTGAAAAATGCAAACACAATATTGCAGTAAATTAATTTTTGTGGAGTGGAAGTAAGAAGACAATGGTTGGTGGTTAAAGAAAATCTTAAAGGAAGAAGGTAGGCTTCTCCCGTTCTAATATTGAGGAATACATTTCTTTGTATGAATTATGAGTTTTAGTCATCTATCCACTTCATGCATTACTTGTCTTATGGTTTTCTAATCAAAACCACATTGTTTCATGATGATGTGAAGATATCAAAGTGATTTAGGATCACCTTTGTATTTTGAGTACATGTCATTGGTTATACTTGTACGCTTCTGAAGCTTGTCTCCCATCTTTGTGGGTCTTTCTTCTTCTGGAAGGTTTCAGGTATGGTTATTGTAAACAATAACCTCCTCTTCAAAGGAAGTCAATAGCTATCAAGCAATAAAATTTTATATGCTTTACATTTTAAATAGTCTATGTTTCTAGTATTGCTCTAAGAAATGTTACCTGTCCAAACTTATATTGGCACAGAGCTAGTTATTGCATCATGTATGTGTCCAAATGTATGGGCATTTGAGGTAATTTTGAAGCAAAAAGCTGAAATATATACAAGGGTCAGCTGATCTCTCACTTTGTCAATAAAAAACTTCAGGAGTAGCTTTCTTGGTTCAGAAATCAGAGATACCATAAGTTCCATCTGAAAAGGCATCAAGACATGAGAAAGCAGCAGCTTTGAAGATGGCTCAGCACAGGTTTTCTTGCTGGTAGTTCTGTTGCCTTTGGTTTGCAATCTTTATTTTGCTTTTATAAGAATAAATGTAATTGCTGTCAAGTTAAAGACATGGTAGAATTATAGTTAATGTTATTTATTTTCTGCTAATTATAATTTAAAATAGACTTATTCCTGTCAGGGTGGCAGTGTGGCACTTTGCTTATGAAAAACACTAAAGATGTGGCTCTTTCTGAATGAAGATTGTAAGCTAGTGTATGTCATGCCTGCAGTAAAAATGCAGTTTAAAATAGAGTGTGTTTTTAGTTGAAAAAACAGGAAAAAAATCTAAAAAGCTAATTAAAGTTATTGCAAGTGACTGCCAATGTCTGAATGTGAAATTAAGAGAAACTCATTTGAGTAACAGAAATCTGACTGTATATGTAATTTTCTTGGGTAAAAACTTATCTGAGAAGTGCAGAAAGATGGACAGCTGTTGCATGGTGACTATTATCATTATTGTATTCCACAGTATCTAAGAAATCTGTACCACATCAACAAAAGTTTGTGACACTTTTTATGTTCTCAAAGGAAAGAAAAAAGATGTTCTTGACATATTTAACTTTGGATTTTATTTAATTTTACTTGATTGCTTTTTTTACAAATTACACAAGTTACCCCAGTATCTATATACTGCGGACTTTGCAATATGAATCTCCAACAAATTGCATTTTCCTCATCATCAGCAGGTCATTGTTAACATATGTTGATGATGTTACTGTAAAGTATCACCAATAGAGCCCAAACAAACTTAATACTATGTGAGCATTGTGAAATATCCTATATTTGCAGGCAAAAGTCAGCATTTATCTTCTGAACTTTTTTAACCAAGAAATCTATGTTCATTTATCAGATGTACATCTACAGATGTTTGAGTGAGAAGACACCTGGAATTTGGGCTTGTGGAACATGAAAGACTTACTGTCTGCCTTGCTTAAAGTTGACACTTTTGTGTGGCTTACAATTTAGCAGTAGTAGGTGTTCAATTTGAAATTTGAGGGAGAATTGCTCTAGACTAGTAAAGAGGGGGCAGAAGAATGGAGTTTTGAATATGCAGCATATGCACAAAACATGGTGAAAACTCAGTTAGAGATAAAGTCTGTCAAGCCAGAAGCGTGTAAGTTTTAACTTTTATCCATGCAATGATAGCTCTTGTTTTCTGGCTAATCACAGAGCAAGAACCACAGCCAGTCTCCTAAAGTTGTTATGAACAGCCTCCAACCTAAAGTTGTTATGAACAGCCTCCAAGCATGCACACAGTGTATGAGTTACAGTTAGTCTACAAAGTACAGATTTTAATATTTAGTAAATATCACTGTGCTTGGGACACCGTATATTCCTATGCAAATTTGTTTCTGTCATCTGATCGTGGTTCCTGTTGAATGTGATGTGTCAGAATTGCAAATTGTTATTGCAGTCACTGATACAAAAACTTATGAATTGTTTAAAATTTCTTCTATGGTCTGCTGCTATGTGCTCTGTAACTACATCTTGGTTCTTGGGCCCTATGACTTATAACTGCATAAACTGTGAAGTTTTGGCTGATAATTGCTAAAGTTCACAATGGCAATATTTTTTCTTGGTGAGAAAGAGGGGGGAAAAATGAAAGATTTTTTCATGTCTCTCAGATATATTGGCCTGTTCTCCAAATGACAGGTTCCTGACTGATCAACTATACCACCTGCTACTAAAGCTCAGTAATATTAGTCTGTGCAATGGTTTCATTCTCATCTCACACCTCAGAGATCTTGAGCTGAACCCCAGGCATCCCCTGTGTGTTTAAATCAGCTTAACGGCTCATACAGTGTGCTGATTTCCTTGTAGGCCTCTGTTTTCTCAAAAAGTGATCACCTTTTGCCAATGCCCTCAGGATTAAACAGGGCAGACCGGTTTTCCTTTTCTGCATTGGCTATACCTTTGTAGTCAATAAAAGACTAACTAGAAAAGAATCAGCTGATGAGAGAATCAATCTTCTGGAAGCCTCCCCACAGTTTTCTCATCATTTTTGTGCCGTCTGTCATCTCAGATTGTAAAATGGAAACCAAAACTCAGTATGTGGGAAGACTTTTAGTGCTCCTTGTTAACAAAAACAGTAAGACCAGGGGTTTTGATCTTATGAGTGTATAGGTAAACAGTAAGCTGTAAGTGAGCACTCTTGAAGTAGCTTTTCCATGTTTCTAATGGAGGCCTGCAAAAAATTATCAAAGAAGTATCACAAAGGTCTCATAACATACTGTAGTGTAGATATCCATTCTGAGTAGGTCAGGTTAAATCTGAAGTTCTTCTATATAACAATACAGGGGTATCTTACAGAACAGCTGCACCATTTACCATGGTATAAAAGCCATATAAATAGAAAAGGATTGTAAAGTATAAGTGAACTTTTTTCCTCTAGCTGCTCGCTAAGATAAAGCAGTGGTCTGTCTTGATAACTAGAATTGCACAACAAAATTTAAGTTTCTTGAATAATAGTCTGTTTTAAGATGGTTTATAATGACAGATGGAACAACTTAAAAAAGAATTGAAGGTTCATCATAATCATCATTCTTTACAGTTCTACATTTTTCATTCACATGTATCACAGTAATTTACAAATATTAATTCAGTGTTATAATCACCCACCCACGAAGCAGGTCAGCATCCCAGTTTTACAGAAGTTCAAAGTAGGGTACCAAGAGGTTAAGAGCTGTGAGGAATTAAAGGGTCTGTTGGTATACACCAGAAGGCTGGTGATGGGGACTCTATTTTTTCCACACCATACTTTAAGCTTCATTTTAAATCTGATTTCCTTCCCTGGACTCAAAATCTAGGGAAGGGTAACATAGGATGTCCAGTGGGGTTATGTTAGTGACTGATTGGTGGTCGTGCAGGAATGCTAAGAAATATTTAACTGGTATAACATTAAGTATCCTATGTAGTATCCTATAGAAGGGAAGTTCTGAAGCTTCACGTTTTCCAGAAACTGTGGTGTGTATCATCACTTTATGATGTACGGCTGTAGCAGACTTCATCCATTCCATTTGCCTGACAATTAATTGGGCAGCAAATCTAAAGTTCCTGAAAAGAGCATATTAACTCTGATTCCTTCTGCCTTTATGCCAGTGAAGAAAAAAATAAAAAATCTCTACTCTCTGCCTCAATTTCAGCAAGACTTTTGACACTGTCTTCCATAATATCCTCATAAGTAAGCTTAGGAAATTTAGATGAATGAATAGTGATGTGGATTGAGAACTGGCTGACTGTCAGAGCTCAGAGGGTTGTGATCAGTGGTGTAGAGTCTAGTCAGAGGCTATAGCTAGTTCCAGGGATTTGTGCTGGGTCTGGTCTTTTTCAGCATCTTCATCAATGACTTGGATGAAAGGATAGAATGCACCGTTGGCAAATTTGCTGAGGATTGGCTCAGAGGAGTGGCTGACACACACCAGAAGGCTGTGCTGCCATTCAGTGAGACCTAGATAGGCTAAAGAATTTGGACAGGAACCTTATGAGATTCAACAAGGGTTGGTGTAGAGTCATACACCTGGAGAGGAGTAACTGCATGCATCAGTACAGGTTAGGGGCTGAGCTGCTGGAAAGGAACTCTGCAGAGAAGGACCTGGGTGCCCCATTGAATACCAGGTTGACCATGTGCCAGCAGTAGCCAGGAAGGCCAATGGCATCATAAAGGTGCATTAAAAGGATCGTGGCAAGCAAGTCGAGGGAGGTGATCCTTCCACTCTACTCTGTCCTGATGAGGTCACATCTGGAGTACTGTTCTGGTCTCCTCAGTTCAAGAAAGACAGGGAATTGCTGCAGAGAGCTTGGTAGAGGACTACAAAGATGATTAAGAGCCTGGAGCGTCTCCCTTATGAGGACAATTGGAGACCTGGGACTGTTCAGCCCAGAGAAAAGAATACTGAGAGAGGATCTTATTAGCACTTATAGATGTCTGAAGGGTAGATGAAAAGAGAATGGGACCAGGCTCTTTTCAGTGGTGCTCAACAACAGGACAATTGGCAACAAGCACAAACTAGAACATAGGAAATTCTGTATGAGCATGATTAAAAAAAATCTTTACTTTGATGGTGATAAAGCATTGGAATAAGCTGCCCGTGTTGTCTGTGGTCTCCTTCTGGACTCTTTCCTGTGTAACCTGTGCTATGGAGCCTAACAGTACTGTTGGACTAGATCTCCAGAAGTGCATTCCAACCCATATGACTCTACAATTCTGTGATCTTTGTCCAATAGCGATGGCAAGAACAGTAAAAACTGAGACACCCCTCCTGCAGCTCATCACTAGCTAAATCACAGCTAGTAATTGGGAACTTTCTAAGAACACTACTATAATATACAGCTAATCAACAGCTGCACATGTGGTGATATTTTTATATTAAAAGCATAGGGGTGAACAAATAGATATGTGAAAGAATGTAACATAATTTGTAGTGCTTTGTAATTTCTAGGGAAGTCCATTTCACAGCACTGAATATGAGAAATTCAGAAAAATGGTAGAGAGGTTTCTGCTCTTCCTTTAGCAGAGATTTGAACTCTGAAATATTTAGCATGTTCTGCCTCACTTAAAAGCCCAAGCGACTTCATTGCACAGCAGATGAGTCTCTCCTCATAAAATAAATAAGTAAGTCTAAAGGCTTTTAAACAAATCTTCATTTCTGTAAATCTGTAGAGAATAGTGGTGGGTTAGATCTCAGTATTGGATTCCAGAAATATACAGGGATTCTAGTGCTTGGGGCATGGTGCCACTAAGATGAGAGTAACTCTGATGGTTCTTCATAGCCATCTTCATTCCTTGACAGCTCCAGATGGTCGCTGATCGTGCAGGGCTGCTTTAATGTCTGTTTTGGAGACCTTTGCCAGAAAAAAATTGTTCTAGAAAATATATTGAACGTTATCCATCTTTTGGTAATTACTTCAGGGCTCTTTTGTAGAGAGTGGGGGAAAAAGATGGATTTAATAACTGTTTCCCTTACTATCTCTGTTATTTGTAAAGACAGAAGAAATGAGAACTGTTACAACTTCAGGGTCTTTAGGGGCAGCCAAACTGGTTTGGGTTGCTGTGGATGTTGTTTCAGCTTCTGCTCAACTGTCAGATTGATGATACCTACTCTAGCAATGCCAACTAGCAAACCCCATGGCATTTGGCAGGTATGAACAATACAGATTTTGATTATAAAGAGTCTTTATCTTTTAAATAATAATTTAGAAAGTATACTGCTATTCAGCATTATTTAGAAGCTGCTTTGTTGTCATTTCAAGGTGACATCTGCCAGGTGGCTGCTCTCCCTTCTCACCCCAAAGATTTAACTATTGGTCACAGAGTTTCTCTCTTTAGGGCCGCTTCATCAGGTTCACAGCACTACCGATATGTTCTGGACTTCTGCCTAGATCATCTTTTGAAGAAAATCTGTTTATATAGGGTTTACACTGGTTGTACACACCACACTGCAATTGTTTTTCCTGAATTAACCTCAACATTTTATCTACATTGTGAATTTACAACTTTTACAACCAAATTCATGCTTTGAAAGACAATATAATCGTAGTTGCTAAGTATAACTCCTACAAAATTGTTCAACTTGCATTAACTATTTCCAGATGCAGCAGAGTATATTTTGGTTTGAGAGTTGCTTCAAAGCACATCAAAAGAAGTGCTACAGTTTATTTCACTTGGTAACTTATTAACTGCTATGTTACCCTAAACACTTGAACCTTACTTTATCTGAGTGCAAGCAGCATGTTCTTGCATCAAAAATCAAAATCAGAATTTGTAAGGAAGTGCCAGGGAATACCTCACCATTTTTACCAGAAGTATTTTTAATTGGATGTACATGCTGATATTTTTCTTCCCGCTTACCTAGCAAATAAGCTTTATCTTTGAGGCTGTAATAGATTAACAGAGTATGGATGCATCAAATAATATATGGCAATCTGCCATTGATTTCATTTTGCAATATCTCTTAATCTTATAGATTTTTTATGGTCTGAATTAAGTCTGAGAGAAGTTGAAATGATCTCTTTCTCCTTTGTAGCATCAGAAGTCCCACCAAAGGGCAATGTAGTTGCCTTCCGGATATACTATAATATTCCGTATATAAGATAACTATTATAGAGAATAGTGAAAACTAAGAGATTTGATATATTAAAGCAATTAAAAATTTGGACTCCCTACATAGTGGATCAAAAACAGAGGTGTAGTTTTTATTGTTTAACCATAGTTTAACAATAAAAGAAATGCAAGTGGTTTTGTAATGTCTTCACGTGTTCAGTTATGTTTCTAGTTTGTTGAATTTGTTACCTTATTTCTTACCTATAAAATTAAATACAAGATACCCAAACTTCAAAGCAAAACAGTAGAAGGTTCAACATGCCCAGACTCATGAACTATTGTCAGCAGAGCTTAGCCTTTTCAGAGTAATATAAAAATTTAGATACAAAGAACAGTATGGGTTCATCACCCACATACCTCTTCTGTTGTTTGTTTGGTAGCAGACTGTGGTTATAATACCTAATTCTGACTGTTGTACAAAAGTTCTGAAAATATTTAGTATAAGAATTTCTTGTCACATCTTTTTACTGTGTTTTTCCTGCTATAAATTGGTTAGTCTTATACAACTTGTTAAAGTAGTTTTCTTTCTGTTATGCTTCACGAAATCAACTTGTACAAGGCAAAACATAAGATGAAAAATATTCTCAAATCAAAACCCCTTCCAGATTTGCTTTTGGTTGTCCCAAGGTAATTTTCCTGCTGCAAATGCATTTCTTACATAGCTTACTCAGAATCTACTGTCTTCTTACTGCTAATCCAACATTATGTGCCATGGCATCAAAGCCCCCACAATTCACTCCTTGGAACACTCGGAAGCTAACATCCAATTAAACCCAGAAAAAGTCTTCTATCTCCTGAGCACACATATCGTGGAGGACCTAATTTAAAGCAGGTTAGAGTATAGGTTTATATTGTGAGGCATCTTTTCTGCATGCAAAGCAGTCTTGATAAAATGAGATACCTACATAAGCACACAAAATCTCTAGGTATAGCTCAATTAATTGAAGCTAGGAGAATTATTCTTTGGCTCCCCATGAGTCACATATCATGGCTTTTACTAGAGGGCATTTGCTACAATGGCTATCATTTCTGCACTCTCATCAGAGAATAGTTGTCCAGGTGTGTTTGTTGCAATCTGGTGTCCATTGGCACAAAGGCATAGGATTAGGCGTGCAACAAACAAGTCATTCCTACACTAGAGGGAAAAAAAAATGAATAATATGAAGAAACAACTGAATGGATAAGGATTAGCATTTACTCTGTGTAGCAGTCAGTCCAGATTGCAGAAATAATGGTGTACCTGTCAATCACTGGCTTAGCTAAAACGTTGCATGCATCAACACCTGCCAGCATTGTCATGTGGAACCTTTCAGAACATTATGTAAAGAATAGAAATCATTGCTTAAAGTGTCTTTATTTTTACCTTGTTTGAATATTTCTCACATATAGTAAATATAAAAAGATAAAGTGTACGAATGGAATGCAATAAGGATGGGGGAATTGAATTTAAAAGACAGGCTGGAGAATACAGAGTCTCCACAGCACAAAATGAATGATGGATTATGAATTTGTTAAAACTGTGTCATGTGGGGTTGAAATACACTGAACTGTTTCTGTGTGTAAGGTAGCCATAGTTTAAGTTAATGTAAGGATTGCATCACTGCAGCCTTCGGGAGCACAAGCATATTTTAATGGAATATAAGGAATATGGGTGTTTTGCAGGAACCTAAGTGCAGTGAAAGGTCTGCAAACATGCTCTTTAGCAGATAGCTAAGCTGCCTTGCTTGCAGGATGAGTCCTTGTCTGCTGGAGTGGGTGGCACCCCTTCTCAGAGCACCTTCCTCTGCTCTCTGGTAAATAACTGAGTACTCGCACACTTGAGGTGAAGTAGCAATCAAAAAAGAAGTTTCTTGGTCAAAACACTGTATTTAAAATTATACAGAAGGCAGCATTTTGCTGAGATCAGACAGATTTGTCAAGTTTTAATTTCTTATTTTGGGGGAGATCAAATATCCCATTTTGTAAAAAAAACAAAAAAACAAAAAAAAAAAAACAAAAACAAAAACAAAAGCAACAATCAGTTTGAGTTTAAAATGGTTCATCATTTAAAAACACAAATTATAGCAAAAAGGCAAACCACAAGCTGGATATTTCAGATCATTAAAACAATACATTTTTCAATCAGGTAACCTTGATCTCTTTTTTAAAATAAAAATGTGTTTTTGTATTTATTATTCTGAAGTGGGAATTAGAAAAAGTCTTACATGGGAAAAAAACCTTAAGTTCTCGCAGGGTAAGAAAACAGCCTTCTACTAATTTCTTCCTATTATAATGCATTCTATTTTGGTTAAGCTTTCTAGTTTTATGCCACCATTTTCTTATTCCACTCCTTCCTTTCCCCTTCTCTGTCTTTCAAGTTGGAAAAAAATATTGTGGAGATAAAGTTGGGAAAGTGCAGTTTAGAAACTTTAGATTATTATTCTTTATTGTTTTTATTTTCTCAGCTGTCTGTTCCTCATTACTCTGTTGCTTAATAATGTCTCACGTCCTTTTTTTCCCCACTTACTGTATTGTGTGTAATTTTTTAACTTAATGCTCTTTTTGTTAACTTCTTGATTGTTAAGGTGGTTTTTATTTGTGGTTTATTTGTTTATTACTATTTTTTATCTTGAATGTGATTAGGGTTTTTAAAAAATTATTTTTAATTTTCCTGTTTTGTTCTTATCTTCTTTCATTTCTTGTTCATTATCCTCTAACAGGAATGTGAGTAAAGAGAATGCCTTGAGATATTCATTTTTGCTTTTAGCTTTTTTCTTTATATTTTCTCTAAATCCATTTGATTTGTCATAACCTTCACTTGCCAACTCTCCCTTCTCATTTTCCTCTAGCCTCCAGTTTCGCTCTTTGTAGCCATCCTTGCATCTGCACAGTTTTCCTTGCCTTCTTTCCACTTTTTGCTGTGTCTGCTGCTTTGCATAGGAAAAAATGAGGCAGGCTTACCAAATGGCAGCAGTATAGCTGCTTCATCCCACACTGAAAGGGACAAAGAGGAGAGGAAAGAGCAGAGAATTAGGAAAGAGGTAATGAGTTAAATGTTCTCTTAGAAGACTGATGAAAAAAGAATGCCAATCAAGATAAGGAGGATGAAGAAAAGGAGAGTATATGGAAGGAGAATAACTGAAATCCAGAGGAAGAGGGAAGAGGGAAAGAGAAAGGAAATGGTGATGAGAAAAGAAGGGTAGCAGTCTGCATGAATCCAGTACAAATAAACCTTCCAGGAGAAAGTAAGATAGAGGATGGGATCTGTAGGTCTTATTATGTAATTCTGTTCTTTCTTTCCTCTGGTTCCCCTGGTTAGAGCTCCCTCAGAGCCAAAGGGAGGAAGCGCACACAGGGATTCAGGCAGATTTGGCATTCAGGATTTTTGCTTTTCCCTCTTCCCTCTTCCCTCCTTTCTTTTTCCTTTCTTTTCCCTGGCACCACGCTTACTCTCTGTGAGTGGAGTTCCATTCTGCAATATTCTGTTTGAATATTTTCTCAGAATTACAGAGTCGTGTATCGATCCTGTAATTATTCAGTGACTGTAGTAACTTCTGAGGTTTTGTTGGTTTGTATCAATTTATTTAAAATGTTATGTGTATGTTGAAGCTCAGAAATAACAAAAGAAAAAAAACAACAACACAAAAACACAACACAAAACACCAAAACACAAAAGTATTGTAGAGGTGTTTTTACAGTTGTTTATTTCAATTTATTTCATGGTTTCTTTGGCTCTTTCTTCAAAAGTAGATGCAGAACATTTTTAGAGACACAAGGGATGTACACTAGTCTTCCAGTGAAAGCCAAAGGGAGTTGGGTGTCTTTGAAATTGTTCCTGAAATGTATCAAACATGCTTTGTGTTTGTTTTGTGATATAAATTATTTTTTTCTACGCAATGGAGAATGGAATAGACCTTATTTATTGCATTATGTTCTAACATTTACTTGGTCACAAAATATTTCAGTACTCTTAGACAATAATAAAAAAGATGATGGGAAATGCAACTTTTGCATAGTTCACGTTATTATTTTGTATTATTTATATTACAAATCTACTTCAGAGTCTCTTTGAAGACACAGTAATCTCACCACCCTGGGTTCTGTACAAATACTCAGGAAAAGGCAGTATTTGTCATGGGGTATGCATTACACAAAGAAGTGAAGTGAACAAAAGGAGGAGATGAGCACACATAACAAATATCTGTTGTTTTGTAAATCAGGTCAATAGCAGAGGAGGAAGCACACGATCTATGTCATCTTACACTCATCCAGTGTCCAGGCAGTGGGTCACATTTATTCTCTCCAGTTTAGTGTATTTTTCTGGTTGTTGGTTGCTTTTCTGTCTCTGGAAGCTTCATGATTTTTACACTTGATCTGTAACATCCTTCTTTTTGTTTCTGCAGAACTGGTTATTGTATCTCTAGTTTCTTAAAAGCCTTCTATTTTTTAGAACCTCCTATCCATATCAGCATTTCTGCTCATGCTCCTCCAAGCTTCTCTGCCACCCCTGCTTGTGACTTTGCTATTCATATGGCTTTTGCCACCTTTGGCACCAATATCAATTTCAGAGTTGGTGGCAGACAAAGCATAAGCTCTTATCTTGCAATTGAATATTAAATCTGTGAACTTAGAATCAGTGTGATGAGCTTACTCCACTGGCAGTGTATAGAAGTGATAGAAGAAAAGAAACATTTAATCATAATCATGTAAAAGCTTATTTCAGTAATTTATGCCTAAATGGTTAATAGCAGCAAAAGAACTGAAGTAATCTGGTAAGAAAATCAAAAAACATCTAGTTGAAACCAGAGGAACGTGGAGTCATTTTTAAAATAGAAAAGAGCAGAACCAGAACAGAAAACAAATTTTCTTTGCCCTCCAAAAAAGAAAAATTTGACCCAACAAGTGTACAGTAGCATTTGTGTGAAAAACTTCACAGAAAATTAATTTACATCAAAAATTTCAAGAACTCGTTCTCACTCTGTCTTAGAAACTTATCTATATAAATCTATTGAAGCATTTTATAATTGTATAAAAGCATATTGTTCGGTATTGGCGCAAATATTCTATTATTATTATTAGTTTGCAGAAGTCTGCACACTACACTTATACAATACTTATACAAAGTATTTGAGCATAATATTATGTGTTTGCTACTGCCCAGTGGTCCCCCATGGACAGGATGTCAGATCAATTTATGTATTTCTTTAGGTATTGCCCTGTTAACCTAGTGCTAGCTTGGGAAGAGGATATACCCCTATGCTGTTGTTATAGATGGAATGTTTCTACCCTATAGAAGAGCAAATGCCTGTGCTTTTGGAAATGAAGGTTGCAAGCCCTGTTCTCCAAGCCGTATGCATGTAGCTAGCTGCTGACCATGGATGCATGTATTCAGCCACTAGCTTGTATACACTAGAAAGCCTTTTCTCCTAAAGAATTTCTTTGTTCTGTTTTTATTTCTATAAAATTACTAATGTTCCCAGGAACTCATAAGCATACACAAACCTGAACCACTTCACCTACTCTCAGAGATATGACAAGCTTATTTTCAAGTGTACAGTTCTCCTACAGCTGCTGTACAAAAGATCATATTTATAAAGCCGATCTCTTATCTGAAGGAGTAGCTTCATTATTCTACTTCATTGCCTGATAGCCCCGGCTCGGAGAGCTGTGTGAATGGTAACCACAAAGCTGTTCCATTATTTAACTCTAAGCTGCTCTCCATGACTCTCTCTAGGTGGATTTCATCGTTTTCCTCCATGTAGAATTTTTTTTTTTTCAGTTTGTTCATATTTGAAGAGAAAAATAAAGAGAAATAGGGAATAAAAAACTTGGCGAGGCCAATTTTACCAGTCTTGGAGCCCCTGCAAAGCCATTCATTTGGTGCCCTTGATTATGGTAAAGGTGGAAGTACCACTTTCATTCTCTTTTTCCTTAAAGGTGCTTTGTTTCGAAGGAGAGCAATGATAAAAGTCAACAGCAGTTTTCACATTTGAGTTGTATGGATGGGATTTTTTGAGCATTTCATTTAATGTGAAAATATATGAAGTTCTTGTGTTTTTTTTGTGAATGGGCAGGTTAAGATGTTTACAGGATATTTACAAGCAGCCGTTGTTATTTTTTTCCAGCACACTAACAGTATACGTTACTAGATGGCTTGTAGGGAAAAGTTATTTTCAATCTGTCTGTTCCTGAATAGAAAATAACAACTGAATCCAGGTTAAATGTAAATTCTTTTAATGTGAAACAATGATTTTGGGTAGGTTTATATTTTGTTATGCTAACTGCCTTGTTTTTATCTGATCTATACAATTGCTGGTATTTTACAGTTTTTACAAATTAAACACTTCGCAAATTTAGATTTTTGGCATTTGTAAATTAAATAAGCAATATAAATACTATCTCCCACCATTTTGACATTTGTGTAAGGAATCTTCTCAAATACATTGTGTTGCTTTTTTGCTAAATCATTAGAATAAACTGTGTTCTACCACGAGTTGTTGAATAACCCTCACAATTATACCTTCATTTATAATCAGATTTATGATACCTGTTAGTTGTGGTCTGAAATACATATTTACAGGAGGAAGGGAGAGTTGGTAACCTCCCTTATTAGCAATTCCTTATGGGCAGCAATACACATTTCCCCTGTGCATTCCCAAGGCAGGCTGGGGACTCCCTGCCTGCTACAGGGGGCTACAGGGCTCCTAAGTTGTTGCTTCACATTCTGGCTGTGCCTTAGTGCTCTTGTCTTCTCCATATGCCTTTAAGTCAGTGACTGATCAAAACCTCAGCGAATGTTAAAACTGAGATGGCAGTTCTTCATTAGTAGGTTACTGTCAAGTAACTGCTAAGCATATATTACTTGAGTTGTAGTTTTGACCTTTTTTTCCTTGCAATGCTAATGTGAAGGATTAAAGTCGTCACTGTAATGGCTCAGCCTATGCCACCATCAGTTCTTGGACTTGGCAACCACCCTTGAGAAGGTCAAAAGTAGGCCAATTTTTATCCATAACAACACAAATATTTGTCAAATTGGCAGAAGCCCAACAGCCTTCCTGATGTTGTAGCATAGGTGTCGCAAATCAGAACTCCCTCAACTTCTGGCTTGAATCTCATGGGAGCATTTTTGATGGTGCACCTGTGGAGGGAGGAGTACCATGGGGATTTTGCCATTCTAGAAGCATCTGCTCAACCAGAAAAAGATGGGAGAGAAATGAGCTGAGTGCTCCATTGCCATGAAGATTTTCTAGTCTAGAGTAGGACTTAGGGAATTGTAGCCACGGATATGGCTATAGTGGTAATTCCCTAACATATGTCAGCCTCCAGGCATTATTGAAATAGTAAAATTACAGAATTGTATTGGTTGTGGATAACTTTTGCCACAGAGTTCCTGCTGAAAACATCTGGCTTTGGTACTCCCCCTTCCACACCCCCCTTCACCTGTAATGTTTGAATTACAGTCTTGTCAGTGAATAATTGTCTGTTGCAAACCTCTTGGGATATAAACAACTTTCCTTTAGATGTGCACTAAGTGAACCGAGTTGAGGTAAAAACTGCCTCTTTAAAAGTTGTTTTATTCTATATGGAAAATGCTACCGAATCTTAACAGAAGTTCCAGCCTTCAAAAGGCTTTATTTTCAATCCAGCAAAAATCCATTCTACATCTTTAAGAAAGTCTTCTTCTTTTCCCTTTGTACCGGGTGTATATTCATTGATAAGTAAATGCTTTAAGTGCTTCTAGCTAAGTAAGTTAAGTCTTCACAGTCATAGTTAGGAGTGGGATGAAGGAGGGCTGCTCTAATCCAATTCACCCCACTACAAAATCAACTGAGAAATCACGCTGCCTGGAGAAGACAACTTTAAAAAAATTCCTTCTGTGTTTGTAAATCATTTAATTTATATCTCAAAATATTTTTCCTGAATACATAGACATACAAGATTGTTGACTCTCTAGCCTTCATTATCTTTAATTCAATTTTGCAGTTTTTAAAAATCATGCTGACATTAGTTTAAAAGTCCATGACTTGCAGCAGCTGAAGAAGGGAGTTGATTGGGTGGGAGTCTCTTCTATTATTGGTACCCCAAAATTGAAATACTTCCTTGTATGCAGACCTCAGTGCCACAAGGAATGGCTGAGAATACCTATTTTTCCTTAAGAGAAAATAAATTGCCTTCATGTATAAAAGCCTGTACAATGTTGTTTTTGGATTAGTTTTAGCAAGTATATTATGGTAATTTGTAAGAACTTGAGATTTTTTCTTGGACGGAATTAATTCCTTTGAGTTAGCAGAATGCTCCCAATCTAGCATGGATGTGTTAGAGCAGGTGAGGCTGAGAGGTGCTAACTGGCTGTCAGAGTCAGGCACAGACCTTGCTGTGACAGCAAGCGTGCCAAGCACGCTGAGACTCATCGGCAGCACTCAGTGCTCCTGGGAGATGCTCTGGAAACACAGCATAGTGCCAGGCAGTGTTTGGACTTTTGGATTACAGCAAAAGTTTAGTTATAACTTCTAATGCTCAATTAAAACACTCCTGGTCTAGGGATGTAGCATTTGGTGACTGTTTTATAGTTGTCACAAAGGACGTGATCCAGCACATGGGTAAGTCAAGGGGGCAGTTTTATTGACTTCAGTAGGTGTTGGATGAAGCCCAGATTTACGAGTTAACACTGATCTGTGTGAGTCAAAGCTAAAAGTTTGCTGTTGTTTTAAACAAAAACTTATGATCTTGGAATGTTGTTTTTTTTTTTTTATTTTTGGAATGAAGTAAAAATTGGCTGGGAGTTTTGTTTTATTTGTTTTATGATAAAGTGGCCTTGCACTGTCTGTACGAAGTGGTATTTGATACTGGTTTGGAAAATGAATTTCACTTTAAACTAAGCAGAGCTATATTGTGAAAGAAGATAAAGGTTAGAGGAAGCTGAAATGTTGTTAGGATGTATGTTAAAAATTCATTAGCAAAAATGGTAACTTCATTAACATTGTTTATATGAAAATTAAGGAAGTCTATGAATTTAAACAGCAACTCAATAGAGTAAAACTGGTAAAATTGTTTTCAATGACCATTCCAGTTGTTTTCTTTTTTTGTTGTTGTTTTTTTTTTTAATTGTACACTGTTGCCTTCTCTGCTATTGTTAGACCTCTTTATTCCTATATCTCAGACAGCTTTTATGCTTATTTTTCTGGCATTGGAATTCTTCGCAAAATAACTCAATATTTCTTTTTCTTGCACAGAGGGATTTTAAGGACTAGAAATAAAATCTCTTATAGATAGGCATTTCTACAGTGCCTCTTCTGAACTTTCTAAAATGGAGATCTATCCACTGTTGACTACCTCTAGAAAACATTGTGATTGTCCTCTTAAGCTGCTGTCTTCAGTTAGAGAAAATAATTAGAGCTGGAAAATGAATTTCACTCCGAAGATGTATCCCCGTCTCTTTCCTTTTATACATTTCTGTAAGTACAGTGCTATATTTTGTTCTGCAGTATTCCATTTGTTTTCCAGTGTAAAGGGTTGTAACGAGTGGGCCATGCTTCAGCCAGTCTCCTTTTCCAAATATAATTTCTCTTCCAAAACTAGGGGATCATAGGAATGCCCCAATCAAAGGAACAGTATACTACTTCATTACAGTTTGCACTTGAAGGGAGGCACTTTCATTTTCTGATTACTTGTTATATGTTCTAGTGAGTGATCTGAATTGTACTTAAAAATTAAATTTTTATTGGGTGCTAATGAATTATTTATTTATTTTAAAATGTAGTCATCCGCAATCAGATTTTTTTTTCTGTCAGTTTCTATATTTGGAATCTGCTGATAGTTACTGGAAGCTGTTTGGGGATTGGAATACTCAGCACTATTGTATTGTGATCAATAATTAAATTTAGTGCTGACATGCATCTAGTTTATGCAGCAGCCTCTGACAGTCCCATCTTGCAAAATTAATCCTTTCCAATTTATTTAATAGGAGACTTGAACAATAAAATAATTCAAATGAGTACCAATGTAGGATTATTTTTGGTCAATATTACTTTATAATAAATTGGGACCACATACTCATTAGTAAATTAACTGTCAAACCTGAAAACAGCTTTTATTTCCTTTTTTTTTTTTTTTTTGTTTTTTTTTTTTTGTTGTCGTTGTTGTTGTTTAAAGGTAATTATTGGTACTGAAGACAAGAAGGCACTTAACCTTGCTATGCAGTTGTCCTTACCACAGTGTTTTTATTCCAGGCTGTAACTACCCATCAAAGCTGCAGAGAAAAAATAATTAGAGATATTAGATGGATAGAATATTAACTATTAAAAAACCATATTCGTTAGAAGCTGTTAGTACTTTGGATCTGTTGTTAATAAAGAATTTTCTTTGGGATTTCTTTTTTTTTTCCTAAGCTTAACAAAAAATGGCTAAATCAAAAACAAACAAACAAACAAACAAACAAAAAAAAAGTCCAAACAAAACTCACTGAAAACTGCAAAAAAGAAAAAAAGAAAAAAAGCCAAAATGACTATGTGAAAGAGTAAATTTACTAAAGAAACAAGACATGCATGAAGGAAAGTCTAAAGAAAGAAAAAGTTGGTAAAATACTTCAATTTTAAAAATGTAAATAATATAAACATAGTCTTCTTTCCAATCATTTGACTTAGAACAGTGACCTGCTGCAAACTGTATGTTCTCCCCTTTCACTGCTCATTTATTTCAGTTGCTTTCACTGTTTACTCCTACTTTAGGTGTTTATAGGCCTGGTGGAGAATTTGGATAGAACCTCCATCTTACGGATTTATGCCACAAAGGGCTTAGAATGTGTTTTGGTTTCAGTGTTGATGAATGACAGCCATTAGAATTTTTATAATTATTCCCTAAATCCAGTTTGGATCTGCAGGAATCTCTAGAGCCAAATAGAAGGGAGCAGACAGGAGAGCAATTTTATTTTGTTGTATTTTTTTTTAATGATGTTGAAATTTGCTATGTAGTATGTGAACACTGGAGTTTGCGGGACCTGGTCTGCATCAGGGCTGGCCTTGAGTAGCAGCTCTGTTCTGTGGGAGCCTTGGAGCTCACGAGCATCTTAGCTCTTACAGCAGCTCCATTACCCATGCTCTGAAGGGATGCTGTTTCTCTACTTCTTTCCATCATACTAATAGGACTCTAAATTCCTCTCAAACATCTATTTCAAAATTAATTTTGATGCTGATCAGTCAACAACTTCTGACGTTATTTGTCAGAGAGAGACTTGCTACTCACTAAAGTTCATTTACAGCATCATTCCAAGACATGTGCCCTCTTCATTTCCTGTGCGTTTTGGTGACTGGCCTTGCTACACACTGTATAATAAGCAGCAATAAAGATACATTTGTTCAAATTAAGGCATGTTATTTTGCCTGAGAAAGATGGAGATTCACCATATTTCTTTGTGCACTGAAAGATACTTATCAAAGTCTGGGGAAAGAGAGGGGATGAGGGGAGTAAACAATCATGAAATATTCAAGCAGTATTTGGCAAGAGCCTGGGAAAGTAAATAGCTATTTACATACTGAGTTAAAAATGTGGTAAAGCATCTAAGAAGTCATTTTAACAGATAGATATTGTATTATGCAACAACTGCTTTACAAGATATAAGGGAAATTAAGTTAAATTATCTAAAGATTGTTGGCGTAAAAAACACTGGTACTTGAAATTAAATCTGTACTTCAATTTATCCACAGTTAGTTACATGCTGGAAAATTCTGTATGGAATGCAGCTTCCATTCTTATATAAAATTTCCAGCGGAAGGCCAGCACTTACTTATTGACTCACCAGTCTTATTTTTCTGCAAAAAAAAAAAAAAAAACAAACAACCCAAAACCCCTTAATTTGTTTTCAAAGCACAGATAGAGAGATGAATTTCTTCTCTGTTAATTCCTTCCTGAGCAAGTGGAGCTGCCAGGAGTTAGACAGGCCAGGGCAGAGTGGGGGGCAGCTCAGCGGCTGTGGGTGCTATGGCTGTGTGCGGGCATGGGGGGCTCTTCAGCTAGCACACCAAAAGCTGTCAGTTTATTATATCAGAGCTAAAGAGGGATGCAAGAAAGTGGGTCACTGTACTACTATTCTTACTCCTTATGTTCTTGTACATGCGAAGGCTGCAGGATGGTATATATGCAGATTGGAAGGGAAGTGTAAGGGTCCATGTGTATAGTTCTGCCTTGCGTTTCAAAACAGGTTTGGCAGTCACACAGCCTGGACAGGTACAGTGGGTTTTCAGCAGACTGGGCCTAAAACCAAACAGGAGTATTTATATCTAGTTTATATATATATATATATATAGTATAGTATAGTATATATATATATATATATATATATATATATATATAGTGGTCTGTGTAATTCTGATACGTAATGGTAAACTTAAATATCATTTTCATTTTTTGAGGAGCAGTGAAATGATTCTTGGACTGTCTGTAGGAATGTAGAGTGGTTTTTGCAGTCACTAAATTACTGTCTGCGGCATAAGAATGATATTCAGGTATCATAGTTCATCATTTTAGTGTGAGTAGTGCTAGTATTTAGTGTTAGTACTAATTACCATGAATGTTTTGGTCATTATGAGTTTTTGTTTGATGCCAATTTGTGCAGGGTAGTTATTTTTTAAAAAGTCTATGAGTGCGTATTTAAGGCACGTCTCTGTTCTGTCACCACACGTGTGATCTTTGTCAATATAATGTGTGGACAGAGATCTGTGGGATAACCATCTCTGTACTTGGTGACATAGACCAGCCTGAAAACAAACCAAGCCAGAATGCAGCTTTTTCATCTTTTGTGTAACAAGTCATAAAAATAAAATAAAATCTGCTTTTAAAGCCATAAAGATGCCACTCTGCGACTATACGATATCCCTTAGGAGGTCATTTCAAAAGGACAATATGACACAAGTGAGTTCTGAGAAATTATTTTTGCTTCCAGTGAAATCAATCAGTACTGGGGAGAACCCTGAGTGATGAATAGACATTTCTTTTTATTGAGCTAAATAATTTCCTAATAAGGGTTGAATAAATGCTGTTGTTAACCACAAGAAGTGTGTTGATTATATTAAAGGATTAAGCACAGGAGTAAAGTGGATTGCTACACTGAGTAGTTATTTGGAATTGGGCTTTTAGAAATACATTATTAATAATAAATGCTATAGATTTCCATGTCCAATTGTACTTCTTTTAAAACAAAAAAAAAGGGCTTCTACATCTGAAACCATTTATGCCACTTAATATGGACTTGCTACTTTATCTTACCTACATTTTCTGCAGCAATCAATAAAATGAAAGTATATCTGGACTCATTAGGTACTTGGCTACTTGCTGTTATCAGAGAGTTACTATGCAGACTACTCTGAATTACAGGGCTATATATTATTTACAAGTTGATATGGCAGCCTACACTGAAAGATTCTAAAAGCATTTTCAGAAAGTTAGCCATGATCATATGAAACATATTTTAAATGGAACCTGCTATTTTATTTTGCGTGTATATTTTTTAAAATGCTATTCATGTTTTTTAAAGAAGGAATATTTTGGTTTTGCACCAAAGTACTCAAGACTAAATTCTTCCTCACCTTGGCTGTGAAGCTAATTTAGAAATATTATTAGTAGTAAATGTGATTTTAGTCAGGAAATCAAGATGTGAATTTTTGAACGTGTTTCTCCAAAGGTGCACTTCTCAAATTATTACTGTGAAAGTAATTTATTTCAGCCAAACACCCTTCCCACATATTGTTAACAGGAGTCTGCACTCCAACTCATTTAACAGCTTTTTAATTCAGTAGTTATTCCATTTTAATAGAGCCATTTCTTCATCATTCTGCATTTAGTGATAAATGGTGCCAGAACATATGATAAATTAAACCACAAAGAACAGTGTTAAAGTAATCTAAAGGGTTTAACTTGAAAGGAAAAAGGCACCTAGTTTGCTCAGCATAGCCATCTTAGAGTTCACATGGAGAAAAACCTTTCCACTCAAAACTAAAGCTGGAAAATAAATTTGAAAGGAAGGTTTTAAACTGTCGCAGCTTTTGGAAATTCCTGCTAGCAGAAGCAACCCAACTGTACCATTACATGGTGCATTATGGCTCCCTCAGTCTGATAAAAACACCTCACAAAAGGTATGAGCCCATTTCTTTTGTATCTTATTTTTAATTGTAATTGTTCGAAGATACCTATATAAAAATCTGCTATTAATAAAATCGAAGAACTGAACCCAGTGCCCAGAGTGTTGGAAGGTTGCCTTGTGTGGACAGCAAAACTCACCCCAAAAGTTTTGTAAACTGTGAAGATGAGTAATTTTTTTTTATTATCTGAAATTCAAGCAAAGTGGATTTTTTTTTTTTTCCTTTTTTACATATGTGAATGGACTGTGTTACCTATGCATATACAAGTGTTAGAGAACTCTAGCACAATTCAGCAGTATGGACTGCTCTCCTGAGATAAGCTTCATCCATTTGTCTCAATTCATCACACATGGCTTTCCTTTGCTCTCTGTTCTACAGAAACACGCATCAGCCAGCCATCTATGACTTCTTTGCAAATGAACCCATGCATTTGGCTTTCTCCTTGCTTAATTAGGGATTCAAAAATTTCTGTGGAAAATAACCAGCAAAATGATAGAGGAACTAACATATAGGCATGTTTTAAAGTAGGTCATTCATTATAATATGCATAGCATGTGTCAGCTTTCTGCTCTTGGCATTTTTGTAACTAAACCTTCTTAATTCTGAGCTCTACTTGATATGGTGAAGGTAAATTTGATGGTAATGGAGTGCTTAGATAAATGATAATGAGGAATGAAACTCTTTTGAATCTGCCTATAGAGAACTAAAGTAACCATTAAGTAGATCCATGCTGTGGTCTGTGTAAAATGAATCTAAGATGTTAGTCCAGCTTCTAATGAATATCTCGTTTTCTAAAGACCTCCTTACTTGAGCAGATTCTTGTTGGTAATACGAAATTGAGTGTGCAAAGAATCATCGAGCAGGAGACAGCTTTCCAAGGGAGTTAAGAGCTCAAAGATATTTGAAAACTAGTCCTGCACGCTGATTGCATTTAAAATTGAACACTTCAGTGAGAAATCCCTTGCAACTGCTCAAAGTATTTTTTAAGAATTGTTTTAAAATGGAAAACAAAACACACATTTTCAGTTTAACCCTGTACAGTGTGCTTAATTATTATCTAACATGTGCTGTCTGAACAGTGTACTGTAAACACTTACCTTCAAAGATCTCTCTCCAAATGTCTTGTTAACAAAGTGAGTTTTTAACTAAATGGGCTTAGGAAGTGCAAGCATTTTGGGATCATGTGGGAAAACTGCTAGAAGATTGAATAAGGCTCTTCAGCGGCCTCATAACAGTCTTTGCTGTACAAAAAATCAATAAGATAATAGACAAAGACAATTTTCTGTGCTTTGAAATGTTTAGGGAGTGCATTTTCCTCTTCAAAACTTAGGTTTTTTTTTTACTTAATGCTGATATTAAATATATCTGTATATATATACACAGAAATGCAATAGCTTGTGCTTTTCTGCATTGTTTCATATGAGAACTGCAACTGTGCCTTTCATTAGGAGCAAACATTTAATCACTATAATAGTAATGAAATGAGTCCAACTCTAAAAGCTTAAACTTCCAATATAAAGTTGAAGCTTATGAATTGTAAAATCCCGCCTTGATTATCTTTAAACATTTTATTTTGTGGGTGGTCCTGAGGGGTGGTATTCAGCAGCAGTAAATTTTGCCTGTAACAAACAACACTTTTACTGGTTAGGGACAATGCTTTAATTTGTGTCTGAATTTCTATGTATCTTACCATGGGCTCAAAGGTTGTTTATGGTCACTTCTCTTTTAAAAGAATTATAAAAATTGTGTATTGCAGATGTTTTCCAGGCAGCAGTATTCTGAGATAAAGTAGCCTATTTTAAAGTGGGACCATATAGGACAGCTGCATTCATGTTGACTTGCTTTTTCTTTGATTTTTCATAATTGTCAGTCCTGTTTGCAAACTGTTCTGTGTGATCAGATCAGGATCTCTGATTTTCAGACTGATCCGATATTAAATTCAGTCATTGTGTTATGCTGTCTCTCAGAAGTTAATATGAAAAATGCATTTGAATATTAGTTTGACTTCTGGAATATTGTAATAAAAGCAAAAGAATTCCCTGGTGTGTGTTGAGACTGTACATACTATGATCTGGACCAAAGATGTAGCTCCACGTCTTCCAGTAGGCTGCAGTAGTGTCTGCTGAGGGTATCTAGACAGGGGTACTTCACCTGGAGAGAGCTGTGAAGGCCAAGCCTCTGACTATTTGCAGCCCAGAAAAGTGAACAAATGTCTATTGTAACCAAGGTGGCTGAACAAAAAAGCAGGTTAACAGTGCTTCCACATACATTTATATACAAGAAAAAATAACAAAAAGAAAAGCAGTTGGTAAAACAACCATAATTTGCTTAGGATTGATACTTTGTTTTCAAGAGGCTTATCAGTTAACTTCAGGTCAAATGAAAAATGTCCTAAGAAGGGGAATGGGCCTTGGGAGTGTTTGGAGAAGACCATGAAAATGCAAAAAATACAAAATATTTCAGAATTAGCTTAGTTAAAATCAAGATTTTTAAAAGTTTCATCTATGCTGGGGGAGGAAATTCAGAGATTAGTCTAACAGTTGGCTTTAGAACACATCCAGTATGTCCTTATAATCTGGGGAGGGATACCTAGGAGAGTTTAGTATGGAAACTGAGGTCGTATTTCAGTGTTAAATCCATCCAGTCTCCTTATGGAATAAGGGCATAAGATTTTTCTTTTCTTTAACCCATCTGTCCCTAATCTGTACATTTCCTAATAATGAAGAGATCCATATCCAGCACTCTGTGGCCTGACACCCTCAATGAACAATTAGCGTAAATTCTGTGTTATGTTAGGGCTTCTATAACATGGTGCACAGCAATATTGGAATTGGACTCCTGTATTTTTGAATCATGTTCCAGGAATTTAAGCATTTGAGCAGATATTTTTTCCTCCCAAAGAGAATTAAGTGATTTAACTTTTGGAAAGCTGGGAAAGTTTCTGACAGATGGAGAGCAAAAACCCCTTACATAGATGCCACAGAGCTTTAAATGGACAGTCACACCACAATACAGTTTATTTCCTACTTGCCCAACATTTCTTTTTATATACTGCTTATTATAATGTCTGGCCTTGGTAGGTTTTTCCACTAAGGGCAGCAGTGCAAGAAAACTCTACCTAAATTCTTTTAGTGTCCAATTCTCCCCCCAGCTTAAGTTCACAACCCCTTGTACTTTTATTTAACACCAGCTCAGATAGCCTGCAGCATCTCTCCTTTCTGTTCCCTTCAGGATTGTGTATACCTTAATAGAGTTTCTTCTTAATCGCCTCCACTTTCCAAAATTTCCAAAACCACAAAATTACCCTCAGCATTATAAATAATGAAAATTTCCACATCCCAGTGTTATCATATATAGTTGCTCTCCTTTGCTATGCACTCAGCAGAACTGAACTATTCTTTCTTTACGGAGATGATAACTTGTTGGTGTTATCCCACACTCATTGGACTACTTGCTCGTTATGACGGGCTTTCCTCAGTGGACTTTTCTGCTTATCCAGCACAGATTTTTTTGCCTTTTACCAATCTGATTCGCTGCAACAAAAAATAATGTGTTTGTGCTCTAACATCTAGTACATTGTGTTTTATTGTATTCCTATTGTATTCTTTGCAAAGGAGATTAATTTGGTTCTGAAGTCTCTCATCTCATGCTACATTATTTCAAGATTCTTGATGACTTTAGAAACTTTCTTCTATCCATTCAGACTCCTAGTATATCAGAAGACTTTCTGACCTCTATTGCTCTTCACTTTTGTATTGACTGGTTCCCCCACCCCATTTTTCTGTCAGCAAAAACTGTCTCACCTTTCTTCACATTTCTTCTGCCGGGTCATCAATACAGAAAGGAAAAAAAATAATACAAAAAAAGCCCAGTGCAAATTCTGATGCTCACGGCATCATCCCACTCATAAACTCCCTGCATACCCACAGGTAACCTTTGTATCAGATATACAAGCCAGTTCTCTAGCCACCTGTAGTGTTCTGTTTTCTGACCTTTATAGGGCAGGCTTTTCTGTAATTCTGTGTCAGAAATATTCCTTAATTCCAATGTGTTTTGCGAAAAGTTCTCTAGTCAACACTTTTGTTACTTTAACAACAGAAAAAAAGGTATAATTTCCCATTCCTAGTATTCATTTCTGGAATGTTTGGATGTTTTTCCTTGCTCTTTTCTCTGTATCTGCATCTTGCTGTAGTCTTGCCATAATAGTCAGAGTTAATAACAAATTTCATCTAATTTGGTCCTGTACCTGCAAGTTTTCCTACTGATCTTTACTGTTCTGTGTGACAGTATCGAGACAAAGCTCTTCAACCTATGCTAATACGCCTTAAAGGCACACTTTGGTGGTTGAAAGCACTTGTAATAATTTTAGTGCCTAACAACACAGCTAGATGGATCTTTATTACACATTCATTCCCTTGAGTGTCTTAACTTTTTAATTATAATTATTACCCAACTGTACATTTTATGTCTATTTGCAGCTTTTTGTCATCACTTTCAGTATGAAGTTATTCATAATGCTGTTTTGAGAACAGAATAACGTCTGGATAGTAGTGCTGCCTTTTGAGAGAAACATGCTGGTAATGTTCTATAAGATTTCAATAGACGGGTATGCCAGCTGTCATGTGTCTGTGATTTGCTGATAGGTTGTTTAAAAGTCAGTTCTTGTAATTATTCTATTTTTAGTAATTACAAAGCACATAGTGGACCATCTCTGTAGAATAATTGCTCAGGTTTTTCTCCTTTCTTTTAGTAGATAATGAATAATTTGGCTTGCTGTTGTCTCTGAATTTAGCTTCATAAGATCTTTATATGGAATGTTTGTGACTTCTTCCAAACTGCATATAAACATTCTAAAAAGAGATATCTCTCTCTGTGAACAGATTTCTATTGACTTGTGTATAATGTTGATGCTCTCTTCTGTTGCTTAGAGGTCATTTAAATAACCTTGCTAATTGATGCAAGGTTATTTATGCAACAGATAGCTGACACAGCAGAAAAAAAGTTTTGCCAGAGAAGTTTAACTTAAATAAATACACAAACAAATGGCTTTTTCTTTACTTTTTGAATTATGGTTGAATACAGTGCTCCACTGCAAAAATGACATGCAATGGATGTCCTCTTTCAACAGCTTTCTTTGCTCATCAATTTTTCATAGATAAGGTCCAGAACATTAAAATCTGGGCACGAAAAACCCCCAGTAAAAAATACTACATTGAGATTCTCTTGGAGGAGGATTTCCTTAAAAATAATACATTGACATTCAAACTACTCTTTGTTCATTTGACTAATGAACCTTTTGTTAGTTTCATGTGCAAAAGGCAGTGGCTCTTCAACTGCTTATTAAAAAGGTCTGTCTGACTGAGTTGCACATTAACGATAGGGAGAAAGTCTCCTTTACAGAGATGTGCCTGTGAAGAAGAGACTAGACATCAAATCCTGGTGTTAAAGCATTCTCTAAAAAAATAAAAACCTGTGTGAGGTTCTCTGGTGTAGTGATGGACTAAGGCCTTTGAAAAAATGGTCTAAGAACTTGTATTATTTTTCGGTATGTGTCTCTTCTGCTGTCACAGCTTTTCTAAAGATTTTCCAAAAAAGGGCACAGAAGAGGATTTGGTGGAAAAGCATCAGTAGTAAAGCACACTGTCGAGAATGTTAAATTAGATTTCCCATAAAATGGCTTCATTCAGGTGATTAATCTCTTACTATTTTTTTTCAAAGGTCCTTGAAGCCATTTGTAAACAAAGTATACACCTTACTGAAAAAGAAGCCAAAGACATTTAAAGCTATTGAAGTGTATATCATTGTTTAGAAAAGGTATATCTCTACAAGTTTTGTGGGTTTGCAGTAAAGTTGAGGAATTTGGGAGTTGTGTCTCCTTAATGAAAAATTAACTGAATTTGGACTTAGAAATTGAAGATCAATTTTGAAACATTGTATTTTATTTTACAGTTTTTAAAAAACAGAATGCAATTGTTTCAGCCATATTGATACCTTTAAGCTAATATCAAGCTGTATGAAGATAATTCCAATGCTGGTCTCTACATATTATATATGAAGCAGGGAATGTTCTATATTTTGAATTACAAAATACAAGTTAAGCAGTAATTATAAAATAAAACTTTAGATGTACTTTTCTAGCTGCAGTTGAAAGGCATTCAGAATTTTCAGGTGACTGAGATCTGTAAACTTCATTTCTGGAATAGGTTGATACTTAGAGAGTATCTAACAAAAGCTGTTTTTCTTTGCAATTAGTTTTAAAAAGTTGTTGAGTTTACTGATGTCGCAATAGGTGCTCTTGCAAAATAAATTAATGCCTGCTGCTGTGTTGTGGAAGTTACAGTGTCTGTCTTGTCCAGTCAATAACTTTCAGGAAGAACAAAGTGCTAGCTAGGTCCTTGCAGTACCTAACAAGCCTGGGAGTAGCTGGTTTTTTACCTTAGATTGTTTATTCTAATTCATTAAGTTGTTGTTTTGGAATCACTTTTGGCCTTTATTTCCCTCAAAGAATCTCTCAGACTCTGTAGCAAAGTATTTGTGGCACAGCCGCATGCACCAGGGAACCCGCAGTTTGCAGCTTTCTATTAGAGACTGTGAAACCTATCCCCTCAGTCAAATCTTCGCTACATTAGTGTTGCACAGAGAAGAAGTTGAGAATTTTGCAATTTGAGGCCTTTTCCTGTATTCTGTTCTGGGAAGGGGAACACTGACGTTGCTCGAAGGGTTCTGATAATCCTTTATTCAAGTCCCACTAAGTGCTCACTCCTTATGGAATCTGAGACTTGATGGATTGCATAACTTTTTATTTTAGGGAATCTATTTTTTCCACATGTTTTGACTGTAGATGCCAATGTAAGCTGCTAAATATAGCTTTGAAAAAGTGAGACATTTGCAGCTAAAGTTAGAAGACTTTTTCTGATAATCTGATGATATAAAAGGCGTTAATTCTTTTGTCTCCAGAATTGTTCGCTGAGAGGTGCTTACCTTGCATACCTGCATCTCACCTCTTGCCTTAAGTAATGGAACTGAGGGTACAAATTGAACTTCAGGTATTGTTTCCTGTTTGGAAGGCACCTGCAAAACTGTTTAAATATTTTTTAAGTGTGTCAAGGCTTCCAAGTTGGTGTAATCCGTGTTTAGAAAATAGGGGGAAAGATGTACAAGGTGATCATAAGCATATAGATAAAGGAAAAAGACAGTGTGTGAAATATGGAACTCAGAAATGTTTTCATCAATTACTGTATCCTGCAGATTTAAGACAAACTGTATTATCTTTTCTTTCTATTGTTTGGTTTGACACTACAGGACTGTGGATTCACTGTCAATGATACTTTTATAATCTTTCAAATGAGGTGCCAGGGGTAATCAGGTGTATAATTGATGGGAAAATTGCACAGACATCAATATTGTTCAACAAAAGTAAAAATTCTTTTTGTAATAAATAAGCAGTATCGTCTGGAATAAAATCTGGAATTCCCTGCAAGCAACATAAAACTGCAGAGTGCACAGCAGCTTTATAAACACTGAAGGCAGCAAGTTGCACTAATCCTACAGAGGACTTTCCTTTATAAGCCTGCATGCAGTGAGACATGAGGAACCTTGGAATACCCTCTGCAGTTCTCAGTAGTGGAAACAGGGTTGGTATTGTCAGTGGGTGTGCCATTTCAGAAGGCACTCGTATACCGTGCTCAGTACAGAAGGTTATTAATACAGGAGTTGATCTTGTAATGTGTGGAGTTTGCACATGAGAGAAGACTATGAATGACCAACTGATGGTTGGCAGCAACTGCAGTCTCAATGAGAATTTTTATGTGTGAATCTTTTAGAGGTTCTATTTATAGCCACAGAATATTTTTTTATAATTGATCAGAAGATCAAGCTTTCGTTCTTCCCATAATTTAAGGGATTTCTGTGCCAGGGATCTGAACTATGTTGAACAAATCCTCAAGACGTGTTCTTTGGGCTTAAGACTGGAACACCATTTACCTGTTAGACCGTGATAATGGCAAAATCAAAGACTGGACTGCTAACTGCTCCAAGGATGGGGGCTAGCAAAGGGGCTCGCACTTCAAAGTAGTTGTCATGCTCTCCTTCTGTAGAGTGTTTTTTGAGGTGGATATTTTGTGCGTGTTTATGTGTAATTCAAGGCTTGAGCATGGCAGAGAGAGGGAAAGGCTTGCCTCAAAAGAGTTCTTTTAAGAACCCCAAAGAGCAAGGATTGTTATGTCTGTTTTATCTTTAAACATCAGAAAGACTTTAATTAAGATATCCCTGGGTTCATGTGAGTTTGCTAAAGCTCACTCACCAGGAGGGTTTTCTAAGCTCTTGAAACTCATTTTTAATGATACTGCTTCCAGAGAAATGTCTGAAGACAGACACTAAAAATTGCAATACATAGTATTATCATATCATGTACTCTTACTGTTATAACCCATCATAACTGATTTACATTAAAAATAAATATAGAAAAGTCTAGCAGTCTGTCCAGAGAAATAGAAGACAAGAACATCTTGGTTTTAATTAAGCTTTTGGTTCCTCTGCAACCTTGTTAAATTTACTTAAATCTCTTTGTTTCTTTTGGATGATGACTAGAATAACTTTATTTTAAAAGCAATCCCATTTCTTTTAATGCTACTACAGTTATAAAACTGTAACTGAATACGGGAATGAGAACCTTTGTGCCTCAGTCTCCCATTCGATAAAACAGGTCTGACAATATTTCCTGCTTCACAGAAACATTCAGAAGTGAGATTTTTAATTGTTTGAGAGGTGTTAGATGTTATGGCAATAAGGGCAATAGAAAAACTCATTAACTTGTTAATAATTAATTAGTTAATAATTCTGAAGACAATAATAGAAAATGGAAAGCACTATACAATGAAATGGTCAGTATTACTATTACCAAGAATGTGCCTGACTTTTACGATGGCCAAGCTGCTTGAAAAATAGCAAAGTGAAAAAAAAGATCTGCTCTCAGGACAGAAAATAATGCAAAATATAACTACTATAGCTTAAAAAGACAAGCACAAAATATATTAAACTCTACATCTAATTCTGCTTATAAAGAAACACCTTCTCATTTCAGTTGGATTTCTATGAAGTCCTTATCCTGGCATGAAGTAAATACACGAGAGCAGTTTTAGATCAAAATATTCTAACTTCGAGGAAGTTGCATGACTTGTGAAATTATATTTAAATAGGGTTCTTTGAAATGACAACCATATAGGTAAATAGATAAATTTATCTATTTATTTTTTAATAAACTTCTGTTAAGGTTTCTTGAAATACTAGATTACTGTGTCAATGATTTACTTACATGGATATTGTTAATGTTTTCTTCTTAACACAATCATATTAAATTTTAATGACATGGATTGTAATATCTAACTGGTATCAGGAAGCTTGTGGATAGCCCAAAGGTTTTATACAAATTTATATGTATAAAGCTCTCAGTGATATACTTTGCCAGTAGATATTGTACCTTGAGTAGTCAGCTCTGCAAATCCCTTCTCACAAAAGATTAAAAACATCCTCCTATTACATCTAGAGACTTCTTTTTGTTATTCAAAGGCATGAATATATTTAGAAAAATGTATATGATTTTTAATGCCTTAAACCAGAAAGCTACCTTGATTCCCATTAAAAATTGGAATATTTAATGTTTTTGCTGCTTCTGTGGTGCTTTTTTGATATTGTGAAGAAGAACAAAAAAGATTTCTGAGAACATATAAAACAAAAAACTGTGTTTGAAGTATTATAATAAAACAACCTTCTTCTTTTAATGCTAAGTCCCTTTTTAATGAAGATCCTCTGGCAGCTCTTGAATGTATAACTAGTTTATATCATGGGATGAAGCTGTCTGTTCTGATGATTGACATGAGCCCACATTACAATGTGATTCTGAAAATTAGTCCATAGAGGTCCTTTTCAGGTACTACTCAGACTGAGAGCTGCCCTCCAACTACAGTAGAGCCTTTTTAACCCCGCTCATTGGTATTCTAATCTGGAAGTGCTGTCCTGCTTTTTAAATAACTCAGGCATTCAGGCTAGTACCCCCCTTGACACATTACTTAGCCAAAGGATTCAAATGAGATTCAAGAAACATGCAGTACAGCACAAAGGGATTGGAATATGCACAATTAATAATCACACAGTTAATTCATTTTTAATGCAAGGAGGTTTTCTGAAATTTCACATTCAAATTTGTAACACAAAGTAGTTGCTGTCTATTCCCATTATGCTGCCAAAATACTGTAATGATAAAAAATTCCCTATTTTTCTCTCTGTGTGGGTGTGTGGGTACACACACACAAACACACACACACATGTTAAAAAAAATAAACCTGAATAACATTTTGGTTGTGATGCAAACTGATAAAAGTTAGAGGTTTCAAAGTCAAAGATGGCTTAAGTCAACTGTGAGCGAAAAAATCTAAGATCCATGGTATAAGTCAAAGGAGGCAGGTCATTTAGCTTTTGGTGTCAAATAGCCTAACTATTGCCATTGGTATCTAGACCAGAATATTGCTTAATCAGGTGGTTGCTTTCTTCACTCGTATTGTTGGTTGTTTTCTGTTGGTTACTGCAGATATTTTCATGTGGATGATTCCAATCCCTCTTCCAGGAGCAGGTATACTTTTGTTTCAAGGGAAAATTCCACACCAACAACAAAGGAAATAATATTTTAGGCACTACTACCCATACAACTTAAAAATAATAACTTATGTTTTGCTAAGAAATTGTTTTGGATCTTTTGTTTTTACTGGATATCATTTTAAGGGCTCCTAGTGTTCCTCCCGAACTGTATATATTGTTTGGAGTAAATAAATGAGCACTGAATACAGAAACTTATGGAATAACAGTGATTCTGCATGGAGGTGGCTGCTCTAGCCCTTCTAAAAAGCTCTCCATAGATCACCAGCCTTTTTAGAGGGATCTGCCAGATAAATACAGCAAGTGCACTTTATTATCAGTAGGAAGCTGACCTTTACCAACTGTTACCATGTTGAAGCATGATTCCCTACTCCTTCCTTTTGTGTGGCCCTCACTGTCCTCTGCTCTACTTATTCAGGCCTTCTGCTGGTAAATTTTACCCCATGAAGAGTGCCTGAAAAAAAGCATGCTTAGCTCTTACTTATAACCTATTTTAAAGACTTAAGTGGTGCATAAGCTTTATGTTCTCACTGCATACAGTGATCAACTTCATTCTCTGTGATTACATTTTACCAGGGTCTGCTTGAAGAGACTTGTATAAAGGCTGCTTTTGCACATGTCTATTTTTAAAAAGAAGGGTTGAACTATTTCCTTCCAGAACTAAATTCTTACTAATCATGCATGATGTACAAAACTGGGAGATCCATCTTAGTAGAAAAAGTGAACACACATTCCTAGAAGCACTGCTATCATTGGTGCTATGTTTAGTTAGTGCCATCTAAGGATCATACAACATTGTGATCTTGGGCTAAACACTTGATGAACATAAAAGAGATTCTACCTGAAAGTAATTGTTGTTTTATATTGTTCATTAGCATCAGCATTTCACTGTTATTATGCTTCTGGAGCGGAAGCAAGGGTAGGAGCTTATTTAATTAGAAAGGCACTTGCTAAACAGAATAGGAGGAGGACAGGTGATCTAAAAAGATGTGAGATAAGGACTACAAAGTCAGGAATGTGGTAAAGGGACTTCAAGAAAATAAGTAAATTTTAACAGTTAGCAGGCAAATAGAATGACGATGTCAAGCATGATTAAATAAAACAATATATTATAAAGGTTTTCTAGTTATCAACGATGGTACCTTTATTAAGGATTCATTTATTTATTTATTAACAATGCTCAGTTTGCCTGAGAAACAGGAGCTAATATTTCTATTTTGTAAGCATCCTTAGCCAGATAGGCTTTCTTGCTTGTTGCTTACTACATTTTTTGTGCTTTATTGATGCATTAGTAATATATCAGATTTGGTATACTAACAGTATACTATTATGGCTTGCAAAAATCTCGTAAAGGATTGTATATCAGTGCTACCTATAGGTAGTAGGTAATATTTCATTAACTGTGGGATTTCAGTTTTTAATATTGCATGTACATAATTCTAGATATTTGCTGTGACACTGAAGCCACGGTTGCACTTTGTTGTTACAATAAAATCAGCCTTATGGACTGCAAATCCTGATGTGATAGCAAAAAGATGCTTTGTTAAACCTTTGTTTTATTGTGTCTCTTTCCAGTTAGGATCACATTATTCTGTTCTTAGTGAGAGGAAGAGTTTCACCACTGCCTGGACAAATTCTCAAGGAATAAAAGCAATCGCACACACAAACACATGCACACAAAGCTATGCTTTACAAGACACATGAAATAAAGTTAACCTTGGAAAGTCTTTGCTTTCCTAAGCGGAAAAAGACAAGTCAGGAGAGGTTGTGTGGTGCTATGAACCTCCCAGCATGGCTTGTTTGCCTCCCAGGTGGCCACAGTTGCAAGTCTGGTAAGAAGGAGCCAAGAGCACCCATTAGGCTGTGGTGACCCCGCTAGATTCCCCAGCATAAGCTGGCCAGGGCTGGGCCACTTCAGTGGTGAGCCTTCTTGTGATGCTTCTGCACTATTCTCCTACCTGGACTTATTACTTACCACATATGATCCTGATCCCTACATGCATCACAGAAAGTGAGTTCGTGAGCTCTGTGGCATTGAAGTGCTGTACCTCTGGGAGGACAGAAGAACTCTGTAACTTAGATTCACTGGAGGAAAAATACCTGGTTTCTGAATTTTACCCTAAAACACTCTTTTTCTGGTTCTGCATGGAAATGTTTTACTATATTGATGCAAGCTTGGGTGTGCATATATATATAGGGAGGGAGGGAGAAGGATTCTAAAGTGTTTTTTTTTTCCTCTTGTTGAATAACCTGAGAAAACTCATAAACCTTGGCTTAGCGGGATAACACACAGGCAGACTGTCTGATTATGCTCTAAATGGTCTTTGTGGATTTAAGTTATAAATGCATTATAAATGTAACAGCTTTTCTGGTGTAAAAAATCAAGAAAGCAGATCAGGAGGCCATATGGTATATAATGGAAATGAAATAGGTTTTATTTTGCTGATGTGGAGGGTAGAAGTAAAGGAATTGTTTTGGTTAAAATAGACAGTGTAACAGAAGGATGGAGTGGAAAGGCCAAGGACATCTACCTGTTTACTACAGTGTTAATTCCTTCAGTTCCTGTTGAGTACCAGCATCTGTGTGAAGCAGTTATTTTCTTAATATGCAGAAGATGGTGTAGTTGGATATTTCAAACCTTGGCATGACACTGGCTTATCCTTTTCCTTTAAATGGCTGAAGAATGATATAGCTTTCCCTAAAACATTGCATCTCTGTGAGTGAAACCTATAACTTCAGCAGAAGGAAATGCAGACCAACCTCCATTCTAGAACAGGAGGAGCAGTTTTTTTCCTGGCCCTCTACCAAGTTTTGGCTATGAAATCCATCAGCCAGCTGCATCTGTTCAGAGTTATCCTCCTGATGCCATTTTCCTCACTGGCTGCAAGGGACTCACTTGCTGTTGCTTATTTGGCAATGAGGTCTTGAGCACGTTTTGCCTGACAAGCATATGTATGATCAAAAAGGTCCCCCTCCTCCATGCTCATTTATGTTCACACTATAAATCTGCTTTCTGGCCTTAGAGCTGATCTCATCAGGAGTAAATCCAGACCATCACTTTCAGACAGTTATATTGAGAGTGTAACCCCGTGTGTGTATTAGCCTCTTTCTTTTGTGAAGCAAGGTTTAAACGCTACATCAACAGATTTAAATGGACAGTTATTGAAATCAGCAAGATACTCTTATGTGAGACATCCATAAATTTTCTGGAGAATAAGTTTCAACTGTGAAGCATTTTTTTGAGACCTAGGTTGCTGGAGTGGAAAATATTTTTGTAAATGAACTATGTGTTCTTGACTGTGGCTGCTCCTTTTTTCATTTTATTTTTTATTTTTTTTTAAGGTGAAATAGGTACATTTCTAGGGTAGGCTGGGTTGGTTGCTTTGGAGTAGGTAAGAAAAATTAAGAAGAGATTCTCATTTTATTCCTTCTCATTAAATTATTGTATACCTTAGCAAATATAGCTTGGCTGATCAGCATGCTGGTGCATCATTTAAACATTTTGTTATTACCCATCAGCACATTTTAGTAATATATAGTTTCTTCTTTCACTGAAGTAGACTAACAGCCGTTTCAAATGTATCTTTCTCATGCTGGGGGGCTTTAATTCTTGAGTATTTACATCCCTCTTGCTCTCCTGTGCCTTTGGTTAAGTAGAGACAGTAACTATGAGTCCCTCAGTGACTAAAATGCCAAACCACACACGACACCCTCTTTGCACTCCCTATTAAAATTTTACAGGTCAAAAATCCAAAACCCACTTAATAAAAATTGTTCTTCATTGTAAGTGACAAGAGAGAACAGGTCAATCTATGGAATAATGGTGCAGTAATTAGAACCTTTGTAGTTGATAAAGTGTGACTGTTAATCAATGTTTGGCTAATTAATCAATATTTTAATCATTAGACCTTTTAAATTTGTTTTAATGAGCATTTCCTCTAATTCCCTTGATCCTGTTGCTTCCAACACTTCTATTATCTCTGTTAAAAGGCAAAGTGTTCATATAACGAGAACATGCTGTGGTTTTGTAGATTTTGTAGTTTACTGCTAAGATACATAAGAGTTTCTAAATGTGAGTGAATTTGAGTTCTTAAAAGTGTGTTCTGATGCCACATGCCCTGTTTGTGTTTGCATAGGAGCCCTATGAGTCATTGAGATAACGTGCCTTGGAGGTTTAGCAGTGCACTCCCTCAATAAATTTTAATATTGCACTATTCCTACTTAAGGAAAAATGGAGGTGGAATATATACTACTGAGTGCCAGTTATTCATGTCTGGAAAGTCCCTGCTCTTCTCCAGACTCACTGAGGACAACGTATTTAGATACTCTGTGAACTGCAACTGCTCCGCCATTAGTAAAATGTGATTCTTCTCAGGGTTTTGTCTGCTCTTTTTTTCTGTTATTTGGTGACTGTCATTCCCGTATTTTTCATACATATATATGTGATGTACAGCAGTTATTGCACTGGCCATCTGAAATCAGATCAATCAAGCCAATCAGAAATCAGCCAATGTCACTTCGGTCTTCAAAAAGGGCAAGAAGGCAGATCCAGGTAATTATAGGCTAGTCAGCCTCACCTCTGTCCCTGGAAAGGTGGTGGAGCAGCTTGTGCTGGATACCATCTCCAGACAACTGGAAGAAAAGAAGGATACCAGGAGTAGTCAGCATGGGGGAGGTCATACTTGACCAACCTGGTAGCCTTCTACAATGTTATCACTGGCTGGGTGGATGGGGGGAGAGCAGCGGATGTAGTCTACCTTGATTTCAGCAAAGCTTTTGATACTGTCTCCCACGACATTCTTATAACAAAGCTGAGGAGGTGTGGGATAGATGAGTGGATGGGGAGGTGGGTTGAGAACTGGCTGACTGGCGGAGCACAGAGGGTTGTCATTGGTGGTGCAGAGTCCAGTTGGAGACCTGTAACCAGAGGTGTTCCTCAGGGGTCAGTGTCAATGCTGGGTCTGATCTTGTTCAACATCTTCATCAATGACCTTGACCTTGAGAGGACAGTGGCCACCCTCAGCAAGTTTGCTGATGATACAAAGTTGGGAGGATTGGCTGACACACCTGAAGGCTGTGCTGCCATTCAGCGAGACCTGGACAGGCTGGAGAGCTGGGCAGTAAGAAACTAGATGCGGTTTAACAAAAGCAAGTGTTGGGTCCTGCATCTAGGGAGGAATAATTGCACCAGTACAGGCTGGGGGATGAGCTGCTGGAGAGGAGCTCTGCAGAGAGGGACCTGGTGTCCTGGTGGACGACAGGTTGGCCATGAGCCAGCAGTGTGCCCTTGTGGCCAAAAAGGCTAATGGCATCCTGGGGTGCATTAAAATAAGCGTGGCCAGCAGGTCAAGAGAAGTGATCTTCCCCCTCTACTCTGCCCTCGTAAGGCCTCATCTGGAGTACTGTGTCCAGTTCTGGGCTTCCCAGTACAAAAAAGACAGGGATCTCTTGAAAAGAGTCCAGCGGAGGGCCACAAAAATGGTGAAGGGCCTGGAGCATCTCCCCTATGAAGAAGGGCTGACTGAACTGGGTCCGTTCAGCCTTGAGAAAAGAAGACTGAGAGGAGACCTGATCCAGGTCTATAAATATCTAAGGTGTGGGGGGCAGCGTGGCGAGGCCAGACTCTTTTCAGCAGTGTGTGGAGACAGGACAAGGGGAAACAGCCGGAAAATGCAGCATAGGAAGTTCCGCACAAATGTGCGAAGGAACTTCTTTACAGTGAGGTGACGGAGCACTGGAACAGGCTGCCCAGGGAGGTGGTGGAGTCTCCTTCTCTGGAGATGTTCAAGACCTGCCTGGATGCCTACCTGTGCGACCTGCTGTAGGGAACCTGCTTTGGCAGGGAGGTTGGACTCGATGATCTATGGAGGTCCCTTCCAACCCCTACCATTCTGTGATTCTGTGATTCTGTCATCTGTCATTTTAGCTTTGAATCTTACAGAAAATTGTAGAATACTTGGATTCTTCTTGCACAGAGTATTCAGAGAAATATTTTATGTCTTCTTGCCCTTTTAGAAATCAAAATTGATTCAATTTACCATAAAATATATAATTAAACTTCTTCTAATGTTAATAACTCTCAGGAGTTTGCTTCACAGTGCAGTGTGCACAGGATAGATCACCTAGCAGTGATAGAGATTTTGCTAAAGGCTACACGGGTTGGCCTGTTACATCGACATAGCTTTCTTCTTGGTCTCCTAAACACTTGCTTTTATTCCTTTTCTACTATTTGTTGATCTTTCCCTCATCCTTGACTAGGTGTCAGCGAGGAACTGGAAATAACTTGTTCCAGACATGTAGAAATCCACAGTTACAGAGCTCAAGCTGATCCTCTGCTTTAGCTTAATCCGGAGGGTTTCTAAATCTTTCCTTGCAGGAAGCGAGTGATTCATTTGTTCTACAAAAATATAAGTCTCTCCAACTAATGCTACATGCTCTGCTGCTTTAGTGGTTTTGCCTTCTGCAGACACATGAAGATTTTGACATCTCTCCAGAACATTATTTCATTAGAGTATTTTTCTTTCCTTAACTCCAAAATTTTCAACTAATTGGAGTTTTTAGATATTAATACTAGTAATATTTACTGAGTGTCAAAGTAATTCATAATATTCTGTCACACCTAGGGCTTCGATTATCATCTGTGATTTCTGGCTTTGAAATTCAATTCTGGAAGTGAACGCTCACATTTTTGGAGACTGATTCTACAGATTTTACTGTAGCAAAATTCCAGCTAAATTTGCAGCGTGATTATGTGCTTCTGGAATGCTGATGTGGGGTCTTGACATGTAGATAAAACAAAAGCTGTTGCTTGTAACAGCTACATGATTTATAAAGAAACTTCAGAAAGGCAATTTGCATTCTGCTTTCTAGTGTAACAAAAAAAATATTTCAGCATTCTGTTACCATCTCTTGAATCTATATCAAGTGGGAAAATCTCTAGGGTTTAACTCCAATGTTACTTTCAAGGCTTTGATAATCTGGCCTACTCCCACCAGCATCAAGTGTGGGAGGGCTTGAATCTTACCAAAATGTCTCCACTTTGCCAAAGTTGGTGCAAAGTTCTGCTTGACTTTGTCTGGGAACTTGTTCCTCATAGGTTGATACAAACTCGGATGGGATCTGAAGACGTAATGTTTTTGGACAGGCAACCTGCTGTTCAAAGTCTGTGTTGACTGGAATGCACAGGGAGGAAACTTGTTCTTGCATATTTTGTTTGAATGTTTCATTGTTCTGACTATTTTCTGACTGCAGTGGAATCACTATATCGAATCCTACAACTTTTTCTTAGGGTGAACCTTGTTTATTAAATTTTTAAGTCAGTAAACTCTTGTCTCATTTACTATATCTATGAAATTAGGAATTATAGAGAAGACAGACTATGAGGGAAAAACATATCTTGGACAAAATTATTACAAGGACTGGAATACAATTAAAATAATTCCTTGCCAAAAGGTTGCTTTTGTTAAAAATACAATTATTTTTGTATTGCATTCACATAAATTTTGAAGAAGCTGTAGGTAAATTGTTATTTTTATGAATGAGTATTTCACTTAGGAAACTTTTTAATTCATCATGTGTTATTAGATGAATGGTAATGAACCAAAACCCATATCATTTATTTTTATTATTACCATAGTTTTAATCACAATGATTTATACAGCCAGATTGTAGCTGTGACTGCAATTACTCTGTTATTGTCAGCTATACATTTTTCTTAAATAAGATGTTTTAACCACATGTAAACTCCATAAATATGGATACTTCTAATCATAAAGAGATATTTAACATTTCTAGCTTTTGTTGCAGTGGTTTAATATTGATACACAGGAGATCTCAATTCACCTGACTGTATATTTTCCTGATTTATGGACTGAATAGTGGTTTTTGGCTGTCAAGAATGCTTTCACTCTCTATATGTCTTATCGATATCAAAATCAGTATGCTGAAGCAATACAGTCTACAACATTTTTAATACATATTTTCTTTTGTTTTCTTTCTCTTATTGACCATTCTCATTAGTGAGATGAAAATATATTGTAAGCAAATGATCAGTGAGAATGGGTGAAGTAACTTGCAGCAATATAGTAGATGAGTCCCACATAAAAGTCCGAAAGAAGCTAAGGAGAACAGTAGAAAGTTGGTGAATTTAAACATTAACCGTCATACAAACGTGGGTTATTTTTAAAAGTACAACTTTTTAATAGCAGTTTTCTAATGGTAGTAGTCTTGAATTATGACTTTTTTATTTCACTGTCTTTCGCAAGCTTCATTTTTTCCATCTCCTTAAACTTCCTTGATTGGACCTTGAACAGAATGTGTTAACATATAGGGCTCAATAGGGCATTGTTGAGCCAAGTATACCCTGAAATAGAATTTGCTTCATTAATGAACACCCTCAATGCCTAAAACTGGAAACAAACAAACAACAACAACAAAAATTAACTTTCTTTGAGTTCTCTAAGGCACAGAAACACCTATTTCCAATTTGACTTAAAAAAAAATAATAATATTTCAAGCATGCTGCTCGCACAGAGATACGTTTTGTCATCTTTCCATTTCCTTTTCCTCTTGGCAGCAGGCACTCATGATGTGTTCAAGGCTCTCCTCAAGGAGGATGGTTGTTCACTGGCACTATAACATTTCCAATGTCTATAGCATTCTTCCAAAGAATATCTATGAAGGAAAGTTGAGAAGAAAGTCTAGTTCTCTGTTTTTTGTGTGCTTTGTATAATTAGAAGTCTGTTAAATGTATGATTTTTTAAAAAAAATCTTTTTTTTTCTTTTTAAACATTCTCTTTTTAAAATTCTCCCTGATTTTAAGCCTCCCAATTGTGTTTGTGTTATCAAAGCTTAGAAGTGAGCAAATTTCTCTTCAAGCTATGGCTTTTACTCCCATTATTATATTGTTGACCAGGAAGTACCTGGTGAAAGGCTTTTAGACCAAGTTCTGAAATAGCATGTTCTATGAAAAAAGTTTGGACTACAACTTTTTTGTAAAGGTGATGAGGTGATGCCAGCTTCCTTTCCTATGTATCCATCCTTTCTTCTTATCCGTGTCCCACTTTCCATGCTCTCATTCTTCAGAGTAGGAATAACATTAAAAGGTGTTTAAAAAAAAAAAAAAAGTTTGAATTCCTTAAAGTTTTTTTTTTTCAGGAAGAAAAAAAGAGCATTATGATAAGCCACTTGAATGTTCAATCTGTCCACAGTGTCCAGCAAAAAAAATCTCCAGTGAGACCTGGGCACTTTTTTCTCTGTGTCGGTATGCAGCATCAATGACAGTAAAAAGACCGACTCTTTACACTTTGCTGAGCACATCAGTATTCTGTTAAGCACTGAGGCTGTGGACACAGAAGCTGTATCTTCTGTCCTGGTCCATGAAAGTCTAACAAGCAAATAAAATAAATAAATAAATAAATAGAAGTAGAATATTGTTTATTTCTGTGCTAGGATTCTTTTTTGTAGTAACGCTGACACCTGAAATTCGAGGCCCACTTTTGCAGTGTGATGAGTGCAGTCAGCTGAGAGTGCTCTGTGACGCTCAAGAGATGCTGAATGCCTTGCAGGATGGGATCCTTGGGAAGATTTGAGTGTGCTTTTGTGATCATTTGCCTTTGCTCTACAGAACTCTTAAGAGCAATTCTAAAGACAGATAACAGAATTCTTACAAAGTTCAAATGTAAATGTCTTCAGAATTATTATGTTCTCTAGAAGGGAGTAAACAAATAAATATAATAAGAACTGCAGGAATAATATTGCACTCATGTAGAGCTTTTCTTGAGTTTTACAGAGCTTTTCATCTCAGGTTCTCAGAGGGCTTTAGAGATGGTACTTATCTAACCCTCCTAGCACCTTTGTAAAGGCAGCACTTACGTATCACCCTCATTTTCAGATAAGAAATGAGAAATGGAGGCACAAGAGATGTTAGGTGATTTTCTTCTACTTCTCATATGATCTGTGTAAAATAGGACCCAGGTTTTCTAAGTAGTAACATAAGAGAGATTACTGTAAATAAATGACATTTGAAAGGCCTTTTAAATACCACATAATCTGAACTTTATGGCGGCCTTGTCATCTTATGTTTGTGTATTCTTTGGCACCTGAATTGTCTATTTTCCAAATGGTGAAAAAATATTTTGTATAATTACTGTTTGTTTTTTGTTCCCTTTTTTTATTTTCTTGGAAATCGGTTGATTTATAAGTGGCAGTCTTAAACATGGTTGTTATTCTAATTCACCTTTAATCATATCATAACCTAATGAATTATTAATTAATTTGTGTTATATTCATTGTTCTCTCTGGAAAATGGTCATCTACTGTATGATCTTATTCTTCTAAATTTTAATGACAAGATAAATACCAGTGATAGGAAAAAAGAGAGAAAACAGTGGGGCTTTCTTGTGCTGAAACAAAGTTTATTAACATTTCTATTTTACAAAATAAAATGCAAATACTTTTGCATTTTCCATTATTGTAAGACATAGCATTTACATGCATTATTTATTTGAAGGCCTTATCATCTTTGAGTAACTAGTACATATCATGTTTCACTGAAGCTTGTTGAAAGAAATGCACAATTCAGATCAGAACAGGTATATCAGCATCTTTTTAATGTTCTTTTTAAATATCTCATGCCAGATATAGTTGCCATTTTCTGAAACACAAGGGATGATTCTGTAATCTGCAAGCACTGGTCCTAAGAAAATATTTAAATTTTTGCTTATGTCATTTTGCTCTTTGGACAATGCTTCAGAAAGTAAACATCCTATTCTTCTAATACATGATTTTGTAGGATAAATGTTCCTTGAGCTAATGTGTTGTCAGTCTGAGAGAAGTTATATTAAGCCCAGCCATTTTAGTGTATGCAATATTCAATCATTTCAATTATTATTCATTTGATTCTCTTTTACTTAAAAAATATAATTGTGAAAAATGCTGTTATTACTTTTGTGTTGTTGGGAAAATATTATTTAGACTTTTTATGGGAGAGATGCAAAAGTGGATTTATCTGACAGTACTTACTAAATGCAAGTCTTACAACATGTAAAAGTGTTGTGCTTGGATTATTTACTGTAGTATTTCATGTCTTTTATTCTGAATCTCTGTTGCCTCATGAAGACTGTGTTTTCAAATGCCTGAGAGGCATAATCTTAGTGTAATGTAAGACAGTATGCTTTTTGACAAAACTAGATGGGAAATAAAGCATACTTGAGCAACTTCTTATGGAGAAAGACTTTGGGGGTCCTTGTGGATGGAGAGCTTAACAAGAGCCAACAGTGTGCACTTGCAGCCTAAAAGGCGAGCAGTATCCTGAGTTGCATCAAAAGACGGGTTGCCAGCAGAGAGAGAGGAATGATTGTTCCCCTCTTGCCCCCATAAGACCCCACCTGGAATATTGCATCCAGACCTTGGGATCCAAACACAAGAAAGCCATAGAGCTGTTGGAGTCTGCAGGGAGACTTCCTTGTGGCCATCTGGTACATAAAGAGAGCTTTTAAACAGGAGAGAGACAACTTTTTATGTGATCTGATAGTGATAAAACAAGGGGGGAATGGTTTTAAACTAAAAGAGGGGAGAGTTAGATTAGACAGTAGGAAGAAATTTTTTACTCAGAGGGTGGTGAGGCACTGGAATAGGCTGCCCAGAGAAGTGGTGGATATAGAATGGTAGAATCATTTGAATTGGAAAGGACCCTCAAAGATCATCTAGTCCAACTCCCCTGAAATGAACAGGGATGCCTACAGCTCTGTGAGGTTGTTCAGCCTGATCCAGCCTAGCTTCAAATGTCTCCAGGGACATCACTTCTCTGGGCAACCTGTTACAGTGCTTCATTGTCCTTACTGTAAACAAATTTCTTCTGATATCCAAACTAAATCTCCATTGTTGAAGGCTTTCAAGGCTTGGTTGAATGGGCCCTGAGTATCTTGATATAGTGGGTGGCAATCCTGCCCTGGTAGGAGGGGTCAAAACTAGATGATCTCTATGGTCTCTTCCAACCTAAGCCATTCTATGCCTTTGTGATATGATTCTATGATCTTCTGAAGGAGAGCACTTTCTCATATATATTCTGGAAGTTCTGACATGGGAAAGAAATTTAAAAATTAAAAAGAGTCAGATTTCAGTGCAGTTCACGTAAAGGTCTTCTAGTAGGAGGTTTAAAGTTCTAGATACTGAGTTGAAAATGCTGAAATTTACGAGAGGTTTTAAGAACAAGTTTCATTCGAGAAGAGTTGTTGTTAAACAGAACTTAGAAAAAGAACTCAATCTAGATACAGAACTAGTAATTTATAGAGTATTTAGAAGTAGCATTTTTCTCATTTGTAAAGTGTGTATACACAATGAATAACTTGAACTCATAGCTTATTTCAGTACATTAACAGTTACTTAGACTTAGAAGTCATAAAAGGGAAACTGATGTTTCCATCAAAATAAAAACTGTTATGTCCAGTCAGCTAGGAGTGTTTCAAATGAACCAGCTCAGGACCTGCTGTTAGGTGCTGTTAGGTCAGAACAAAGCTCCCCATATGAGGCAGAGCCAAAGTGTTCAGATAGCTTCACAAATAGGTTGTGTGCTACTTGCACCAAACAAACAAGTTGTAATCTAGCTCAAATATTTCTTCAGGAACAGTATAGACATATTCTGAATCACAGGAAGTTTTAACTATGGCAGTACAAGCCATATGGGATTTTTAACTTTGATGAAATCTGATGGATCATTTCACACATGGTCATGCTGAGTTTAATGCTAAAATGAAAGACTCAAACAATCTCTTTAATATAATCATTTCTAAATAAAAGTTTACAAAATCATGCACAGACTGGTTAAGCATAGTTTCTGTGACATTAGATTTTGAAATATTAACATTTTCCTTTCAGTGATTTTTGTATTTACTTTTAATTGCATGACAGTTTGTCAGGAGGGAATAGGCACTGGTGAGTGCTCCCAGCATGTTGAGGGAAATAGTGATATATCGACAGGGAGTCTGCAGGCTCTTTTCTCAAAATCACTGCCAGGTGCTGATGTAGGCCTGACTAAAATGCAAACACTATTCAGTTATCTAGCATTTTGAGAATTCAAATATCAAGCTAGAGGATTATGCAAGCATTATATTTGGTCTTACAGAAATGTAAATAAACTTGCAAAACTTGTACATCAAATATAGATTGTTGAAGAAGAAACTAAGCTATTTGCAGAAAGGAAAAATATTGTTTCAGATCAAAAACTGATGACCAGGTTTTCGTCCTTGAAAAATTGTGAAGTTGTGCCTCAGATTTCTCTGGTATATCTAATATATGTTGTTAATGAGCCAGAAAGATAACCAGATAGATTTGAGTAAAATAAAGACACATGAAATAAATAAAGTCAAATTTTGTTACATGACACAAAGTTCTGTTGTCAGTTGGTTTCAGAAATATATTTGTAAAGAAATGTGAGAGAGAGAAAAACTAAAATGAGAACAATAGACATCAGTGTAATGTGTTGCTTATAAACAAAACATACTCCTTAGTAACGGCAGGTAAAAGAATATTCATACACATTCTAATTGACCTTATCAATGCCAGAGTGCATTATCAGGAGAGTATTTCCAGTGTGCTGCTGCAGTCAAAAGCAAACTATCTTATTAGGAAGTATGTACAACTTATCACAGTAATATCAAATAAGTCAGAAATTCATGCGTAATAATGTACTGTCTCATTTGAGTTACTATGTTCAGGTGTGGTTCTTCAGATCTTGATACCAATAACAGACAGAACAGAGAATCTACAGAGGTACACAATTCAAAGTTTAGTTAAAACATTTCTCACAGGGAAAGAGAGAAAAACTTGTTGACTGAGCCCAAAAGAGAATTAGCGTAAGGTGCAAAAAAAGTTCGTACACTGATAACTATGCTTTTAAGTTCGTCCCTTTAAAATCATCCTTTATGTTGCATACATGTTTTGGAGGGTATTGTGTGTCAGTAGGAGGGGATTATGTGATTAAAATCAATGACGGAAAAATTAAAAGAGGAGAAAATGTCTGTAAAAAAAAGCAGAATATAAGTGAATTTCATTGCCATTGCTAAGTAAGGAATATTCTTTACATGTACAACAGTTTATTATAGGAGGGAAGACAACTGGAACAAAGACTTTAGGACTTAAAACACAGAATTTATAGGTTGGTTTTTGGAGGAATTTTCCCAGGATGTCAGATTTATGCATTTCACATATAGAGCATATGTAGGAGGTGTCACAGTGTATGAAAATGTGCTCCAGTGTACTTCAGTAGGAAACAGTGGTACAAAGATGGTGAAGGATCTAGAGGGGAAGATCTGTGAGGAGCAGCTGAGGTCCCTGGGTTTGTTCAGCCCAGGGCAGAGGAGGCTGAGGGGAGGCCTCACGGCGGCTGCAGCTCCTTGCAGGGAGCAGAGGGGCAGCGCTGAGCTCTTTCTGGTGGCAGCAACAGTACCCGATGGAACGGCATGGAGCTGTGTCAGGGTAGAGTTAGGCTGGGTATCAGAAGAAGCTTCTTAACCAGAAGGTGGTGATAAGGCACTGGAACAAGCTGCTCAGGGCAGCAGTCCGGCATTCAGCTGCCAGAGTTCAAGAAGAATCTGGATGCTCTCAGACATACAGTCTGATTTTTGAGTGGTCCAGTGTGGAGACAGGAGTTCGGCTCAGTGAGCCCTATGAGTCCCTTCCAACTCAGGATATTCTGTGACCTATGTGGACAGATAGTTTCCTTTATTATGGAATGTTGCAGAAAAATTTCTATAATATGGTCTGTGATTTTTTAAATATAGATATATATTTTTACCATACTTGCCGTTCAGCTAATACACTGGACTTGAAATGAACTAATGGACAGGACCCATAATTTTTCTCAATTCATTGGCTATAAAAGTGTTACAGGATTGCTTTTCTGTTGTGAAATCTATTGCAGACTTGCAAAGAAAAGAAAAAAGAGAAAATATTACCCTGCCAACTGAGTTAAAAAAAAAAAATTAAAGCAGAAACAGTGGTTGATGTCCATTTATGCTAGCATATGATGCCATCAGTATAAGTGCTTTCTTCCAGGATAACTGCATCCCCTCTGTACAACTAAATCACTGTTTTGTTCATGGGACAGAAAAGATTAATGGTCTGTGAGGTGCACAGTCAAACTGCCTTCGGTATAGAAGCAGCAGTTACCCTCCAGTTTATCTGAGGCTTTTGTTCCCAAATATTGTATATTTGGACTGTGATATAGTTCAGAATGTGGTTCACAGAGTGAAAGAAAGGAAAAAGTGGGGGAAAAAAGTGGAAAAAAAGGAATATTTAAAAATAAAGTAACACGTTTGCTGTGGATATTCGAAAACTTCCTCATCATCACAGTTGGTCATGTCAGTGAATTGTGGAAGTCATGCATACACACATCATTATCTTATCTTGATATTTCTAACGTTCTCCTGACCAGCTACAGCAGCTGGCATCGCCTGCTGTAAAACATCAATGAAGTTTTTCTGAAATTGTGTCACAACTCTCTAGTAAGGCAATGTCTAGGAGTCAAGGGAATATTCCCTCAGGCCCTGGGACCTGTCCTGAAAGATGAAAAACTGGCTCAGGCATCAGATTGCTTTCTTTCTTCTGCATCTGAACAGACACACACATTGCAAATCAGCAACAATTTAGGATAATGCAAGGAGAAGTTTGCACAAAATTTTCTTCTTTCCAGTAAGTCCTCTACCTGATTTTGTGTACGTTGCCTATAGTTATTATTGCAGGATTTGTTTTAAAGTAGTGTTTCCTTTCTGAGAGTACAGGTTACCTGAGTTCAGCTTGTATGTGGAATTAGAACAATTGACATTCATTACTTTGACTCTTTATTTTCTCACCGATTTCATCCCTATTATTCCAGATTGTCAAACAAAAAATAAACAACCTCACTCAAATAAAAAACAAACAAAAAATACCCACAAACCAAATTCAAACAAAACTGAAACCACACCAATTGCTTAAAAAACAGCAGCAACTAAAAACCTAAAACAAAATGCCTGTATTTTGTGATCAGCATCTATCCCATTAAGAGCTGTGAGAAAAAAGAAATATTATTTTTTATATTTAAGGTTTTTGGAGTTTCTTGGTTAGCGAAAGGCTGAGAAATATCCTCTGGAGCACATCTATCCAAGTCAGATATACATTTCAATAAATGAATACTGGGCTAGATCCCCAGCATGAAGTCAAAAGAGCACTGTTAATGTAGGCTAGGTAAGGATTTGGCACAGACAAATACATGAGTATACAAGTGCCACAGCTCACCAGGTGTTGTTACAAAAAGTCTGTCTCTTGCTGGCATTGACTTTCAAAAACAAGCTGTGCTTAGCACCTCTGAGTTTATAAAGATCACACAGCAACCTACATGCTATCAAAGCTTCAGGAACAAATAAATAAGCGGCTTATCTCTCAAGGTCTTTCCCCCTGATTTTATTATAAGTGACAATAGGACCAAAGTTGTAAAGCAGCAGCAGATCTTCAACCCAAATATGTGCTGTGTGTTTTTTCACTTTGTCTGAATCTGCTGTTGAATGATTTTCTTCAACAAATTACAATATTAGTTTTTTTTAGATGTGTCAGAGCTTTGAAATTAACTCACTTTTGTTCTACAATAAGCATGCAGCATTTTTCACACATCTGCTTCAAGAGAAATATGAACCTCCATTGGCACACACACACGTGGTTTAAAAAAGAAATGTCAGTTTTATGGAACTCTCTATCTTTGTGCTGCAGTCTTTGCAGAGCTGTCTGTGTCTACACAGAGAATTCAGGGAAGATCCATTGTATTTTAACCTTTGAAGTAGATACCCTGAATGACTGAAAACCAAGTAATTTCACTACTCCCTTGAGAACCGTAATGAAAACCTTAAGGCAAGGATTTGCTCGCTGCCTGAGGTAGGAGTGTAAAATTTCACATAGCAAAGGTGACAAGAAAATAAGATTTCTTAACTACTTTTCTGCTGTCGTTCTTCATCAGCTGTGAAACAATAACAATCATACTTTTGCACTAATTCTCTCACTCCAGCAAAATCCATCTGTGAAACTGATGGGGATGACTGAGCAGAAACAACAGGCAGCCAGGCCTTTTCAGCAGGAGGGAATTGTTATAAATATGAATCACATGAACTAATATAAGCAAAAGGACTGCTTTGCTCTAAGATTTAATTCAGCCTCCACTACCCAATGTCAGAGTCCCCTCTTTCAGCAGCCAGCCCTTCAAGAGCTCTTTCACTTTGTGTGCAGTGAGTAGGCTGTGCTTTTGTTTCCTGCCACGCAGTGCTGGATAGCCCTAAAGTACGGTCAGCAAAGGCACAGGCTTGAATAGATTGTGATGGAAAAACTGATTTAATTTTTTTTTTTTTTGGCTTGTTTAATTCATTTGTGTTCTGCGTCCAAAAGTCAGACAGGAAATTCATGGGCTGTATTTAAGCTATTAGAGATGTGTTTAGGCCATGATTAAGCATAAACTCCCATGCCTTTTTCATTTTTCTTTTGGTTTCCTGCTGACCTGTGTTATCCTTATTCTCTGAACACAAGCATATCTGGGAGCTTTCCCTGATGGCTGACCCAGCCATTGCAGCATCCGTGGCAAGGCTTTGGTGGGAGGTCTTGCAGGAGCCCCACTGACAGGCTGCTCCACACTCCTCAATGCAGCACATAACCAAATGGTGCATAGCGCACACAGACTGCATGCCACAAATTTCCTCCTGCCATGTCATCATTCATTAGTATCTGGAATCACTGCTGCTGGCTTCTGCAAATGAATGCAAGAGCCCTTCGTAAGTTAAAGTAAACAAAGACCCTTGCTGGCTTCCAGATGGACTATTGCCTGCCACCTGAGGAGGGAAGGAATATGTTACTACCTCAATCAGAGAAGAGTGGCTGCCATTACTCACCTGAATTAGACCACTTATTGTCCTATCCCTGGTTGTGGCAAACTGTACATATGTTCTCCAGATGGCAGATTCCCACAGTTATTATTCTGGAGGCTGTGTGAACATGAGGAGCCTGAGGAATTCGTCAGCCTCTATCTACTCTTTACCCTCAAATCTACTCATGCGTTAACTGAAATACAGTAGCCCAGAGTGGTACCTAATGGTTTGAAATATGGTAGCCCAGCAGTAATAATGTGTTATTAGTCACATTGCCAAACATTTTTTTATTATCTCAGAGAGCACAAAATCATTCCCACCAGAAAACCACTCCATCACTAATAGCTTGGCTGCCTCACCAAAATACAGAGTTAATAAGCGTTTTCTTTCTTCCACAGTCACTCCACACCTTATTGATCCATATATCCTTGACACAGTTTTCAATGTTAAAATACATTCTATGATATCACAAAGCGTTAAGCTTATCTGAAATTACAGATTCAAGAAAAATTAACAAAGTCTCAAGTTCTAAGACGAAACCTATGTGTGACTGTATGGGTTGATTTTGGTCATAGTAGAGTTTCATATCTTCATTGCTGATGTTGATGATGAGACAAAACAGCCTCAGAAAATCTGGGGAGGTAACTGTGAAGGGTGGGCATAGCCCTTGCAATAGAGATTCAGTTCAGCCAGACTGATGGCCTTGGAGACTGGACTAATAGAAACCTCAAAAGCTTCAACAAGGGCAAATGCAAAGCTCTAGGGTGAAGCAGTGCTGCTTTGGTACAATCTAGAAACCCACTGAATGCATAAGAGCTCTGGGAGTATGGTGGAAGGCAGATGTGTGCATTCGTAAATAATACAAAGGACACCCATAGCTAGAATGTTGTGTTACCAGCAGATGAACTGAGATTATCTTCCTCCTTTACCTGGATTGGTTATCACCTGGAATATCAGGTACAATCTTGGGTTGCCCTTATACAAGGGGGATGGTGGAAAAGTAGAAACAATCCAGGAGGACTCCCAAGGATAGAAGGGCTGTTGTGCTTGACCTGAGAGCTGAGATAGAGAAGACTGTCTTTGTTGAGACCAGCTAAAAGAAGCTAGCAGCACCCTGCAACTGGGAAGAGGTTAGAGAACAGAGCCATACTCTTCTCAGTCATGACAGATAGTTAAAGAAAATATGCTAGATCATATCACAGTGATTGAACCCTGTTATCTGGACAGGCTAGGGAATTTCCTTTTTGAAGATTTTCAAAACTTTCAGAACTTGTTCTGGGCTTGCTGATATGTCTATTTGGGACAGGAGATTGGACTGAACAATTGCCTGTGATCCTTCTCTGCAACTGTGATTTTTTGTTTGTTGTTGTAAATCACAGCTATTTAACTTCTTTGAGAATATTTCCTATACACATCCTGTGAGTATTGTCTTATGTAAGGCTTCGGGTTCTGCTTTATACTCTCAAGAATTGTCATGTGGCAAACAAACCTAAACTCTTTTGTCATGACAAAGCAAAGGGAGAAGCTGGTCTGTAGATTTTCACCACTGCCTGAAAAAATTCAATCTATGGAGAAAACATCTTAAACCATCATTTTTGTGTTGTGGATACATTTCTGTCCCTTGAATATGGTAGTTTACAACAATATCATCACTGTTGTCTTTGTTCCCTTTAGGAAGCCTGCTGCCTGCCTTGGTAGTTCTCAGTGACAAAAACATTCCTTATGCTAGCACTTAGCTATTTGAATGTGTAGCTAAAATGTTGAAAGATTTCACTATATTGTAAAGAATGCCAGAAAGTTATTTAAAGTTATAGAGGAGTTTCTCACTGAAGCAGATTAAAACTCACTGAGAGATTAAAAAAACTCAAAAAACAGTTGTTCAGTTTCTTCACAGCTATGTCTCAAACACTGGAACTTTTACTGTTTCCAGTTGTATATCTTTTGCCTTTAGAAGTTCTTTGAGTGCAATTTTAAAGCTGTCTGATGTTTTCTTTTGCTATGCCAACTGTTGAAAAATAGTTTGGCCTCATAAACATGCCAGTATGAATGAAAGAGTGCTAAAGTGTTAGTCCCATGGGACCTCACAAAAAAAAGGGATGGAAAACTCATCCTTGAGGTCCAGCAATCAGAGAACGTGCAACCACATGGACTTTTATAGCTCTGACTATTTGCAGTGATTTTACTATATCCTTAACTTTTGATGCAGAGATATTAAAGCAACCTTGTACAGGTGTGAAAATACCTCACTTTCCTGAAAGGTAATAACTATCGTGTTAATCAATGGTCAGTTTCTTTGTGATACGGCAGAGCCACACTGTTATGACAAATGGCTTTAAACAAGTTCAGTGCTATAATTATGGAAAAGGTTACATTGTTCTACAATTATCCTTTTAATCAATCTTGCAGGGTAATCATCCTGCCGAAAAATCTGTTTCTCAATACCAGTTTCATTATCTAGGTGATTCTCATCACTAATCATTAGAGTGTGATTCACTATATTCTTAACAACTCCTGTTTTAACTTTAAATGGGTGATTAGACTCAATATACAGGATATTACCTGCACTATCGTCTTGATAATACATTCTCCTTTCCAACTGTCAAACCATCTCTCCTCTAATAAATGTAAAAAAGCTTTTCTTATTAAGATTCTTTTCCATAGTAAATCATATTCAAATGAACATTACTAATTAAAGAGGAGTGAGTACAGTTCTTTCCCTGATGCTCCATCTTTCCAAACATTGCATGGGAAAGCACAAGGTGAAACCAGGACCCTCCAGACTGTCCTGTAAGGTGAGCATAGCTGAAGTAAAGAGTATGAAGATAGTGGTTTCTCTTGGGTATTGAGCTTTCTTCGATCTGCCAACATAAGAAGGTTTTGTGTAGAAATAGGACCGTGTTTTCTTCTGTTGTGAGGGTTGCCAAAATGTAAAGAGCTGGCGAAAGTCTATGCTCAGGATTTGAGACTTCTGTGGAGACTTGTTGAATGCATTACTTACTGGTACAGATTATTCATCCTGTTCCGCTTGATATCTGTAAAGTTTCTACCATGTTTATTGACCTCTTGGTTTATGAAAGCTTTGGTATTAGTGTTAAGTAAGAGTGAGAAAATTATTTATTTTCTTAAAGAATGCCTTTACATTTTGCATTTAATACTGAAGTATCTGCCATCTCAGCATGCCAAATAAATGCTGCCTAAGCTTCCACTGGACCACACCTAGTGATGCAGAAATTGGTTGCAACTTTCCACTTAAAAGCAAGTCTTAATTTCTTAGGAAGGTAGGTCTCTTTCCAATTTAAATGATGACATATCTAAATTTGCACATAAACATCAGTAAAAAGTACTTAGGGCAAGCTTTTTGGTGTTTTGTTTTTTAAGAACTTGAGGTTCTTTCTCAAGAGAAAAGTCACTAGAATTACAGGATTTGATTACACAGCTTAATTGTGAAGTTCATATTTTCTTATAAACCCTCCAGTTCTGACTGTTACGCATAGAGAAGATTCAGTCCTATCCAGAGCCTGTTTAACTCTGACCGTGACAAGGTCCCTGTTGTGAGGGTAAACTGACTTTGGAGATGATTGCTTCTTGACACCTTGCCTGCCACTTTTGTGTGTAGATTTATGTACTATACATTTTCATTGAGCATTTAACCCTGAATCTTTATACGAGCCTACCATAAAGCACATGCCTATCATCCAGGAAATGCTTGGCAACAGTTTTCCTAGACAGTAGTCATTTAAACATGAAGATGAATTAATTGTACTGCATTTCTAATATCCTTGGATAATAATTTCTGCCAGCTGTAAAACTAAGTTTAATTAATGTGTGGTATTTTCATATTCATTTGAAATACTTCATTAGTATGTTTAGATTTTTTTCTTCATTGTTGTTTTTTCTTTGTATTTTTTATTGTTGATTTTTTTTGGCCTTTTGTTTTTGCTCCTATCACAGCGATCTACAGAATGGACATGTGAAAAATGTCATGTCAGAAATGATTTAATCAAATAAGTCTTACAGCTGTTGATTGGCAGGAGCTCTGCCAATATACTTACTACCTGTGAGAATAAACAATGAGTGTATGTTTTCATTTACGGCTGGGCTCTGCCTAGTTGCTACTAAAACAGACAAAGGTCTGTGGACAGAGAAAAAAACCGACTCTGTCACAATGACTTATACAAGCTTAAGCGGCAGACTTCCTAAACCAAGACTTATCACTTCAGGGTTATTTCCATGTGACCTGTGGAGGATGCCCATGAATAGCAGGAGAAGACATGCCGTTTTCTCTGCTGTAGGGCTGAACCTCTCTGTGCAAGACTAGAAGGCAGTCCTGGGTGTTGTGAAGTAATCATTAAGTTACACGCTTGTCATTTCTTGTACATTCACTCAGAACTAATGCACATCACTTTTTCCAATTATAATCATTCCACCATTTAACAAGCACAAAAGGCCTTAGATTCCAATTTGCCACTGATGCTTCACTCTCACTTGCTTATTTCTTGGCATTTAGGTCAGGCTAGGTTGTGCACAGCTCCAATAATGGGTTATATTCACCCTTCATACAGCAAACTTACAAATGATGAAGGCTACAACAGCTGGTCTCACAGTGTGGGAGCGGATCATTTCCACTGGTATGGTAATTTCACTATTCATAGGTTTTCTTCCAGTTATTGTAAATACATTTTATTTTCTGTGTTTCATAATGCTGAAGCCAAACAGAAAGCACATGATGATATAGAGGATACCGTCCTTGACACACTTTCTTGCTTGCTAAATCAAAGTTTCTCTAGTAAGCTTGTCACATTTCATTTAGCTTCTCAAATCTTTCCACAGTTAAAAGCAAACAAAAAGCCCGCAAACAAAACAAGAAGCTGAAAAAAAACCCAACAAAAACAAACTACTAAATCACAGTTGGTGAAATCTCTAGTCTTTAATCTTAGTTAGCTTCTCACTAATGACAAGTAACTGTGATGTTGAATCAGCCAAGCGACATGTTGATAAACAAGCTTTGGTTACATACTAGCCAAGAATTAGAAGAGTCTAGCACAAATGTAAAATACATTTTCCCTTCTTTCTACTGAGTATCACCTTGTTCTGCTAGAATGCTTTACAAATTCTGAGCTCGTAAATGTTCATCTCTGCATCAGTGTTCAGCAGGAAAGGGAAGCAAGGATGTTTTCACTCCTTTCTCTTTGCTGCAACCTTACCCTTGCCTTCCCGGCACACAGGCATTGGAGGAGCCTAAATCTGCTGTTGTAGAACAGGCAGTCCTTGCTCAGTGGTGTAGCAGAGCTCAAAGCTGCTGTTTTTGGGAGGCTAGACCTGTCTGCTTGCCCAGTCACAAATCTTAGAGAGGGAGAGTGTGATGGTGCAGACTGCCTCAAAATTTCTGAAGGTACATTAATGCTGCCCAATGCTAAGCATTGAGCTCCACTTATGCCCCTTATTTAAAATACTACTACTACTAATAATAACAATAATTTCATCTATTACTTATTCTCTCATTAGTGACCTCTGGGAATGCACAACACAAAGTGAGTGCCAGTGCCTAAATGAGCCTCAGGGCTGCTCTCATCAGAGATCTACCTCTATCTGCAGTTGAGTATAGTGCTACGTTCTTAGCAATTGGGTTTCTCATTGTAGTGGGATAATGGGACCACATTTCTGTCCCACCATGCTAGTCTCTTTCCATGTCTAATCAAGGGAAGGGCTGTTTTCCACTGAATGACTGATGCTGTGTGTTAGCCAAAGATCACCTAGGATTACCAAAGCAATTGAATTCATAGAATCATAGAGTCATTTGAGTTGGAATAAACCCTTGAAGGTCATCTAGTCCAACTTCCCTGCAATGAACAGGGATATCTGCAGCTAAAGTATGTTGCTCTGAGCCTGGTTCAGCCTGATCTTGAATGTCTTCAAGGATAGGGCATTCATCACATCTCTGCACTATTGCAGTGCCTCACCACCCTTATTGTAAAAAACTTCTTCCTAATACCCAATCTAAATCTTCCTTGTTTTAGTTTGAAACCATTTCCCTTTGTCCTGTTGCAACAGACCCTGCTTAGGAGGCTATCTCCTTCTTTCTTATAACCCCCCTTTAGATACTGAAAGGATTGTGCTTGTGTTCTGTCTTTTGACAAAAGGCTGTGAGCCAGTGGCTGTATGCAGGCATCAAAAGCAGAGATTCTCTCTGGACCTTCTGACTGCATGGTTTTAGGACAAATAACAGAGTCAATAGAGATAAGTTTGGGCAATTGGTGCGTTTGAAACCCATGCACTGTTTGATGTTCATATACTGTCAAGTCCCTCAGGTTTCTCTGTCTTGATCTTTACATCTCTAACGTTGAATAAGTGACATATACTCATTGTGTCTGGGGAACTGTTCAAAGTTTTGAGTGCTTTGAATAATAAAACAAAAGATTTAATAATGATGATACTCCGTAATTTAGTAACATAATGGTAAGAAGTGTTGCTATTTCTAGTAGGTAATCTAGCTCACTGTATTGGCTACAACACTGTGGCTGGACAGTGTTAATTTTCACCTAATAGTTTTGTTAACAAAACATGTAATTTTAAAAAAGTGATTGCTAGAATTGAGTTTGGGAAGTAACTTACTGCTTCTTGCTTAGAAGTCAAGTTAGTTTATAATTCATTGTAATTTATTTTCTGAGAAATTTTCTGCTTAGAATTCAGGGAATCATAGAATCATAGAATGGCATGGGTTGAAAAGGACCACAATGATCATCTGGTTTCAACCCTCCTGCTGTGTGCAGGTTCACCAACCACCAGACCAGGCTGCCCAGAGCCACATCCAGCCTGGCCTTGAATGCCTCCAGGAATGGGGCATCCACAGCCTCCTTGGGCAACCTGTTCCAGTGTGTCACCACCCTCTGTGTGAAAAACATCCTGCTAATATCTAACCTAAACCTCCCCTGTCTCAGTTTAGACCATTCCCCCTTGTCCTATCACTATCCACCCTCCTAAACAGTCATTCTCTCTCCTGTTTATATTTTCCTTTCAAATATTGGAAGGCCATAATGAGGTCTCCCCTAGCCTTTTCTTCTCCAAAGGAAGACTAAAATTTGATGTAACTTTCTGTATAGCTTTTTGTGTGAAAATTAGTTGAATACAGATGAATACTGGCATGCTAAGTGGCAATAATATAGTTAATATATGTGGTACTGTGTATTTATCAATATAGAATTTATGGATTCATTTTGTTCTACTTGTAGGAAGCAGAGTAAAGCTGCATAAGGGAAGTTAGATTGTGGGAAATAGTTTGCCTGGAGTTCTAGATGTTCAGGGATATCTTGATAAAAGATTTATGTTTGAATTCTTCAAATAAAATAAAAATCTTTATAAGCTTTCAAAACACTCTGAAGTTTTTTGTCTATCAGCAGTCTCTAAATTTAGAAAAAATAAAAAAGCACTTTTTTTCTTCCAGTTTGAATTTTTTTTTTCTAAATTCAAGTTTTCATAATGGAGATGTACTAATGAAATTCATTTAAATGTCACAATAAAACAGAATATTATTATTGAATCAAAGCTACATAGATTGAATAATTTTAAAACTTTTTCTTAGGAAAAAATACCTGGACAGGAGTGAGTGAACAGGATACTGCACCATTGTCAGTATAAGTTATCCACTGAAAATGCTTTCTAATATTACATAACATACTACAGATGAAACACTTCTGATAATGAAGAAATTGCCAGTAATCCAAGTTAAATTCATGTTTTTGGTGGAATTACATGTTCAAAAATCCTTTCACCAATATCTTCTGGAAAACAATGTGTTTCAGTTTTCTTTTGAATTATTTGTCTACATTCAAGCCAGATTTCTGAGGACCAAATTTCAAATCAAGAGTGCTTTTTTTTGTGTAGGTGAGGATGGGGTGTAAATATGCAGTCTCTTGACTCAAGTAACTGGATGCATCAGATTTCATTTTATAAATCATAGCAAGGCTGGCAATATTTAACATGTGTATGTATTTCTGCGCAGACACATCATTATTGGTGTTTCTTTTGTTCGATAAGTAGTAGTGATTCTGTGATTTTGCAGTGATTGCTGAAAATTGTTTCAGCATTATAATGATAAGTGTTTTCCAAAGAACACTAGATACCGTTTGGGGCTCCTTTAATAAAAGAAAGTAAATATCATATTACTTACTTTCATTCTTTAAACGTAAATCTAACATTGTCCCTTTCAATACTAAAATTAAAAGGTAATAAATTAAATTTTCATGTGGTTCTAGTGAAACTGCACTGAATTTTTTTCCCTATAAAATTACAAGATTTCAGTGTCTGCTATTCTGAAAAAAGTAATTAAAGAAAGGAGAATGTCCTGCTTGAGATCTCCATAACTCAGATGCATAAGGCTTCTTCTTCTAAAACTACCTCTACTGAAGTTGCTTATCTATTAAGGAAGATGTTTAAATACTAAATATACTTCAAAATGTATATTGTATCTTCCAGCTTCATATAGTATTTCTCATATTAATTTACATTCTGATTCACAATATCACAATTTGCTTTCTCAGAGCTGGGAGGCTCTGAAAAATACTTGGGTGCACTACAGACTGTACAAACTTTTCTCTTGAACTTAATTTTAAGATGTAATTGAGTTGTTATCCGCACAGTATTTTCCTCCACGATTGCAAAAAATACCAGTCTGTCTCTGTAGATAATAAATGATGGAGATGCAAACTCTGTAATGGAATTTCACATGTACTTTACACAGCCTGAAAGCTGAGAATCCTCTAGATAATGTGCGATTGCTTCACATGCAGTGCTGCATGCAAGCTTTCCCACCACCAAGTACAGGACCAGAAGTGTAAGTACTTTTTTCAAATTGCCAGTAAAATGTTTGAATCCAACCTGTTATTCATGCTAAAACAAGTTAAGGAAATACAGTTAAAAGAAAGAGGGTTTTTTTTTCTATTTTTTCCTCTGTTAAAAGCAGTGACTGGCAGAATCACTGTATTTACTGCTATCTTTGACATGTATTTAGGCACCAGTGAATTCACAAATTAAATATTACCAAGTGCTTTTTTTAACAAATTAACAGGTAATAATGGACCCAGTAGTGTTTCTTTCAGGTCCCTGTAATAAAACTTGTTTGGTATAATATTTAGGATATATAAGAAGGTTTTTTTCTCCTTGTATAGATCTTTCACATAGAAATATCTCAGTAGATAGCTTTTCAATAAACAAATAGGAATATTTTTTTTCTTTTAATACTGCCAATTTTTATTCCCTTTCAAATTGTTTTATCACTTCATAATTTGAGGAAGACTATTATGTATTCATAATGTATTCCTTCTCTCTGATATTTTTATGTTTGCCTTTGCTAAATATGAAAAAAAATATATATTTTAAATGCAAATTTCTGAGAGTTTAGTGGTATGCAAGTTGTGGAATTGCTTGCTGTCTGTTTTGCTATTAATAATTATATTTTGATAATTTAATCTTCATTCACATTTTTTAAAAATTCCAATATTCTGGCAGTAAATGAGAAGGAAACAGGAAGCAAATAAAACCACAATTAATTCTATAGAATTGGTGAAATTAACTCTCTCTACGTATTTTTAGTATTCCTATTTTCATTATCTTTGTAAAGAGAAAACCTGGGGATCGGGATACGTACTAAGTTTTCTTAGAAAATCTGGTCATACTATCATTAAAAGTAGTGAGAAGAATTTCAGTTTTTCTAGTGAGAATTGTAGAATTTAGTGAGTATTGGATTTAAGAACAAGAATTGATCCCACTCATAAATTCTATTTATTTAGGGTAATTCAAATAATATGTGATGGAGTATATTTATTTAAATAGAAAATTGTATCTATGGAATCTGGCCAGGGGATCACGAATACTGTTATTAAGAAAAAATCTGTGAGATACTTCATTATGATAATGGGACAGAACCTTGAATATAGATGTTGTGATTGCACCTTTGGGCAACACCATTCTGTCAGATATCGATGAACTATTGACTCTGGAGGAAAAACGGCTTGTATTTTCTTACCAGTACCTCATTTCACAGAGGCTTTCCTTTGGAGCTTCCCCATGATGTACTGACTTGGCCTGATGCATCTGTTTTTGTGAGTGAATTAAATGTGAATGACACAAAATACTTCTATGTAAGATCACAAGGCATATTTTATCTCTAACATCTCTTGGCAATTAGTAATGAACAAACTGATTCTGAGAAAAATCTCTATCAGTAATATTTATAGAGGATTAAACGAGAGCATGAATTTTGATTAATCTGACAAATCTCTAAAACGTTCATGCATTTCCAGCAGGGAGTGAAGAATCAACATTCTAAAATATAATAATTATAATAACATAATACCACATATTTGCCAAAATTGCTTATGTAAAGGGAATTGTTTTCATGTGAAACGGTTAAATTTCAGTTCTAATCCTTCAAATGCACAGAGGAGTGGTTTTTCACATGCTGACTAATCTCATTGGATCTATGATCTGGATGGACTACTCATTTGTGTTTGTTATTTCTGAAGAAAGAATCTGAACGTTTTCTGTCTACTTTCTGATGCATTAACAGAAACAGTGCTTGTACAGTTTTGATATGGCCAATATCAACAGGTTTCCTGTTAGATTTTTTGTTCAGATTCACCATTCAGCAAGGTGGTTACTCGGAAGGAAAAAAAAACAACAAATGTCATTAATTTCCCTTATCCTGTATGTTCCCTGTGTATATGTGCAAAGCAACTTATGCCTTTGTCTGCTGCTCTTAAAAAGGTCTTTAGCCTTGCCCAGGGGAAAGTAAATGTGAGATAATGTGGTAATGTTCTCAGTCTACGCATAAATCCTGACCAGTTGCAGTGTGGAGTTTGTGGATCCTCTTTTGGTTGCTGTTAATAATAGACAAAACTTTGCCTAACATTTAGATCTCATAAAATGCTATTTTAGTGTTTCAAACTGTAGAATACTCAGTCATTCTTCAAATTGTCCCTCCTCTGACTGTTCAGTTAACAAGATCATTTTGACAGCTAGCAATAATTTCTTCTGGTAGTGTTGTGTAGTGTTGTTCCTTCTGGCATCCCAGCTGGGGAATTTTCAGAAAATCCTATGGCACTGGCCAGTGCACTGTAGCCTTTTTACGTGTTCTTTCCTGTCAAAGTTTGTTCTGGATGAAGTAGAAGCAGAATATAATCCTTTCTCAGAGAAAGCTGGGGAAACACACAGGCACGAAAATATCTGCAAACCCCTGTGGAGTTGATGTTGCCACCAGAACGGAGGGAGAACATTTCCCTAAGCGAAGACAGGGTGGAAGGTCCTGTGAGAGGCTCTTTTATTTCAGACACTCTATGGTATTGAGACATTAAGCAACCAATCAGCTGGATTCTCCACTAAACCTTCAAATCCGGACAGCTCTTCTAATCATTATAGAGATGCCACTTTCTTGGATGAATGCCCATATCCATATGGCATTGAATTAACACAGATTTTCAAATTTCATATGTTCTGAAACCAGTACTGTTAGCAAAGTGGAAAGTGCTAATGTTTAACATATAAACCCCTTAAAAGATTTATAAATTTCAGTCATGAATGCTGATTCTTAAACAAAGCAATCAGTTATTGTTTGATTCTATCATTGTAGTTTCCCTAGAATGTTTACTGCTACAAAATAGATAGAAACCATCTCTGTGTTGCTGTGCTCCTATTTACATTAGATAATCACAGACAAATTTAAGCTAGGGAGAGCTCAGAAGGACCTCTGGTTTCAGTCTCCAGGTTCAGGCTCTGAATCTGGAAAGCACTGCCTTTAAGGCTTCCTCCAATCAGGCTATGAAACTCCCCAGGAGCACTGGCAAGGTGCCCTCAAAGCCTCCTGCTGTCCATGTTCTTACAGGAAATGTGCTCTAGATCTCTTGGTGTTCCCTGCTGCATTACTTCAATTTGAGTGACGTCTTCTGGTCCTGGAGAGCCAAAGCTGATTGTGCTGTCCAGGACTGTCCTATTGAGTAGTCCAAAGAGAGAGCAGAAAGTAGCAAAGACACAACTTCAGCTCCCCAAAACTGCTGAAGTTCTTTTCTTAAGGCAGTGTTTCATAGCTGTGTGATTCATTTTAGCAAAACTGCTAAATGTTTAAAAGTATCTATTTATGCAATTGGATTTTTTTTTTCTCTGAGTTCTAGTGGTTTTAAATCTCATCTTTAACTTATTTTTGTAAGAATTTTTATTTATGTTAATTGACCCCTCATTTCTGCGGGCTGACAGCTATATCTCATTGCTAAAAAAGCCCTGTACTTTTAAAAAATGTACAATATTACATCAGGCTGCTCTTGCCGTATCATGTGATCAAATATGGCCTTTACACCTTTTGATGCAATGTATGTTTGTTCTGCATTGTGATATCAGTTTAAAGGTGTCACTTCCCTTGAGAAGCAAGCAATTACCTGTAGGTAACTCATATTTTATCACTACCTATGACAATAATCCAGCAGCAAATCTCTGGCCACTGGCATATGATCTTGTGTTTCCTATCAAATTTTGCCTCTGTACTGCACTGTGCCTTAACAGTTTTAAATAAGATCCTGACATCTGTGTCACTGTACTGTGCTGTATCTTCATAGGAAATTCTTTTTTCATAATTTAAATGCATTATTTTTCATCAAATGACAAGCATACATTAGAGCTCTCCATTTTAACCAAGGTACTAAAGGCTGTTTCAATTTGACTATAGCAGTTTTCTGCCAAATGGCTGCTCTAAGTTGTATTGTGCACATTACCCACCAGAAAGCACAGACTTGATGAGAGTGCACTGTCAACTGCGCCACACGTCGATATGGAGGTTATTTGATTTGAAATTGGATTCTAGCCTTCCTTGATCTGTTGTATAAATGGAGAAGCATGTCTTGAGGAAATTCTCGTGAAGCTTATGAAGAATGTGACGTACTTTTTTATTTGTTCTTGGAGTTTTGCTTTGTAAGACTCCAGTTTCAGGTTTAATCTCTCTGATACTCTGATACATTCAGAGATAAAGCATAAGATTTTCTAATATGGAAAGAAAACTTGCAAAAGAAATTCATTGCATGGATTTCTTCTCTGATATTAGTCAGGTGTAGGTTGCATACTTTTGTTGCAGAGTGACTTTTTGACCTGTCTTTAAACATTTAAGACTTAGTTCAACAGTTCATCCAATATGATGAGACTTGTTTCTTAAGTACAGAGTACTCTAAATATGTAATATACTCCAGGAGACGTTAGTCATTACCAAGTTGAAAAGAGCTTGGAGTCTAAGTTACTTGTAATCCAGTTCATAAAGCAGTGGTTTACTGTATGTGCTACACTTAAAAATGTTTGAAAAATATATGGAGGTACATGATTTCATTGTAGAGCAGATGGAAGTGTAGATATTATGATTCTGCTGGGCAGGAGGAAGAACTTGCTGTGCAACTTGCATGCATATCACCAGCATGTGCATGGCCCTAAGGGCAGCACACAGAACTTCACAGGAAACATATTAAATGGGCATGGGGGAAACATCCTTTGACCTACATAAAAGAGCCTTTGCGTAGATCTCATGAGCAAAAGTTCGTATTTTCAAACAGATAAAGATGTGCAGTTTCTTTGGAATCAAAGGTAGATTGGCAACACTTTTCAGGAAATGGCAAAATCATTATTAAGTGTGTTTGGTATTCGCTGTAAAACATTTATCATTGCGAAAGATTTGGGCATCAAGGAGTCTGTAAAATATGATCTTACATAAATCTCACTGTAATTTATCATTAATTGATGCTCATCTGTTGTAAAGTGCTGCTACTAAGTTGAAAGGAACAAAATGAGGAAGGAAAACACAGTGCCATGACAACTCTTTTGCAGACTGACCGTGTGATGGAATCTGAGTTAATGTTGCAGTGATTAGTTCAAGAGTATGTGGGTTTGCCAAGAAGTGGGGAGCTTTGCACAGGGATGGGGAGTGTTTTGCACAAGTTAGTGCGTGGGTGAAACGAGCAGTATCATCCAGCTCTTTTATGAGTTACTGTACCATATCCATCTTTAGTCAATGACCTGAAATTTGACTTTTGGAAAGCATTCTGTACAAAAGGGATGTTCTGAAATATGCCAAATAACCTACTCTGTATCTAAAATACCATCCTCATTTGGAGGATTAGAAAGATAATTATTACAAAAACCAAGCACCTCTTGGTTTGGTTGAGAGCCATAGAAACACTTTAATATAGTAAAATGAAATGATTATATTGTTAAGTATATTGTAAATTTTTGTTTTTCCTAGAAAGTGGGAGACAGAGGGTCACAAATGATATATTTTTATGCACAAACATCTTCCGTATGTCTATGATTCAAGAAATCTCAGTCTCTACTGCTACAGTATTAAAGTGCATTCATTAGATATGTTAGCAATAGCAGGAATTACACTTCAGTTTATCTAAAATGTTTCTCTGCTGTGCATTGTTTAGCAGTGCTGTCTGAGTTTTTTTGTATCCTACCCAAAACAGTAACATTCAAGTTACCTTGCATGTTAATGAGATGGAAATCATTCTTGAGTGGGGAAGCCTGTTAGTATATTCCTCACAATGACACAAAATAATAAAATAAGCAATTCTCACTCATGTATTTCACTTACTCTGCTAATTATTGAGAATTGTTTAGTGTTGAGGTTTTTTTCCCGATTTGCATGTACATTTGAAAAACTCAGGCACTTCCCTCTAAGTACCCTGCTTCCTATTATAATTTTAAAGCAGTAGCATATATAGGCCATGGACTCTTTGAGTTAAGCACTTTGCAAATGTATAACAAAGACAGTAACTGCACTGAAAAACCTACGGTTTAAGTCTGTGGTTTACACTTGTACACGAAAGATGGATAAAACAGGGATAATATATGGGAACAACGAGGTGGTGCTCACTGTTGTGGAGAACAGTGGTCAAGGCAACGTGGCTGCTTAGCATCAGGCACCATGGCAAGGAGAGATTTGGGGGACAGGGACATGAAGGGAGACTGGAGGCTGGGAAAATTCCATGAAACCTTCCCTCCCCCTTTTTTCTTGCTTTGATTGTTTTTACACTGTTCTAGTATTCATCTGGAGCACAAGATAAACAAGATCTGAGACCTGGTTAAGTAGGTCATGCTATGACCCAAGCAGGATAGAGGCCATTTTCACCCCAGCTTGAAAACAGCCCTGGGATGAAAGGGGCGCCTTGCACTTCTGGTTATCTGCTGCTGATTGCCAAGTAATTTTGTAAAGTGAGGCATGTTTGCAAGTAGGGCATGAGATGAGCTGTGGTGGCAGCAAAAGTGTCCCCTGCTTGAGCTCTGGTCGTGTCTGCAGAGTGCACCCAGCCCCTGTGATGGGAGCTGTGACCAATATCTCCCTTGTTGTGATCTTGACTTTTTCATTACAGTGTCATGTATTATATGGCAGTAGGCTATTCAGCACAGGAGATGAGACTTCAGTGAGCTATAATGCACACAAAAAAGTGTGACAAATTGCAATGACAAGGTTGCATTTGTACTACGAGGTACAGTCAGTTGTGATATGATGTAGTGGAATGAAATAATCCTTTCTTGGACAATGCTGGCTGTGGTATGTTATGTGCTGCCAAGAGCTACAGATAAAAACACAGCTCACCATCAGAACAGTATTTCACAGAAAATCATAACAAGCCCTCTCTAATGAACGCATATGTTGCAATAAGATTATAGTTAGTAATGTTGTTGCATCAGGAGTCTGTAAACTCAGCTTCATTGCATTTTGGATCTGAAAAGATTAGAAATCAATTCCCATGTTCAGTCAATAGGCTGCCAAAGTACCTCAGTGCCATGAAGCAGACATGCTGTCTGGTTTGTAGTATGTGAATACTACATTACTATCTGGATTCTGCTGTTGGGCTATAGCCTGCTCAGTTTATTTTTTATTGTCCCAGGATTTGGGACAGTATTTGCTATGATGTGAGCTCCTGTATTGCTTTGCATCTGGCTATGTGCAAAACTAAAAAAGTTCATTGAAGTTTTCTATGTTAATAGTATATCCAAACATGGCAAGTACATCTGAACATGACATGATTTGCAGTTTATGTGCTTTTGTCTTACTACCAAGATTTTAAGGAGCTTAACAGTTACTTAAGGATATAGCATAGAAATACCCCATCAGTCTTTCTCTCACTCTTCTTTCTCCACTTCTCTTCTCCCTTTTCCTCATTGTGGGATGGATCTTTGTGTGATGAATTTAAAGTTTTATGCTTACAATGTGAAAAAAAAAATAGACATAAGGAATAATTCTTCAAAACTCTTCCATTATTACAAGATGTCTGTTTTACTCATGACTTCTTTTTAAAACCACGTACATGCCTGAAAAGAAAAAAAAATCACAAAGAAAGCAATCTTTTCTTGCATTTTACTGAACTGTGTTCAAAACTTGTCTTGGATTCAGTGGATAAATATGCAAAAGATATTTATGTACATTAGATTCTTTCTTTGAAGGTTTTTTTCTCCTTAACCAGCCTCCTTTGTTGATGAAACAATGAGGTCTTTAGATATAAATATGATGATTATGCTTTTTATTCCTAAAGAAGCTGACGAGAACTCAAGTGACACATTACTGATAGTTTTCTATACTGAGGAGCACAGATTCGCCATTCTTACCTTCACACAACTCCCTGAGCGTCCTCCAATTTGTGAGAGAAATGTATGCAGACAAGAACAGAATTTGATTTTTTTCCCTTGTGTTATAAAGGCTTCCTATTTCATTTTATAGTATCCAAATTCTATATTATATAAATTATTCAAATATAAGATGTATCTAAATATGCACATTCTTTTATATCGATATATGATAATGGGAGAGGCATGTCCCAGATTGCAAGTTAAATCAGATAAATTCTACAGAAAGGAAATGTTGTCAGTAGAACATTCACCTGAATCATCTGAAGATGAAAATATCTCCATAACATTTAGAGGGAAAATCTGAGGTGGCCTTAAGACTCATGTGATCCTAGTTCTCTTCCCTGCCCTCTTTCCTCCTTCCGCATATTGCTGGATTCTCCTCTCACTGTGAAGAGTTGGGAGGTTTCTCTCTCTCTTCTCCCTCCCCCCCTTTTTTTTAAAACACTGCTGTAATATATATATATATATATATATTATTTTTTTTTTTTTAACTGGTTTTGAAGAAGACATTTCCTTGGTGCAATTGCAATTTTTTTAACAACAACAGCTAAACTCTTTGTAGCAGATCTCCACTGGCGTAGAACTAAAATCTGGAAGTAATCAGCAACCACTGAACATCAGAAATTCTTCAAAAAACATTTAAACACAGCTGGAGTCTGCTGGTAGTCGGGATAGGATTCAGGTACCTAATCCCTTGAGGTTAGTTGCCATCCCCCATCTTCCTTGTCTTATATGTGGAACTAAAAAGCCCCAGGGTGTTGATGGTTGTAAAGAAACTGCGGCATCTGACACCTGCTGGGAGCAATAAATAAAGAGCTGCACTGCCATTGTGGGCTGGGGTTCCTCTGCCTGCTACACTGCTGCTGCTGCAGGGAGAGGAGCACTACCTGCTTAGCCATGTAAACAAAGCTGATAAGAAAAAGAAATCACAGCTGAAAAGCCAGCAGTTTTTGACACACGTGCTTGACCTGTAATACAAGCAAACCTGCCTAAGAAGTAAACAAAATTATAACTTCTCTTCAAAGAAATATAGTTGTAATTATCTTAGAGATTATATGGCTCCAAGAGTGTTTCTGTATCCTGATTTGTTCACTTCTTAGCATTTTTTGCCCCTCTTTTTGGATTGTTTCTGTTTTTCTTTCTACATCTGCTTAGCCTGAACTTGTACTTTTACTATATAGAGAAACAAGCAAAAAAAAAAAAAAAAAAAAAAAAAAAAAAAGCCTCCCTCTCATCCCTCTCAACACCACTACTAAACATGTTTTCTCTCTCACCTCCTATACAGTGCTATGTGTCTAGGTGAACTGAGAGACTGGGAGTGTGACTGGGAACTGGCAGCGTGAGGAGTGAGCTTGATTCTCTTGCACCCAGTCTGGGAGACTGCGAGTGCTGGAGGTGGGCCTGTAGTCCACTCTGACTCTCACATCTATTTCTGCTCTAGAGGGACCTTTAGGAGGAGAAGTAGGGATTAGATTTTAGAATTAAAATATTAGTACAGAATAGAACCATAGAATGGCTTGGGTTGGAAGGGACCTCAAAGATCTTCTAGTCCCAAGCCCTCTGCTACAGGCAGGGCTGCCAACCACTAGATCAGGCACCAGATAGATTGTCCAGGGCCACATCCAACCTGGCCTTCAGCATCTCCAGGGATGGGACATCCACAACATTTCTGGATGGCCTGTGGCAGTGCCTCACCTGTGAAAAACTGCGAAAAACCTCCCCTGACATCTAATCTAAATCTTCCCTCCTTTAGTTTAAAACCATTTCCCCTTTTTCTATCACTGCCTACCTATGTAAAAACTTACAACCAGAACAAGGCTTCTGTTCTTTACCTTGGCCCCTTCTGACTTCTGTACTTGTTTTTTCTCATCTATTTAGGATTTATGTAATTAAATATATTGGGTTTGTTTTTCTTATTTTATTTTGAATGGCTCATACTTCTGGTTTGTAGCTGTATGTTTTGTCTTAACTGTTACAAGGCTGTATAACTTTTAGGGAAGTCTACAGTCCTGTCAGTGTTACACACAAGCATTGTAACAGAGGGAAGAATGTGGAAAACCAAAAGAAAGAAATCAGTCGTCAAAGAAATTATCCTTATTTACACAAAGTGTAAATGTAACATGTAGATCACTTTACATGAAGTGATTTATTTATCACTTCATAGGGCTATATGATGTTAGATGGATTGATTAATTTATTGTAGAAAATCAAAATTACTTTTGGAGTGGAGTGATTGATTTTAAATCCTTAGATTTAAGGGAAATAGAAAGTTTACCACATACTTTTAACCAAAAGAAATTGGGTCTTTTATTCCCCACATCTGAGCTAATCAGATTTCAATTAGGCTGAAAACAGAGGTAGAATTTGTTTATATTAATTTTGTTAAACTGCACAAGAATTGTGATGATGACTGTCTCAAATTTATGTTAGTTCTAACATTCATTGACATGAAGAGGAAAATTCTGTGATTTTCTATGGACTGCAGTGTAATTTCACTGTAGTGTCTTTCAAGTATGATGTGTATGAGCAGATGAGAAAATTAAACCTTTTCCACTACTCACCAATATAGGCACTATCATGGGCCATTATGTCAGAGATAATTTAAAATCACTTAAACATTTAAAATAGTCCACAGAAATGATCCTGAAATAAAATTATGTGGCTTTAAAATTTTGATATGATTATGTTTCATTATTTACATATCAGTAGCTGAGACTATTTTCTGTTCCTTCCTACATGATATTTGCTTAAAGTAATTATACCAACTGAGAACAGTGGCAGATTGAAATTAAATGTTTGGATTAAATATTTTGTCAGCAAACATGCAGCAACTGCTTTACTACTGCTTCTCTTCTTCTCTGCATACTGATTACAAAAAAGATTAGCTTTTATCTTGGCATGATTTTAAAATGCCTAGATAAATGCTATCTGATATTACCACTAAAAAAAAGAAATCTAGAAAGAATCTGGATCTAAATAATAAGGGGCATGCAATATGAAAATGAAAGGAGGCTGTGATAAGTATTTCTCTCAGTGCCTTACCCTATCCTCTAATGGGCTTTTCTTATTGTATTTCCAATTAGCTTGAGCTGTAGTTAGGACCAAAATATGATTAACTGAAGGCTTCCACATAGCTGCTGAAAACTAAATATATGAACTTCTCATGGGGCCTTTCAGATGAACTAGAATTTAGGACACCTACTGCTTTCTAATCCTGAAACATAGGAAAACATTTTGGTTCTGCACTAATAATGAGAAAGTCTGTTATCTCCTATCTTACAGGAATTCTCATTAACCTTAACAAGACTTTCATGTGTAGATAAGCAAACATAATACAACTTCTCAACAATGGCAGTTTCAGGGCAGAAACTTAGAAAGAAAACTTCCAATTGATGCATCATAGCACTCGTCTTCTTTTTGGCTGCACTACTCTTTGCCAAGCTGTGGTCTCTGGGCTATAGCTGAGGCTTAGCACATCCTCCTACCTTACTCTCCTTCCACCCTTGGGCATTACAGCCTGCCCTGCAGTTCCCTGCTGGAGGGAAGTTCTCCTGGGGCTCCTGAGCTCAAATCTCAAAATGCTGCTCTTGACCCAACCTGAGCCAGTACTTTTTCTTTGGGAGTGGGGGAGGAACACTTCTGCTGTGGCCAGTGCTCTTTCTTCAGGAGGTCATCCACTTGTTTGCATGATATGGTCAACCTGGCTGCTTCTATTTCTCTGCCAAGTCTTATGGGTGGGCCAGACCCACCTCATTCTCTGATGTTACTACATACAGTAGTGAGTGAACACTATTTCTAGGAGATGTTTTGTGACTGAGCTTCAATTTTAAAATATTCACATCAGCCAATAAATTCTACCTACAAGAGCTGCTCTGAAAGTAGTTCCACCTATTTTAGTATGTTGGCCCCTGACCTTGGAGGTAGATGTTGATGGTATGGTAGTAGAAGCAGTAGAAGCTGAACCTTCCCACTGGTAATCCATTATGTTTTGTTGCTGTGTGACAGATGGCAGCAGAGGGGCAGTCTGACACAATGCTGTGTGACATGGAAGTGTGTTTGAAGCAAAAGTATGTCACTGAATTCCTTCATGTGGAAAAAAATGGTTCCCACTGACATTCATTGGTGCTTGCTGAACGTTTATAGAGCAAACAGTGAATGTGAGTGCAGTGAGGTGGTGGGGTGGTGTGTTTCAGCAGTAGTGACAGTGACGTAAAAGACAAGCCATGTTCCAGACTGCCATGCAGATTTTTACAAGAGCGGCATGAAAACTCTTGTTCGTTGCTGGCAAAATGCATAGCTTGTGGTGGTGACTATGGTGAAAAGTAGTTTTGTTGCTGAGAATTTTCTCTGTCAAAGACTGTTATGGTGCTGTTTGTATTTGCTGTTGTTTCCATTGAAATAAATAGGAGGCATTACTTTCAGAGCAATCTATGTACCTTTTCTTCATCTCCCTTGCTTTGAAATGAATTAGATTTCAAAGGAAGGAAATGCTTACACTGAATGTGGTACTGTGTATGGCTGTACATTCTCCTACACTTCCTTCTGTAAAATGCCTTTCCTTCTGGCTGGCTCCTCAGCAAGCTCTGGGCTTTGTGTATTTCTTCCTAAAGAACAGACACTGGGATAGTAACAGTTTTGCTTCTTCTTGAGGATAAAGGGAGGTGGATGTAACATTCTTGAGTCTTTTCAAGAAAAAGCAATTTACAAGGTAACAGAAGATGATTTCTCTCTGAGGGACCACATTACCCCAGAGACTCCTCCTGTCTCATCTCACCTTATGTTGTACCGACTCCTGGAGTACCTCGGCATTGGATTTCCTCCCTGTTCTCTGAGGCATTTAAGTTCAGTGTATTCTGTACTTATAAAAAGGAACATATTCTCCTTCCAAGCCATTTGTTGATGCTATTTTCCTACTAAAAAGGATAGAAGTTTGCTAGTATGTTTTTGTGTGCACTTAAATGTCTTTGGATATAAAACACAGCACACTGCTATTGTAATCACTAAACAAGGTATAAGGATGGCGTGCTATCAGAATGGTTGACAGAAAAATCTTAGTAAACAGATGCATTGTTAAGGTTTCTCTAGGGCATGTTTGAGTGCTGAAGTTTGGAAAGCCATTAGCACAGCTGCACCAGCGTATGTTGGTACAGGCTGTCTTTAAATATTTTGTTGGCAACAGTGTGAGTAATACAGCAGCAGAAATGCACCTGACCACATACGGTCATTTCTATTCTAAATTTAATTGCCTTTTAAGGAGCACTAAGGAATTCCAAATAATTCTGGTGTGCTTCATCAACCAGCTGTGAAATACACCATTGCAGCTACATAAGAATAAAGACTTAAAAATAATAAGTATGTGTGCAGGCAGATTGCTTTCTCACCCGAGGATGTTAAAGGCACTTACGTGTCATGGATGTAACAGAGCATTTGGAAAAGCAGACCAAATTCATACTGGGCACATGGCATGTGATTTCTTATTGAGCTCTAAAGGGAAAAATATCATAATCAAATGCAAAAACTTTTCAGAGCTGTCAGCTAGCACAAAGCTGCTGGGAAAACAAACTGCACTATTTACAAATTGTGATATCATCAGGAGCTATTTATATAGCAAAAATAATTTACACTCCAATTACGTATTTGTAGATAGTCCAGCCAGAAATGGCCACTTGTGTCATCCATCCTGACCCCCAAACCAGAAATGAGGCTAAGGCTGGCTTTTTAATTATGAAATATACTTTCATGGATGATGAACACTTTTTATTATTATTATTATTATTACAGCATTGAAAGCATCCCTGGTTTCAATAGCCAAGCACATTTCAAGAGAATTCAAAAAGAGAAAGTTATTAATATGTAAAGGGCTTTTTGGACAATTAATCTTAGGCTCAGGAGATGCTAGATCATCACCTCTCTATCTTGCCAGAAGAGTAATTTTTTAGAGGTTTTCCAGTCAGATTTAATTTGTGGTAAGACATCGGGTGTGTGCTGCTTTACTTGGGTATTGATCTGCACTCTTTCATTCATGTGGAATTTTCTCCTTTTAGCTTCCTTCAATTATTCATAATTATGTAGATTCATAAATTAGATTAAACTGCTAGATTTATTTTCTCTCTCTATAACCTGCTAGATAGATCGGATAGGTAGAGATTTCTTTTTGTTTGGGTAAGCCTTGAAGAGGTAACTATCATAAGCTCTTTAATTTGAATCTATGGGACAGGATATGCTGAATTCTGAGACTTCTCTTGTAGAGAACATTTTTTTAAGAATTCAAACAGCTTTTCAGACTCAATGCAAATTATCAAAGATAATTGGTTGGTGAAAAAAAGCAGTACTAGGGAGCAAGAGGGCACCAGGTATATCCCAGTGCTTAGGAGCACCTGTAGTGAAAGGTCACTCATCTGCCTGAACGTTATTTGATCTTTCCTTGTTACAGAATTGAGATAACTGTTAAAGATTAGACTAAGCAGTGTATTTATGTTTGTTCAAGTCGCACATTCAACAGTGACAGTAAAGCATCTTACTGGAATCTCTGAACAAATTTCAGCTTGTACTGTCTGTACATCTTGCATGAAAAATAGGTAAAAACAATTAAATGTACTGTGGGAGAGATTAAATGATTTTCTCACATATACCAAAAGAATATTCTCACAAGAACAGTGATGACGTTAGCCATGTTTGCAAAGCCTGCAAACTCAAGTAAGTGTAGTATTTTAAAAATGTAACAATTGAAAAGATATTCTGGACATTAAAAAAAAATTCTATGTTAGTGAAGAGAATTCCCTTCTATATTATTTAAAATCATTTTCTTTATGCCATATGTACAGCACTGAGAGCTGCCTGATGACAGTTACCACCACTTCATTTCACTGAATAAAGTTGCGAATTGAACACAAAGCTGCTAGTTTGTCTTGCTAATCTGCATGGAAATCACTGGCTGCTTTGAAAAGGAAATAAAACAAGCAAAATGAAGCAAACAACAATAACAACAACAAAACAACACCAACAACTAACAACAAAAAAATCCCTTAGGATGAAATTATTCATGTATTTTCTGTTAGTGAAATCTTCAGTCATCATTTGTGCATATTTATTCCAAAGCTGGAACATAGTGGAAAAGCACATCAAAGAGAAATATGCATGTTAGAGCGTGCAGCTCATTAAGAAACATCATATATGTGATGTGTAATGAGAACAGCACATACAACAGTATATCATCAAGGGTAATGAGTTAGAATTCCAGAATAAGACAGAAGCTTTGTCAGCTTCTAAATGCTGGGTAAGAAAAACTGCAGGTATGAAGTCTTCTGGGATGGTTGAATTTTGCAGGTGATTTGGACAGCAGAGATTTGGTATGGAAGCAGTAATGCTATCTCAGAGTGAAAAGAAACTTAGTAGTACACAATATCTTACTTTTCAAAGTTCTTTTCACCATGAGTTATCATGAAGACTGAATGGAAAGGTTTCTGAAGTAATCTGGTCTATTCTCTGTCATTGCTGAATTGTTTGTTTTGAGGAATGCGGTTTTTACTGTTACATGTCTTAGCAAATGCCACTTTTGCTGAACAGATGAACAGAGCCCAGATAATATGAAGATTGTCCAGAGCTCAACTAAACAATATGAGCTCTTTGGTCAGCTGAATTTGTTGCAAAATCTTCCCTAGTTTTCCTCTCATTTCGGTTCTCATGACTCTCAAAAAATCTTCTGTCATGTATCATCATTTAGAAACTCTCCAGTCCATGGCTTTGATAATAATTCCATGAGTGTCTAGACCTAATATGATCTGCAAATAACCAAATTATTTCTGCAGAAAAATACCAATGTGACCTTATTTGTAGATATGAATTCTGTATCCATCACCCTACATTTTCGCTGGATTCCACAGTTAGAGTGGGTAAATGTAATTTCATTGTTTCCTAAGAATACACTAAGATGGGAACCCAGTCTGGTGCTAATGAAGTTAATGGACTTGCTTTATAAGCCTCCTAGAGTGCTCTACATTTTACTTGTTGCCAACAACAACCTTTTTAATCACAATCACATCTGTTAGAAGAGTGAACTGTGAGCTATCATTCCTGAACTCCTTTCACTGTACTCCACAGAGACACAGCTGTTCTGCATCTTCATCTCAAATTATTCCTCAAAGCTGAGCACCACCTGGTTGAGAGCATCCATCTCAGGCCACTGTCTTCTCTATGATACATAACACTGCATACTGTGGTTAGACAGGTATTCAAGCTTCCTTCTAAGACAAAAAAAAAAAAAAAAAAAAAAAAAAAAAAAAAAAAAAAAGTGAAAATGTCTAGATTTTTAGAGTTCTCAAGGAATAGAACAATAATGTTTTCTAGCATTGTATTAAGACGCATTATGGATTTGTTTAACTATACCTAAGTACCTAAAGCAGTTTAAATACCAGGATTTCAGAATGATCCTGCATTAAAACAATGTGATGTCCTCCCCTAGAGCTCTAGGAGTGTAGTTTAGGCAATAGCAGGCTTTCAAAAATGTTCCTAAAATCTCTCAAAGTGTGTCTTTAAACAGAAATCTCTGTCAATTATTTTTGTTTCCTTTGGAAACTTTGTGCTGAGTGATACATTATTTTGGTTGGGGAAACCGCATAGTAATTGTTGCCTTTTTATTCTAATCATCTGCAAGGGTGCTGAGCAGAGGTGGCTGCACACCTGACAGCCCCATTTTCAGGTCCAAAGGGCTCACATGCAGCACCAGCAGGTGGGGCTTCGAGGAAGCTCCTGATGTGTAGCAGTTATGGAGACATTGTCCAAAGTGTGAGGGGCAGGGAAGGTGATTGTTACAGTTTGCGAATGTTAGTTATGAAGTCTGTCTTATTACTACTGCAATTTTTCTTTTGTTTGATTGGTTTTTGTTTTGTTTCTTTGGTTGTTTCATCTAGGCACATTTTGGCTTTTCTCATGAAAATGGAAAACAGTTATGTGATTACTTTTGCTGTGCCAATAATGTATTCCTTTACTGTGAGAAGGAGGGTGTATTTTCTGTTCTTCATAGACAGCAACAATATCTCATTACAACAGTAAGAGCCAATGTTTTATGTTTGTAGTCTTTCTGTTATAATTAATTCTACATTAAAAGATTAGAAAGATAGTGGAAAATGGTGTCTATTTTTTCCAGCTGAAACTAAGGAGGGAATATAGATGGACAGAATGTAATTAAAGAGGCTGGAATTTGGCCAAGACTGGCATTGTTTTTGCTCTCACAAAAATACCACGGGATCCTTAATGGTCCTGAGTGGCTGCAGTTGTGTGTTTCTTCTGAAAGATGGATGCTGGTGATCCTCTGCTGCCTCCTGAATGCACTCCCTAATGCCTGCCTGGCTGAGAGCAGAGAATAAGAGCAGGATGAAGAGATTTATTAAAGAGTAAAAGATCAAACTGAATAAATGGTGAAACTGAGGACCACTGCCTTCTCTAGGAAGTGCCTTGTTGCTGCCTTGAGGATGTGGTGGTCTGCTCCACAACTCATTGAAATCAATAAAAAGAATCCAGTTGATTTCAAAGGATTTTGGCTCAAGCTCTGATTTCCATTTTATTTTGCTCTTTGGATTAAAGTTACCAGGAAGTCTTGTATCTGAATATGTCTTCCCAAAGCATAAAATGAAATTGGCTCTATCTATTCAAAGAGATTTCTGTACGAGCTGCTTCTCGAGGTCAGGAAAAAGGCATCTAGGCAGGTTCCTGGCCTGGAGTACAGAACCACTTGGTTGTGAAAAGAATTGGCTCAGTACGTGGCAGTATAGAATCAGCTGACATGTATATTTGTAGGATTTTGCTTTGCAGTCTGAACTTACAGGATCTGTATGCCAAAGATGGACCTTGAGTTTTACCTCATTCTTCTTTAGATATTTGTGAAGAGTTAGTGGATCAGAGTAGATAAACCTTGTACACATGATAGTGCTGTGAGATGCTGTGCTATTGCAGTGGCTTGTTGGTATATTTTTCAACCAGCTCTTATACTTTCACCTTCACTTTTGGATGAGCTTAAAGCACTTTTACCTCTAGGTGATCAAAATGCTTTCTGCTACTGTTGAAGTTACCTGGTAATTTCCATTATATGCAGTGTTTCCAGACAAATGACTACTTAAAATTAGATTGTCCAAGCATTCCTTTTAAAATTTTTTTAAAATCTGAAATGTACTTGTGTTTTCCATGGAATATTAGAATAATAATGGCTTGATTTCAAATATGGCTACATTACAAATTAATGTGCTTATTTGATATCTGTGAGACTATCTTGCAGAAAACATGGGGCATACTATACTGATGTGAGAATACCAGCATCTGTGTAAGATTTGCACCTCTGATGAGGTGCACAGCAAACGGGGGGAAACCCCAAGTATGTCTGTCAATAATGCTAGATGTTGCAGATATCTCTCATACACACACACAGAGAGCTATATTTGAGTACCACAGATGACCTGAACCATATGCACAGTGCGTCACTGTAAATATGTAGGTAGTCAACTTTACACAGGCAATGCTATAAACCATGCTAAAGCTACATTTGTATGTTCTGAAATCATGTAGGAAGTTGTCATAATCCTCCTACTTTTTTTTTTTCTCTAGAAAACCAAGTAAAACTTAAAAAAAAAAAAATCAAATATTATCTTATCTTATGCTCCAGTGTCTTTTAAGTGAGTCATTCCTTTATTTAATGTGCTTTCTCTTTCATTAAGAGGGGAATCAGTTAACAGCGTATGACTTAGAAGAGCCCTCTTTTATGTAAAAATTCTTTTGAGAATCTAACAATCTGGGGTTTTTGCTTCTGCCTTTGCTTTTGCGCAGCTTTTCTCTTGTTTTGGTATTTTAGTGACTGTAGAGTAATGACCCTTGAAGTTATAGTGTCAGGCTGGTAATGAACTGACATCCAGGGGAAAAAAAACATAAACCTTCTCTTTCATTCTCCCATCCTGTTGTGGTTTTTTTTTTGTTTTTGTTTTTTGTTTTTGTTTTTTTGTTTGTTTGTTTGTTTTGGGTTTTTTTTGTTTTTGCTTGTTTTTTTTTCATGTTTATTTTTTCATTCCTTGTAATTAGACTTGCCACCATCAGGGACAGTCTTAGTTATTAACAGCATCTTGCTCACCTTTGCAGAGACACAGAAATGGCTAAGCAAAAAACATCCCCCTCAGTACCAATCTGGGAGGTGGATGGAAACCAGCAGTCACAAAATCCTTTTTTTTTTTTTTCCCTGTGTTGACCTTTCTTTCCTTATGAACCATCACCTTTAGTGTGTGTGTAATCTCTACTTTTCTGTTATTTTCTGATCTCTCCCAAGTAGTTGTGAAATTTGAATACAGACTTGCCATGTAAGATTCGGTGTCAAAGAGCTGTGGGCCTAAATATTGCTGTTCTGCAAAAAGATGTAAAATATGAATCTAAGAGCCAAACTTCTGCCCCAAATTTTCAGCTATCGTGCCATTTTGATGTGAGCAATGACGTCAGTAAGAAGCTTGAAAAGGAAGTGCTGATGTTTTTCATGCTTCTGCTGGAGTTGCAATGATATTGCTACTTCTCCAGGAAATTTATTTTTCTTGAACACTGTGTACTTTTCTGCAATAAAATGTGTAGAAATATTTTTTCAAGGTAAAAGGGACCAATATGTGATTATTACTGCAAAATTATCCTCGTTTCACCAAAATATATTGGATCTACGAGTGAAGCTATGGTTAAGTAGCTTGTCTTCTCCTTTGTCCTTTGTTTCTCAAACCCCAGTGATCCACTATTTGATCTAAAGGAGAATCTCTGTTAGCTAGCTGTAGTAGTAAGTCACAGATTTGATGATATTGGTGAAGACACTGACCAACCTTAAACAAGTCAGAAATTGTTTACTCCATTTGCAGTTTTAGCACACTAATCTTACTGAACATGAAAAGAATCACATTCCCTCACATCTCTTACACCTGCAAGCTATGCATGATCAGCATCAAGACCAATGTTCTTGTCTGGTATCACACAGATTTGCCAAAAGCTAGTGAGTAAGTTAGGCCTTTGTTAAGGCGTAGTGCTGTCCTCATGCCTATTGGGCATTGCAAGTAAAGCAAGCTGTCATTCTGATGTGTTTACAGATAGATGGGTCAGGAGTAGAAGCAATTATTTTAAATGTGACCTGACCAGAGCGAGGCTGGAGAGATTTTGCACATTTACAAATGACCATCTTCATCAGACATCCAGCCAAAGATATATTACCAAGCCAGCTGCCTGAAAGCCTTTTGTGGTAGCTCAAAGAATTACAGCTGATGTTATTTAGACCTGTCCTCACCAGTGCATGGAGCTTTCATGGTTTCTAGAAAGCTCATATACTGTTCTTTGCAAAACCCAAAAAGTGTACATACCCTATGGGCATTGTGTATTGTTCTTCTGTTCATAGGAGGGTGGTCTAATAATACAGAAAGAACAAGTGTAGAGATTACATATGTATATACTTTTGAACTGAAACCTTTTATCTTTTTTCCCTAACATTTCTTACAATACTATCAGGTTACTCTATCACCTTTTCCAGTATTGTTTTTTCTTTCTAACAAACCATTTCTCTGTGTAAGCCATTATCTAAAACAAAGTTTACACTTCTGATTTGCACACAGGGATGCTATTTAATGTCTGATATTCTTCATGACTGTCACTTCACTTTATCTCATTTTAGAATAATGATAAAAAGAGCTTTGGTCCCCTGCTGTTCTCTATGCCCTTCTCTGAGCTTCCTTTCCTCTGCCTTTAAAAAAAAAAAACAGATTCCAAAACCGTGTTTGAAACAAAGCATACTCAATACTTGGATCTACCAGAATTCTCCTCATTTATGGATAAAGTACGGTGTGCAAAAATGTCTGTATTACATTTATACACAGGCTGTGTATGGTCAGAATATACTTTGATTTTGTATACAATTTAGAATAAACTTGGAGCTGTTTAGTGAAAGGCACAGCTATGGAGTCCTGAAGGAAGATCTTAAGCACCTGCTCTGGCCATATCCTTGCAGATCTATCCTAGATCAATTATCCTATCCTAAGGTAGGATTTCAGTAGGTTCTCTTTATTGGAAGTTAAAATAGGATGATTTAAACCACTTCCTGCCTTGTAGCACCACTGGAGTGCTATGGAGACTATATAGTAGTGCAGTAGGGGGAGGGGAAGTAGGCTAGTTCATCCTTATAATCTGCTTTTACCCTTATAATTTATAGACCTATTATTTTCAGTTTATTAAGACATGATTAATTTTTCTTCTGAAAAGATTAGATATTTTGTCACTTTATTTTTGCCCAAATTTACACAAAACATTTAGAGGGTAATATGACACTTTCTAGAGATTTTAGGTATGGGTTCTTTGGTGCAAGAGTGTGCAACCACTGATCATATATCAAAGTCTGACTCTGATCACCTTGTGCATCATAGGGCAACATGCACATTTATTGGTCCTTAGTGTTTTCAGGTACCTGGGCTTTGAATATAGAACAGAATTATGTCTGCTTCCCTCCTTCTGAAGTGATATTTTTAAATTATGAACTACATAACGTCTCCCAGACACTGAGATCATGGTAGCTTCAGATGTGATAGCAAAAGACATTCTCAGGCAATGCTACTATATATACACACCAGTCACTCATGGTTTTGTGTCTCTTTCTGCATCTCAGAAACAGTGAGGACATGGTTTGAGTAGCTTTAATGACATTTTACCTTTATTTTCCTTTTCTTCCACTGCAATCCTTCTGAGATAAAAAAAAGAGGAGGAGGAAACACTAGCACAAAGAAAGAGGAAAGAAGCAGAAAAAGCTTATTTGCTAATTAATCTTCAGCAAATGATAGTTTCATTTATAGTCTCAATAGTATCTCTCAGAGAAAGCTGAGTGGTCTGCTTTGGTAATGGCACATTCCTACGGGCTCACACTGGGAAATCACTGTTAGTCTGTATCCTTATGCTGAAAAAGCTCCCGAAACAGAGCTTTTCTTTAATTTCCCAGCCTTCCCTGTCATTTCCACACAAGTCAGTAAAAGTGGTGCTCCCTCATGTACTGTAACAAATCTGTGGGCTCTTCTGGGCAGTTCTGGGAAGTGATATGAGTTGAACAAGGATAGTTTAGAAGGTTTAAAGAGGCAATGGGCAACAGTTAAATAACTAGATGATTTCTAGAGAAATATGGAGTGTATGTCCTCTAAGGTATTTCCATTTGTTTGTCACAGCAAGTGGCGTTACTTTTCATCTTGAGTAATTAAAGTAGGGGTTTTTTGAGAGAGAACTTGGAAAATTTCATTGTTATGGTGAGTATGACATTAAGAAACATTAATGGCCTGTTTCCATTTGTAATGATGTTGATGTACACATTCCCTGTCATTTTGTTTTTCAAACGTCTTGCTTGGGCCAAATGAATCTAGTATGTACCTCTAGTGCAGATAAATTCAGTTAAAGATCTAATTTGTTAGTGCTGAGCCCTGCCTAAATATCTAAAGTATACGTTTGAGTTGTTATAATCTGCTTTCTGGTATTTTAAAATAACACTTATTTTCTATGTGATCAGAGTATTCTTATGGCTAATACACAGGTATTTCTTATGCATAAATGCTTTGGGATGTTTTTGTAGATAACATTGTCTTGGCTTGTAACCCACTTCCCTTCTCCTAATCTTTTTGACTCATCTTACTTGGGGGATTACATTCTAAGCTATCAATACTGAACTGAGTGTCTTCAGAAAAAAAGTACTTTCATAGGAATGAGGAAAAGACTTAAAAACGTGCTATTTTTATATCAAATACATTTGTTGGCCAATCTTTCCTATGGTGGTTTTTATAATTGAGGAATTCCAGCTCTGACTTTGAAATAGTGTTCAGGAAAATAGAACTCAAAAGGTGCTAGGTGTTGCTTAGAGACCACAGAATTTGACCTGGAAACATGACTTTTGGATTGTGTTCGTGTTCCATCAGTTTTCAGGCTCTTTGGACTTGGTCTGTAAGTGTCTAAAACAAATTCTTCTTACCTACACAGTTCTTAGAAAATTTGGTGAACACAGTTTTAATGCATTATTTACCTATATTTTGCTAGCAGTAATAACTCAGCAGCAGGAGAAACAGTTAAAATTATTTTGTTTGGTTGTCTTTTTTACTGCACTTTTTTCCGAATTTAATTGCTTACTCCCTTTTCCCAGTCCAGATCCAATCTCCGTACCTCCTTGCAACTAAAACTCTGTCTTCCTCTCTTTTGAGCCACTCACTCACTTTATGAATTTCCCCTTAAGCCCTTCCTTTTCTATTTAGCTTGTGATTGACTTCCTTTGAAAAGCATTTTGTGCTATTGTGTGTTAACTTAAATTGTGTTTTACATAAAAGGTACAGGATAAAATAAAGGGGAGGGTGGGAGATGATGCATTAGTGTGTGGGCTGAAAGATGGAACAAAAGGTTGTTTTTTAATTCATGCTGAAAATAGAAAATAACGTACTTGCTTCACTTCTGTGCATGTCAACAAAACTGTGACTTTACACACAGAATAAAAAACATAAAAACTCTCTATAAAACTACTGTAATAAGTTAAGAATCGAAGCATGTCATTTACTGATAAAGATAATCCTAGAATTCTTTTTAAACGCTTGCTATAGTGTTGGACAATGTGAGCAAAAGATAATAATTTGCATTAAGAAAAACTCGTGTAAATATGTCTTCTGAAGTGCAGTGTGCAGCTCCAGCAGGATATTGCTTAGAGAGACTTTGTTTAAAGCATTTATTGGAGGCATATATTACAGTATATCATTTACTGGCTGGAAGCCATACAATATGTGTCTTAACCAAAAAAAAAAAAAAAAAGAAAAAAAAAATTTACCTTGTAATATGAACCCCTCCAAGGCATAATTATATAATAAAGTTCTTATTGGGAAAACTGGAAGATGGCCAAGCCTTGTCCAAATATAGTGAATGTCAGAGCCAAATTTATTATCCTTAGCTATTAACAGGAGAAGGCAGGTTTTGTTTACCAAGCCTAATTCTCTCCTAATTACAGCCACTATAAAATAATTACTATCCATGGGATAACAACACAAGACAGAGTGACTAACAGAAGAAACTGCAGGGGTTAGAAAACAGAGTGCAATTCTGTGTCATTTTGAACAGCTTGTGTACCGCCATGAACAAATTAACGGACTTCATTAAGGAATTATGTTTTAAGAGTGGCTTTGCAGTGAAGCAGTAAAGCAATTAATGCATCTTATTTGGTCCTACATCTGAGTTCTAGTGCAATTTTAGACAGCAACTTAATTTTTTTTTGATGTATCAGGTATAATAGAATGAAGCCACATTACTGAACGACATCAGTAATGAGTGTATGTAAAATACTTTACTTTGGTCAAATGATACCCAGTCTCCACTGACTCAAAATGTTTTATCGAGTGCATTCGTACTAACCTAATCTTAATTGCATAAAAAACAAAGAGCCCAAACTGTGCTGCAAAATAATTTGCATATTCATATATTTATTACCTTTTGGAGAACAATTTGCAGTACTGTATATAATATATATATATAATATACATTTGTGTTTGTATTTGAGCAAGACTTTGGCAAAACTGTCAATATTTTATTGCTGCTTTCTGTACAAATCAGAATAGCATATTTCTCACCCGAAATCCAATACTTCATTAAATTCACAGTGTTTCCATTCTCACTTTGCCTAGCTTCTTCCATCTTGTCATGCAATCCCAGAAGTGCACAACATACCTAGGGCTAGCCTTTTTGCACAATTAAAGTGTATGTATCAAAATCAGCCTGTACACAACATATTCACAGTGTAAAAGGTTAGAGTTTAAACTGTCTTCTCTCTGTAGAGGACATTTCACCCTATAGCAGGGCAAACTCCCCTATTTTAGTGACTTAGTGGGAACTGGCAAACTCAACACACTTGGAGTCTGTTTTAGATACTGGTTTTAATAGGCTTCCAGATGGTTGCATGAAAGCAAAAGGATTATTATAGTAGCCCCCAGCCGTGCCATTATAGATAAAGGTATATTCATGTTTCCTTTACAACCCCCCTTTTTTTTTAGGGTTTTATCACTCCATTATAAAAATTCTCTTAGCATCGGAAGTCAATATAAAGTTCTCAGCCCACGCAATATGTTTCATTTTAAAAGCTATGTATGTCATTATAGTCTCTGTTTATCCTATATACACACCAGTGATTTAGGTTATTTTCAAAGGATACTACTTTCTGTCACAATTAAAAAAAAAACCTGTTAATCGTGAAAGCAAATCTTAAGCATACAGACTGCCAGTTGGTGTGAATCAGCTCATTGTGAGATCAGCCAAGTGACTCATATCCACTGAGCATCCTCTCCTCCTGGTATTGACCTGATAGTAAGTACAAGAGCAAGAGAAGAAATGTAAGCTAAGCATGAAACTAAAGTGATAGGAATGTTGTTGGACACTTAAGGTGAACATGTCATTCACAGTGTGCCCTTGTGGCCAAGATGGCCAATTGTATCCTGGGATGCATTGAAATGATCATGGCCAGCAGGTCAAGGGAGGCATTCCTTCCTCTCTGCTCTGTCCTGGAGAAGTCATTTCTGGAGTACTGTGTCCAGTTCTGGGCTCCTCAAATCAAGAAAGATAGGGAACTTCTAGAGAGAGCCTAGCAGAGGTCTACAAAGATAGTTAGGAGCCTGGACTATTGCCCTTATGAAGAAAGGCTGGTAGTGGAAGAGAGGCCAGGTACTGTTCAGCATGGAGAAGACTGAGAGGGGATCACATCACTGTTTACATAAATATGAAGTATGAATGTCAAGAGAATGGGGCCACACTCCTTTAAGTGGTGCCCAGTAACAGAACAATGGACAATGGGCACAAACTGTAACATAAGAAGTTCTGTCTGAAAGTGAGAAAGAACTTTGAGGGTGGCAGGGCACTGGAACAAGCTGCCCAGTAAGTCTCTGGAGAAATTCAAAGCCCATCTGGATGCTTTCCTATGCAGCCTCCTGTAGAAAATCTGCAGGGAGGTTGGACTCGATCTCCAGAAATCCCTTCCAACCCCTGTGATCCTGTGACTCTGTGATCATGGTAGCATCCAAGAGAACTGGGACTCACTAAACAACAAACATCTTTTACATACATCTGCAAAATTGAAACAGTCAGAAGACTGTGTTTTGGATCAAATCCCTGCCAGTTAATAGATTGGTAATAGAGATGGGATGCTCTCGAAGCTGTGTCAAAACTGCTTTAATAGTTGTATTTGCATATTTCTCCAGTGCTACCTTCCTTTCCAAGGGCTCTAACATCAGTGGAGTTAAATTATAAGGGAAGTTTTTTTGCACATTTCAAGCAAAACCTCAAAATTTAATTTGTTAAAACAAGTCCACAGAGAATTTCTTTTGAACAACAAAGGAAAATGTTGCAAAATGCTGCAGACAAGTTCTTTATGTGACCATAAAACGTATTTTTTTTTAATTTCTTTCTTTCTTAATGACTTAACCAAACGATGTTTCATACTTTGCCAAATTCTGTGCAATTTTACATAGAGGATATAAGGAAGGTGGACAGTAAAGCTAAATAAATATTAAAGAAGCTCACAGATAGAGAAACACCAACTCACTTTTTTACCTGGACTTCACACTGATTTCCTGATACTGACACAAAAGTGACTAATTATAACTTGATTTTTCTCCTCAGATCATATCCTTTCAGGTTATGCTTCAAAGTCCTCAGCACAAAGACCAGTCCTGTGCATTGGCATTTTAGCACAGGAAATGCCATTGTTAAATATTGTGTCAATAAGACTACATATTTATGAAGCCAAATTATGAATTGATATGATCTATCATAATAGCTCTGGCATGTCAATGTCTGTGTATGAACTGCTCCATTACGGGATGATACTGTGTCAATCACAGCTGTTCACGAGTTGTCCAGAATCTCTGCTAAGTTTCAGTCATTTATCTTTGATTGCATTAAAAATGAAAGGCTAACATGTTAGCAGCATATTAAATTATGCTTGTAAGAAATATGAAAATAGGATGTTGAGCACAGAAGCAGTTTCTATTTTCCTTTTTCCTGGTGAGCTGATACCTTTACTTGTCTGCAAAATGTTAGTGTATTTTAAAAACATATTGGGGTTCTTTTGACTATGCTGCAAAGTATTTCATTTGCACTTCATTCTATCACATAAAATTAAAAGCTCTACAGAGATATACAGTTTAAATATTATAATAAAATACAACACTTACAAATGAAATTATAACTAATCTGACTTTAGATATGTGTCCCATATCTTCTTAATGGTTTCCTGAAGACCTCTGAGTTGGTAAGTAGTGCATTTGAATGGGATACATGTCTTCAAATATTGCAGAAAATTCAAGTGTGAGATGTCACGTACTGTAGCAAATTTGCTACAATACCCAGGCACAAAAGGGTGAGTTAAGGATGGACTGTCAGCATGAAGGTCATGACCTGCAATGGAAGTAATGTACAGATCTAGAGCACTAATGAGGGAAACAATGACTTCCACAATAATGATGCGCAATGCTGTATAACATCCCATGTATTCCTGTATAGCCTGTAAATGTCACAGGCCTCAGCTAGAAATCAACATTTCCTTGCTTTTGATGGCTTGTCTTTAGATGTTTGGTGTGTTTTGTAGCTAAAGCTATTGCTATATTTTATGTATAAGCCATTCCAGGAAGCTATCACTGCACTGACGCAACGTCATGAGCATTACTCAGACAGCGAAGTTCTCATTGGTTTTGCATGAGTTTCAGAAGCCAAAAAAACAATTCCAGTTCTAGAGTTCTAATTCTAGGAACTACATTAAGTTTATTTTATTTGTGCTCTGATAAGATTTTTTTAATGTGGAATTATACAAAAATTATACAAAAAAAAAAAAAAAAAAAAAAAAAAAGGAATTAAGTTCATTATTATTTGAACAAAATACCTAAGTGTTTATGTTCTCAATGTTGTATTGATTTTGGGCTATTCTGTTACTAAAAACGTACTTCTGTCCAATCCTCTGTGCTGTAAAATCTGAATATCTTAAGTAGAGAGTTAAAGAAACTTTAGATTCCAGTGTACTTAAATTACTTTTGATTGCAGACAAAAAAAGTTCAATGATTTGAAATTTTCCAAACACAGGAATAGTATTTTTCCAATTCCTGTGTTCGTTTTGCTATACACTGGAGCAAAACTTGTAAGCTTTGTACTGAGAAATGCTGGCATTCGTTGTGAACTGTATCTATACTTGTAGTGTCGGAAGAGACCTTTCAAAATGTGCTCTGCTTTTGTGAGGAAATTTCACTTCCAATTGTTGCTTACAAACTAAGATGAAAAGACTTCTATCTAAAAAGCCTTGGCAGGTACCAATATAACCAAGTACAGTCCCAGGTGTCCAGCAAATTTTTCAAGATTCAAGCTGTAATCGATGTTTCCCTATGATTTATTTAAAAATACATAAAATCAGAAACATGCAAAAGATCTGCCAAATCTGGGAGTAAAGATCTACTTTGCAATCATTTTGAGAGCCAAAACCTACAAAGAAGCAAGAACCATTGTGGCAGAATATAATTGACAGTCTGTTAAGGGATACTGAAAAACGGTCTGGAAATAGAAAGGGAACTAACTTTCAGCTTTATCAAGTGTGATGCTTCAAGGTCAGAATGAAATGCAGTGATGGGCAGCGCAAAGATGCTTGCACGGCAGGTGCCCTGGTCAATCTATAAACTCAGAGGCCATCAGTCTCTGCTTATGCCAGTCTGCATTTTAATCAGAAGGAAAAATATGTGGCACAGTTAAGCATGCTTAGTAGTTTCCAATCAAGCAAGTCCCAAAACATGAGTAGAAGAACGCTTGAAAGGAGTTTTAAGGCATAATAGGAATATATGAAGCCTTGAGTACACAAGCATTGACAGAGAAAAGTTAGTTTAATTGACTAATATCTCAGATTAAGTATTCCCTTCCTAATTTGCCTACAAAAATATAAATTGATCCTCACAAGAAACACAGACCTTCACTTCTGTTTGCCCTTTTTTGTCTTGTCTTGCAGTGATTCACAGGCTGGTGTGATAACTGAAAAGGCACTGTAAATGACAAGAAGTGTATGCTGGGTTTGTGAACTTTTCCTCCTCTTAATTTGTTTGCTCAGTACCATGTGTTATTTTGCCTGGAAAGATCTGACAAGATTTGTATAAGGAAATACACTAAATACAGTCTGATTTGAGGAATTTGAGGCCGAATTAAAAACACAAAACTGACAAAAAAAAAAAGTAGGTGCAGGAGGAAATAAAGAAAAATAAAGAGAAATGAAGTGGTTCTGAATTAGAGAAATCTTTGGGTTTGGAGTTTTTAGTTGTTTGTTTTTTTGTTTTTTTTTTTCTCAGCAGAAGAAATATTTCGCGTCCAATATTCTTCATTGACTTTTATAGAGAGAAATAACAAGAAAAAAGTAATTCAGCTGAATATCTTTTTAGTTGTGATCAAATCCAAATTTGAATCCAGAGAAATACAAATGTAGCAGTGAGAATTATGTTAGACAGAATGATGTTATCTTGCTCAGCTGATTCTTTCCCCCAGAGCACATTCTCCTGATCTCCACAGAAGATGGAGTTTCTTCAGCTGTTGCAATATTCCTTCCTTTCTGTAATCTTCTTTTCTATCTTCCTCTTTTACCTTTCTCCTGACTTTCAGACATAGGATTTTTGTGGTAATGGCTATTCCTTGTGCACTAAAAAAAATATAAAGAAATGTGCAATTTGTAACTGAATGTAAAGACTGAAGTATCCCCAGATATCCCACAGATTATCTTACTTGTTGGATGCTTTAGTTACCCTGGATGTGCCTGGTCTTTGAATGCAAATGCAGTAAATTCAGGATTTCCTCAACACACAGAAATTGTTTTACATGTCAGCTGCACAGTACAAGCTAGATACTGTGGTGTTTCTTCAAAGCGTCAGCTCACTGGATGTGTACTTCACCATAATGGCTTGTTCACAGCACATATACCTGGGATTTTCAGATGTGCTACAGTTTAGTCAGGAGCAAAGCAGCTGCTCTTTTATCAAGGCTGAAGGGCATGCAGACAGACATCCTGAACATACCTTTTAAGTCTCAGATTTTACATAGGCAAGATTTCCAGGCAAAAAAGGAGACCAAATCCAGGTCTTCATCTGTCCTAAGCTCCAACTCACCATTTCTCAGTATGATGTTAAAAGCCAAGTGACTTTGGAAGCCAGAAGAGCTCAGCTTGCTGGACAGACACCTTCCTCCCCAATGTATAAGCATGGTCTCCCTCTCTAATGTTTTTTCACTGTGAAATATATACAAAATATGTAAGACATAGCTGTGCCTGCTGCATAATATTGATATTATCTGCCAAATTTCGCAGTGAGAATTAGGAAGCATTCTACTTTCTCTGTCATTGTACTGTTTCACTGTTCAGTGGTTAATTTATTAGTTCCCTAAAATTTATGGCAAAATGTATCACAGATGTTGTACAGCAGTGTTATGATAACACAGAAGTGAAGAAACTTGAGATTCACTAATATATCCTTGCCTGTAGAGAGTGGTTTTTAAACGCAGCAGATTCTAATTCCTACTTCCTGACAGTCCTACCTCTCATACAGTGGAATTTCCTCATTATAGTCCTGGCTTGCCTTACACCATGTGTGGATAATTTATTATAATGATACAGAAATAATAAAGCTGTTCCATACCTATAATAACAGATACTATTGTAATGGTGTGCAAGGGAGCTATTTTCAAGTATTGTATGCTTATTTTTCCTAATTTTTGCACTCTCATTACCATAGGGCATTCTATTTTATCTTTTCTCTATCATATGATATAAAGACACAGCTTATTAACAGCACATTCATAAGTGTACATTGCTCCTTATGTAAATGTACTTTGCATATAACTTTTCTCAGATGGTGGTGAAACAGATAATGTATGAATTAAAAGCATCCTATAGCACTTTGAAGATAATGGTAAAATAAAACTGTTACAGAAGGAGCAAAAAACCCTATGAAAACTCTCTTAGTCAACCTACGGAGTCTTGAGTGCACTATATGCAACTGCAGGCCAACTCACTAGAGATAATAAATGAGAAATTCTGAGGGCTACTGAACACTGTACATGTTTTCCCAGTGGATCAGGGCATAGTTTGTTAGCACAGGTGTTCTTGTAATTGTGATTCATTGGGGTAAATGCTCAGAGCTCCATGGCCCTCTTCCACTTCAGTCTTCTCCTGAGGGTGTATTGATCTGATCAGTGCTGACCTGCACTACTGGTGGTAACAAGTAAGCCTACACAGATGGGAGCTCTATTCAGATTCTGAAGGTTAAAATGCAGCCCTATAAAATATTAAAAGGGAGATTTTTTTTCAAGTGCTCAGGAATTTCAGAGCACAAATTGCAAAGACTTTCTAGAAATCATCAACTCTAAATTCCACATGTGCTTTTTGAAAGTCTCTACCTAATCCACTTAATGCCAGAAGACTGTATAGGTACAATTCATTTCACTTTCACAGAAACCTATAATATAGTCTTTGCACAGACTTATTGGGGCTTTTTTTGTTGCATTACTGTTCTGATGAATTACTTTTTTTTCTGCACAGCCACTTTTTTTTTCTTTTATTATTTTTTTCCACAAGGAATTTTTGGCATAAATAAGTTTTCTCCAGGGAAATCCAAATGACAGCTCTTCATTTGCTTATTTGGATGATGATGACTTTTTATCAATTACATTTTTTTTTTTTTTTTTTTTGCCTTGAGGCTACTGAGTTACAAGTTGACCAAAAGAAGAATTTGTTTTCAAGAAATTCACAAATTCCTTTATCCAGAGTAGACCTTTTTCTTTCCCCTCCCTCTTCCAACAGAGCCATTTTCAAAATATGTCCATTCAGGCATATATACAAGTTCACATTCATACTCCTATGCTATTACACACAATGGTACCAACGGTACAGACATATTCAAATGTTGGTATTTGTATAACTCAAAGTCAAGTTGACTTCATCTAGTTGTTCAGGTGGAAAAGATCTGGAACAAAATGCCCAGTTCTTGAAAAATCTCCTCTTTCCTCTGCTGCTCTTATATTCCACTTCTGTTCCAGGAACTCAAGGAAGAACCAGCAAAAGTCAGCACTCAGATATAAAAATTGATCACATTCCTTATAACCTGCAATTAACGTGGCCTATTGTAGCCTCCTCTGCAAAGTTCGTGTTAAGGCCCCTCTGCTGCATACGCTGCATATTAACTGAGTTCTGTGCCTGGAATGGGGATGTTTGGAGTGCCGTCCTATACAATGCCTTATGATATTGTCATCCACAAATTGTATCATGTTTTCCTAAAGCTTCTTTTGGTAGAGCTGCAGGGATTTCTGGCTTTTTTTTTTTTTTCATCCAGTTTCAGTCTAAAATATTAGCTTATTGTATACAATAATCTTTATGTCTGCAAGAAACATGGATCGTACTTTGGAAATTTGTTGGTCTTTTCTCTTTTTTCTTCTTTTTAGTTGTCTCTGTTATAATGAAGTTATGCATGCAATATATTGTATATAGCGTGATGTCAACAAACATTTCATATTTCAGGAATGCAACATTTGACCTTTACTCGGTCAAAACATAGTCCTTGGCAATTAACTGCTTCTTAAAAGAATATGATTATGGATGACTTTTTATGACAATGAAAATATTTCTGTTTGCTGAAATGACTGATTCAAATCCTTACATAAAGCATGCAGAACAGCATGTGCTTTTAAAACGGTCCGTATTATCCACTGATAACGAAAGATGATTTATAGTGAAATAGTAATATAAGAAAGAAATGTCCTGTGAGGATACAATGATTGTGTCCATTTTCATGTCCCTAGTGCTATGAAATAATAAAATGCTAATATATGTAAATTATGCATACTCTTTGATGCATGCTTAAAAGGGACCATTTGAAAAACAGAGGTACCTTTAGTAAAGGATTGCCAGTGGTCACTGAATTATTGTTTTCTGTTTATACTTGGCATCAACCTTAATGTTCAGTTTAATTTTCGGAGGTTGTGCATCCACCTGTCTATTAACTGACAGGCTAAGCAAATATGAGATCCTGATGGGTTAAAAAAATAATCCTTGAATTCAAAATAAATTCCACAAGGAAATCTTGGAAAGAGAAAACAAACATTGCCCCCAGTAGGACCGTCACTATGACTCGAAGAAAAGAAAATTGAAATACATGAAAAATCAATGAGGTAATAATTAAATTGTGGAGCCCACAGTACAGTGGCCAAAGCTCAGCATGCATTTCTTAATGTATACTGGGAACTGGGGTAATCAGCAGCTAAAGGAGAGCAAAGAGTGTCTGTCATCCTGAAGCTAATTTCATGATCAGACTCTTTAAAAACACATACCTGCTCCAATATACAGAGATATTTATAGGAGGTTAAAGATACAAATTAAAGTCCAGGAGACTGTACATTCCCGATTACCCAGCATTCTTAAATCAGCCCCTCTTCATTCTCACACCTGGGCCTCAGCTGCAGCATAGCTGTCATTTACGCTATCCATGGCACAGGATTGATGACAGTCATTCGCTGATGAAGCTGTATACATCATTTCTGTCCAGGCTGCACTGGCCAGATGGACCCTGACCATCCATCGCCTGTCAGGGACGCATCTGTTCCCACTCCTGCTAGGGGTACTAACAAGTCATTGGCTTTCCAAAAGGACAGTGTCAGCTGGATAGGGCACAGCATAAAAACTGTTATTGTTTTTATTTTTTAATGAGGTTTCCAAAGCAGGGCTTTTTTGTTTGTTTGTTTGTTTGTTTTAATGTGAAAATGATTATTTCTGCAAAGTTTGTAAAAGAATTTGCAAAAATCCTTCATGCTGTTGCAAGTGCTTTTGAAGTCTAAGTATTTCTGGTACATGTTTGTTTCTTCACACAGGCTGACAGCTGGGCTAAGAATTTATATGACATGACTACTTGGTGATCTATTGTTTCTCCCAAAAGTTAAAAATATGTGCAGATTTCTTTATGCATCCAGCATTATCCATGAATGTTTTTCATGTAGAATATCTTTGATAGGGATAAAACTTTCCATCTCACTGAAATGAAGGAGCAGTGAAGGAATATTTTGCAGTTCAATCTGCAGTGTAACCCTAGCCACCAGTAAGACAAAAACAAGCTCCTGAAATGATTGTTTTCAGCAATGGACCTCATTCACCCACACAAAAGCGCCTTTGGTGTAGATACAAAAAGAGTAAGAATGTTATTTTAGGTCAGAGGCTGCAAAGAGACACTCACAATTCAAATACATTCTCATCCCTCCACTACCTTCGGGCTAACATGTTCGTCACATTATGGCTGTTCTCATAACTCTGAAAACAAAACTGTTCTACTATATGAGAATTTACTTGGGAGTGTTTTGATGAGTGCTCTTTCAGTACAAATAAGAAGGTTGTGTGATATTAACTTTCCAAATGGCATTGAAATGGAACAAAAAACTTTTCGGTGTTCTGAACAGCAGAGAACAATATGGACGATGGCACCATTGTGGGCAGGTTCTCCCTGCCATTCCACCTCACTCAGGAAGGACCTGTTCCTTGCTTGGGGATGAACACATCCATCAGGTATCCAACTACTTTCCTTGTTTCTTAGTAATTTTTTTGGTTGCTTTTTAGTGTGCTAAACAATATTCAATTTCAAGTACCTGAATTGAAAAGATCTTAATGATACAGAAGAATAGGAAGAATTGAAATATGAGTTCTTCCACAGGTATGATATAGTATTGACTTTAATGATAATTTGCTACTTCAAAAAGAAGGCTTCTCTTGAGGTCCTCCTGTGACTAGTGTGACATTTGATGAACTTCGTATCTCACATGTAGTACATTGGTCAGTTATTTACAAAGGAACCAAGGAACTAAGAAAACTTGAGAACTTATGTGGCCCTTCAGTTATTTAGGAATAATGGTTTCTACTCAGTGCTTGTATTTTTGTTTCTCGTTTACACAAAATGAAGTTTAAAACTTTTCTGTTCAAAATGAAAGTTAAAAGTATGTGGTATTACACTGTGCTACCCTTCTAGAAAACAAAAATTATATTACTTGATACTACTATTTATCTCTTAAAAACTACATAAATTTTAAATTTACTGAAAAAAAAAATGTTCAATGCAGGGGAGTGGGACTAGATGACCTTTAAATGTTCCTTCTAAGTCAGATAATTCTATGATTCTGTGATAAGTTCAGTTATCGACAAACTGCCACAGCCATATTTACTATTTTCACTGTATCTCACTTTGTTGAATTTCTGTTTATCCAGAGATCAGGCTTGATTGGATATGGTTATGTAACTTTTTCCTGTTAACATGTGCTTCTCATAAATAAAAAAGTGAGAGAATTTTTTGAGTGCAAACTATAGAGCTTTGCTATTTCAAAAAATATATATGTATTTCTGACATTTCTGTAACTCAAATAAAAATAATAACAATATATTTTGAATTTAGAAAGAACTATTTTATAGTCATTTGTTTTTTCTAATTTAGAAAAATAATTATCTATGTGGCAAACGAACTAGTAGCCATTGAATTGTCCTTGATGAGCACTTGCAAGAGGGACTCTGACTTCACAGTAATGATAAATTATCCAGTCTGTGTCTGAAATAGTGCTGGATGGGCTGTAATTCTGCAGTCCATGTATCAGGTATGGGTTTGGAATGCATGGGTGACATAGCTTACACAAGGGTTAAATAAGAGCAAGGACTGAAGATCATAGTGAAGTTAGACAAAGGCCATCAAAACCAAACTGGGCATAAACCTCCAGCAGCTCTAGAGTACAAAATGACAACAGTCAGATGCTGGACGTGCTCTGTGATGGTGCAGTTCTCTGATATACAGCAGTTCTGTGAATTGTTTACTGCAATATCTTCAGCTACTAGATAAAAAAAGAGACAATAGTGGTATGACATTCACAACATTTCTAAAGCATACACTGATATTTGATGCCTGCTTTTTAAAAATCTGATGCTGTGACATTCTATGCAAATGATTTCAGAATTAGATATTTTTTATTACATTTCTTACAAACATATTTTAGGAATTTTTGTTTTTGAATAACAGGCTCAATATATTCCTTGTCTGGTGGTCACAAGTGGCATAACATGAACTGCAGTGTTACAGAAACTCCATAAAATTTCTCCTCAGAACCTTCTGACCTTGTACATTTAGAGCCAGAACACGAGTTCTTCTGAAATTCTTTTGGGTGCTAAGAAATTGCAAAAGGAGCCAAGGCCATTTGAACGACCTCATGTAGATCTGGGACAAGTGAATTGACTATTGATGAGTGGGGGAAAAAACTGAAATCTAAAAGAAGTGTTTTGTTTCTACAGAGGTTTTGTTTGAAATCATCCATTTGATTTATTCTCTTTGCCATGTTATTATGTAGAATAATATTTTAATACTGCAAAACAAATAGCTTCTTCAGGTATATAAATTCTTTAGGTCACATTTTATAAGCAAAACAAGTTCTTCAGGCTTCAAATTTCCTTTAGATAGAACTATCCTTTCATAACTTGCAGAATAGCTAAGCAGAATAATTGAATGTTAGTTTGCTTCATGGTAAACAAAATTGCATTAGTGCTATAATAACATGCTATTCTTGTTGAAGTTTACACTTGGCAATAACATCAGATGAATTCTAAAATCTTTAATTATTGTGTACAATAATCTATGTAAGGTAAAGAAAAATTTCAATTGCATAGAAAACTATACAAAAAGGATGTAAATATGCTTGATTAAAATATACTTTTTCTGTACTTTAATTCATTATATATATCTACATAATAGTATAAATAAAATATTACTATATGAATAATGATATAGAGTATAAAAATGAAATAGTTAACATAGGTATTTAGAAGAACTTCCCACAAACAGATGTACAAACAAATAATAGAGGAAACTGCCTTGACAGAGAAGGGCCTTTGAGAAATTTTGTTACAGGACAAGTATTTTAACATGTATCTAGAATTGAGTTAAAGGAAGTGTGCTCATGTGGGTGTAATGGCACTGACTAATAAAATTTTAAAAAAAAGAGAAACACATAAGAGTTCTTTCATGACAATAAAATAGTTCTTAATCATCTTTTATACTGATAATGCAATCATATTATACATGTTTAAATGCTGATAGCTTAAACTCCACTTTATGGAACTGACTGAGACAGACAATTTTAAATAAAAAAAAAAGGACTTTCCCACTTATTTCAGTTTATCTAGTACAATAAAGAGTAAATTCTACAGGCTACATTCACACTTATGTCCAATAGTCAAGAAATAAAAGCAAAGTCTTGGCCATATTTCAAATTCCTGCTTGATTATATGTCCATCAAAGGGCAGATCCTACACCATGTGTAAGAGCCTATGTGCTGTATTTAAACATCAGAAAGGCAGAATACCATGTGGAGCATGTACCCACCGAGCCACATAGAAGATCCACAGGATACAGAAGGGCACATATGTGAAAGTAAAAAAGATCAAAACGGGATCTCAAATCCCATATAACTTCATTTTGAAGCCCCTATCAATTAGTAACAGTTCATTTTAACATCTACAGCCTTACCATGCAAGCCACAAAGCTTCATCTCCTGAATTCCCACATAGACAAAGATTATTTGAGTAGATTTACTTTGGTAATGGTAATTTGCAGTATTTCTAGGAATGCTGACACTTCATTCCAGGATTAGACACTGAACTCAAGGTTATGATTTCCTCACAGTGGAAGCTGGGCTAAGTTTGGTCATTATTTTCACAAAACCTTGTCAAGAATAACCCAGATTGCTGGTTGGTGGTAGTCTTAGTGGGTGGCCTCCTACCTTCAGAAGTATAGATATATATATGTATGTATAAAAAACAACATCACATCACCAGCTCTGTTGGATTCTAACACAGTGCCGAGATACAGAGAGATTGAGAATCATGCCCACATAGGATGTTAACATGTCAAATAATAACTTTTGTTGCATATTAGTAGGATAACTACAAAAGTCTGGACTTCCTTAAAAGTAAATTGTAGTCTGTAGTCTGTGCAGCAGAGTTGGGGAAAACAATTAACATCACTCAAAAGTAATACTGAGAGTTATCAGAACTGTAGGGTGAGGTATTAGCTGTGTACCACTTGCGATTTCTAGGAACCAGCAATCATTTTACCTAGAAGCCCAGGAGGGTGAATGATAAGTTAGAAGCTAAAGATAAAATTAAACAGTGAGTGATTCATAAACTTTTTGCTTTCTGTGCACCTTTAAGTGCTTTAAAAATGCTTATTTTCTTTGTTTCCTTGTCAACTTTGTCACAATTCCTGAACACAATTCCTGAGAAGTGAGTGATGCAACTCAGCAGCATGAAAGTGATTTAGGTTGTGAAAATGAGCAGTTACATGACCAACCTTGCTGGACACTGAAATTCACATTTCAGATTGCCCTTCCAGAATCTAAAGAGGTGCCTCAGGCTGGGATGTGTAACAAAGTCTGAAGAGCAGAAGACATGGTTTGACTCAGTTCCAAGAAGCTGGTGCCTTGTGGCAACAGAGTTGTAATAGTTTGAGTAACAGAGTTATTACTATAACAGAACTATTACTCTTCTATTTGTCAAAAGTAGGGTTTGATCATACTATTAGATCAGTTTTGAAACATTTCAGGGTACTTCTTTGGATAAAATAAAGTGTTTTAGATTTAATTTAAATTCTTGCTGGGTTAGGTTTTTTTCCAAACAGTGATGAACAATTCAATCCCACAAGTTTTCATCGTGCCTTGTGACTCTGAAAGAAATTCTGTATGAGAACTTTCTGTGTATGGCTGTTCTTGTACATCATTAGTTTACCAACACTATCACGAACAGCAAACCACCCTTTCTGGAGATGCTGGTTGCTGCATACACTGTTAACTGTTAAATGTGGTAATGTCAAATTGCAAGTCAAAACATTACATGGTATTTTAAATCTTTAGGTAGGAAATATTACTAATAGAGAGTATCAGAAATTTTAAGTATGTACAGGATTTCTCACTTCCTAAGCTGCTCTGACAGAAGTATTGAACCTTGTTAATGGAGGAAACAGAAACCTAGCATCTTCTCACTTTACATAAAAGATGTTTGACCACTTTTCAAAGGAAAAGTTGCTAAAATAAACATATTCATAATTAAGTGGAATATAAGTACATATCTATGATAATCCTGAGTTGGTAATTTTTGATTATTTCCAAGTAGCTTCATTTTCCAAAATGTTATTTATATATTTTGAATAGACATATAGACACATGCTTTACATATGGGCCTCAGTAGAACAAGAACAAGCTAGCTGTTAGTTTTATAATACCAGAAATCTGAATTATATATAGCATATAAGACACATAATCTTTTGTTTTGACAAAAGTAAAAAAAACAAAACAGTACATGTATACTATGTGCATACTTTTTTTAAGAATATGCAAAACTACTCTTTTACTTTATCATAAGATACTATTTATATTTCATTTCTATTGTAGCTTAAATATTGGCTATGTTAAAGCATTTTTTAAGAACATAAAAATGCTCTGATTGGTAGTAATGGCTCAGAATTGCACAGTACACAATTCTTCTAATTACAACCTGGCTGAAGAAAGACTGGATGGATGGCTGTGTGTCCCTGGGGAGCACGAGGATTTCTCAACAACCTGAGCAAATGAATCAGCTTGGTTTGCTGACTTGAGAGAGCTGTAGTTTGAGACTTGTGTGTTATGTGTTCCAAGACTAGCTATCCTCGGGTTGTTATAATTATTAAGAAATTGCTACCTATAGGTCCAGGGGCATTTTTTTAATACAGTAGATTCAGAGCTATCTATTTGACCTTGGCTGCTCTCCTTCACACTACAAATATAAGCTATCGAGACTAAACCGTAGATGATTTTTTCTTTCTTACTTATATGAAATAAAATTTCATATGGATTCTTCTCTAACGAAAGTAATTAAGTAATTAAAATTGAGAACACTTGGAGGAGCCTGCCAGGAAGGCTAATACTCCATGAAAAATAAGTAACTTCTCAAACTTAGCAATTTAATTAAAGACAATAGAGAACACTTCTTCATGAAGAGCTAGTTCTTAAAGATTTTTGTTTTATGCTCTCTGTTTCCCTCATTATGACACTGACCAGGCTGCAGGTAACAATAACGATCTAGTTCTTTTTTAAAATGACTCATTTATATAATGATATTTCCAGATGCCTTTCATTTATCTCCAAAATATTTAGTATACTGACTACAAAGGAGAGAGGGGATGGGATATTAGGGAGTGGAATATTATTTTACCTGTCTCAAATATGAATAAATTCTTAGTGTTAGTGAGTCTAAGACTGGTGGAGAAGGGATGAGTATTCTCACATTCCTCTTCCAAACCAGTGGCTGCTGCAATCTATACTCAGTGGAGCAATGTGTATAAGAGCAGGTTGGTTAACTGTAGATGAGTTCAAGTAAAAGAAGAGTTGAAAAATAAGATTCTTCATGAATAGTGAAGGAGAAAGAACATTTTCAATAACTATGTAAACAAGTTTTAAGAAAGTAAAGTCTGTCAAATAAACCTGACTATAAGATTTGTTGTGATTAGAAATGCAGTTTCATGTAGCTGCACTGTTGTGTTTCTTAAGCATTCATTATTACTTGATTCGCTACCCCATGGTGTTCTGATTCAAAGGACCTATACTGTCAGCAGACAGCTGGAATACCACCTATTCTCAAAGGGAACATTTTAGTAAAATTTTGCCAGGTTTTACTTGTTTCACACTTTTAAAATCAGGAATCTAAAATGAAATATTAAAAATATACAAAATACAGTAACTCGAAAAGTGGTGACAAATCAAAGTGCTGAAGACATGAATAAATTTAGAACTCTTACATTATTTTCTGAATGCAAGTAAATTACACCTTTACTAAGGTTTTAGATACTTAATATCTGAGAATGAAGGACTCTATATTGAAAAGCAAAGCCATAAAAACACAGTGAAAAAAGTGATAGGAGAGAAACATCTCATTATGAGATCCTGGTGTGGTTCTGATGTTGTGTTAG